>NC_133355.1:31340272-31692772 GCF_030506205.2 Paramisgurnus dabryanus | reverse complement strand
TCTACCCCCGTCCACGGACCCACTATTCGTCCGATTGCCCGTTACGGTCGGACACGCCCCCCGGGACCACCCCAAACGTCCACGGACCCACTATTTGTCCATTTGCCCATTATCTGTGCGGATTGACCCCTGACCCCGACCTGACCGCCCCCCGACCCCCCCCCCCATGACACGGACCCACTATCTGTCCATTTGCCCACTATTGGTGCGGATTGACCCCCTGACCCCTCCTGACCGCCCCCCCGACCCCCCCCCCCGACCCCCCCCATGACACGTACCCACTATTTGTCCATTTGCCAGTTAGTTGCGCGGGTCGACCCCCTGACCCCTCCTGACCGCCCCCCCGACCCCCCCCCCATGACACGTACCCACTATTTGTCCATTTGCCCGTTAGTTGCGCGGGTCGACCCCCTGACCCCACCTGACCGCCCCCCCGACCCCCCCCATGACACGTACCCACTATTTGTCCATTTGCCCGATAGTTGCGCGGGTCGACCCCCTGACCCCTCCTGACCGCCCCCCCGACCCCCCCCCATGACACGTACCCACTATTTGTCCATTTGCCCGTTAGTTGCGCGGATCTGCACCAAATTCGCACCACGCGTAGAGCGCGCCGAGATGAACGCGTTAAGGCGTACCCCGGTCGTCTGTTCCCGACCGGTCATTTTGACCTTGCCGGATCATCGCCAAATTCGCACCACGCGTAGAGCTTGCCGAGACTGAGACGGGTGCGCGGGTCCCACCCTCCTGGCTCGTTCCTGTGCCGAGATAGAGGCCTGACACTCTCATGTAAATAGTCTGCCAATGGACGCGTAATGGGTTCGTGTCAGTTTTTTCCTCAAGGGCCTCGGCGATTTCGACCGCGCGGATTCGACGCGGACGACGCCCGGACCGCGTCGAGGTGACATACGCGCAAATTCGACATGTACACGAACCCACTATTTATTTTTGAATGGAATCGATGACACGTGTCAGGGCCGTAGCTCCGCCCCACAACGAGTCACCGCCCCCAGACGCGCCTTCCCGAGCACGGCGCGACCTCCTCGTCACGCGTGAGAGGTTTGAGCTAAATCCGACAAACTTTAAAATTTTGTCCAAAAAAATGACGTAAGGGGTACCCCTTTGGTCTTTTTTTGACCAAATTTTCGACCTCCTCCGATCTTCACCAAACTCGCACCACGCGTCGACCGTGCCGAGACTAAGACAGGGGTGCAGGTCCCACCCTCCTAGCTCGTTCCTGTGCCGAGATAGAGCCCTGACACGTGCGTGTAAATAGTCTGCCAATGGACAAATAATGGGTTGGTGTCACTGCTTTCCTTAAGAGCCTCACTGATTTCAACCGCACCACCGCTACGCGGACGAAGCGCGGGGAGCGTCGAGGTCACTTGCGCGCACGTACGACATGTACACGAACCCGTTATTTTTTTTGAATGGAATCGATGACACGTGTCAGTGCCTTATCTCCGCTCCGCAACCAGTCACCGCTTCGAGACCCGCGTTCCCGCGCACGGCCCGACCCCCTCTTCACGCGTAAGCAGGTTTGAACAAAATCCGGGGACGTAAAAAATGTCGTTCCAAAAAAATGACGTAAGGCGTACCCTGTCGTACCACGTCGCCGCACCCTTCACAACGCCCCCACTCTCAAGTCTCTAGGACCTTCCCTTCCGGAGATATAAAATGTGAGTTATTTTATTCAAATGCCCCTAGCTCCGCCCCTGAGTGAGTCACGCCCTCGCACTTGGGTTCGTCGGAAAGGTCTCGTCAAGGCCTTTCCAAAGAACCACGACTCGAGTCTCTAGGACCTTCCTGGGCCGAGGAATTAAGCCCTAAATTTTTGCCTTTTTCACACAATTTCTATATTTGAATGCTTCTAGCTCCGCCCCGGAGAGGGTCACGCCTTCGAACTGGGGCTCGTCGGAAAGGTCTCGTCCGGGCCTTTCCAAAGAACCCTCATTCGAGTCTCCACGACCTTCCTGGACCGAGAAATAAAGCCCCAAATAAGGCTTTTTTTCACCTTTTTCACAAAAAACACTAAGTCCGAACTCAAAAATCCTTCTCACAGAAATGTTACCAGGTGAATCAGCGTCGTCTGAAACGCCTAGAAAACTTGGTCCCCGGTGACAAAATTTCGGACCCCATACTGAAGACCGGACGGGACTTTGTCAAAAATTTGGACCAAATTTTTGACCTCTCCCGATCTGCACCAAATTCGCACCACGCGTAACGCGCGCCTAGATTAATACGTTAAGGCGTACCCCGGTCGTCTATTCCCGAGCGAACATTTTGACCTTGCCGGATCATGACCAAATTCGCACCACGCGTAGAGCTTGCCGAGACTGAGACGGGTGCGCGGGTACCACCCTCCTAGCTCGTTCCTGTGCCGAGATAGAGGCCTGACACTCTCATGTAAATAGTCTGCCAATGGACGCGTAATGGGTTCGTGTCAGTTTTTTCCTCAAGGGCCTCGGCGATTTCGACCGCGCGGATTCGACGCGGACGACGCCCCGATCGCGTCGAGGTGACTTTCGCGCAAATTCGACATGTACACGAACCCACTATTTATTTTTGAATGGAATCGATGACACGTGTCAGGGCCGTAGCTCCGCCCCACAACGAGTCACCGCCCCCAAACGCGCCTTCCCGAGCACGGCGCGACCTCCTCGTCACGCGTGAGAGGTTTGAGCTAAATCCGGCAAACTTTAAAATTTTGTCCAAAAAAATGACGTAAGGGGTACCCCTTTGGTCTTTTTTTGACCGAATTTTCGACCTCCTCCGATCTTCACCAAACTCGCACCACGCGTCGAGCGTGCCGAGACTAAGACGGGTGCGCGGGTCTCGCCCTCCTAGCTCCTTCCTGTGCCGAGATAGAGCCCTGACACGTGCGTGTAAATAGTCTGCCAATGGACAAATAATGGGTTAGTGTCACTGCTTTCCTTAAGAGCCTCACCGATTTCGACCGCGCTACCGCTACGCGGACGAAGCGCGGAGAGCGTCTAGGTCACTTGCGCGTACGTACGACGTGTTCTTGACCGCACGTTGTCGTACGCGCGCGCAAGTGACTTTGACGCTATCCGCGCTTCGTCCGTGTCGCAGTCATGCGGTCGAAATCGCTGAGGCTCTAAAGGAAAAAACTGACACGAACCCATTATTCGTCCATTGGCAGACTATTTACATGCGAGTGTCAGGCCTCTATCTCGGCGCAGGAATGAGCTAGGAACGTGGTACACACGTTCCTGTCTTAGTCTCGACACCCTCTACGCGGGGTGCGAGTTTGAAGTAAATCCGGGAATTTTTTTGTCTCAGGCAATGAATTTCGGCCTTTTTTTCCCAATTTGAATGCCCGTAGCTTAGCCTTCAAGAGGGCCACGCCCTTGCCATTGACACTGTTGGAAAGTACTGTTCCAGGGCTTTCCAACGAACCCGAGCTCAAGTGTGTCCGACCTTGCTCGGCTGAGAAACAGAGCACTAAACCTTAGCCTTTTTCACATAAAAAAAAAAAAAACATAAGTACAAGCTTTTTTTTTACATTTTCAAATGACCGTAGCTCCGCCTCTTATTAGGCTACACCCTCGAGCTCGGACTCGTTGGAAAGGGCTAGTACGGGCCTTTCCAACGAACCCTCACTCGAGTGTCTACGACCTTCCTTGGCCGAGAAACAGAGCCCTAAACTTGAGATTTTTCACATTTTTCTGATATTTAAACGCCCCTAGCTCCGCCCCTGAACGGGCCACACCCTCGACCCTGGGCTCTTTCGAAAGGCCTAGTCCGGGCCTTTCCAAAGCACTCTCATTCGAGTCCCTAAGGCCTTCCTGGGCCGAGCAAACGAGCTCTGAAAACAAGCCTTTTTCATAAATTTTCAGAAGTGGAAAACCATATCTCGGCGAGGGAAAGTCGTAGAGACTCGAGGCTGGTGTCGTTCGAAAGGTCTCTCCGAGACCTTCAAAACGCCCCCACCCACGAGTCTCTAGGACCTTCCCTTCCGGAGATATGAAAAACGAGCTTTTATTTTTAAACGCCCCTAGCTCCGCCCCAAAGAGTGCCACGCCCTCGACCTTGGGCTCGTTGGAAAGGGCTTTCCGCCACCTTTCAAACGCCCCCACCCCCATGTCCCTATGACCTTCCGGTCCGGAGATATACCAAATTTGCCTATTTTTTTCAAATGCACGTAGCTCCGCCCCCTAGAAGGCCACGCCCTCGAACTCGGGCTCCTTCGAAAGGTCTCCCCAGGGGCTTTTTAAGGAATCCGAAATGGAGCGTCTACGACCTTCTCGGGCCGACAAACAGAGCCCTGAAAATCAGCATTTTTTACACATTTTCGCACAGAAAAGATATTGAGGCAAATCTTCAAGAAAGTCTTTTTTGAACATTTCACCAAAAAAAAAAAAAATCTATCTCGGCCAAGGAATGTCGTAGAGACTTGGGGGTGGTGTCGTTTGAAAGGTCTCGCCGCCCCCTCAGACACGCCCCCAACCCTAAGTCTCTATGGCCCCGCCCCTTTCCGAAAAACCATTGTTTTCAAAACGCCTTTTCAAAAGCGCATAGCTCTGCCCTTGAAGGAGCCACGACCTCGACCTCGGGTTCGTTGAAAAGGCCTCGTCCGGGCCTTTCCAACGAACCCTCACTCGAGTCCTTAAGACCTTCTTTGGCCGAGAAACAGAGCCCTAAACTTGAGATTTTTCACATTTTTCTGATATTTAAATGCCCCTAGCTCCGCCCCTGAATGGGCCACACCCTCGACCCTGGGCTCTTTGGAAAGGCCTATTCCGGGCCTTTCCAAAGCACCCTCAATCGAGTCCCTAGGACCTTCCTGGGCCGAGCAAACGAGCCCTGAAAACAAGCCTTTTTCATAAATTTTCAAAAGTGGAAAACCATATCTCGGCGAGGAAACGTCGTAGAGACTCGAGGCTGGTGTCGTTCGAAAGGGCTCGGAGAGACCTTTCGAACGACACCAGCCTCGAGTCTCTACGACCTTCCCTGCCGGAGATATAAAAAACGAGCTTTTAAATTCAAAAGCCCCTAGCTCCGCCCTAAAGAGTGCCACGCCCTCGACCTTGGGCTTGTTGGAAAGGCCTCGTCCGGGCCTTTCCAACGAACCCTCACTCGAGTCCCTAGGACCTTCCTGGGCCGAGAAACAGAGCCCTAAACTTGAGCTTTTTCACACTTTTCTGATATTTAAATGCCTCTAGCTCCGCCCTTGAATGGGCCACACCCTCGACTCTGGGCTCTTTGTAAAGGTCGTGTCCGGGCCTTTCCAACGAACCCTCATTCGTGTCCCTACGACCTTCCTGGACTGAGCAATGAAGCCCCAAATTGAGCTTTTTTTCACCCTTTTTCACACAAAAAAACACACAAGTCCAAACTCAAAAATCCTTCTCACAGAAATGTTACCAGGTGAATCAGCGTCGTCTGAAACGCCTAGAAAACTTGTTCCCTGGTGACAAATTTTCAAGTCCCATACAAAAAACATGAAAAAATGAGGATTTTCGCAGCCTCACAGAAGGGCCCCGGAAGGGCCTAGGTGCCCCAAATTCGGGGCCCTGACTCACAGAGTGCCCCTCTACGACATATCCAAAGACGGGCGTCGTGGCGCGAAAGAAAAAATTTGGCCGCCGTCCGAAAACATCAAATTCCCCCATTATAATTCCCATAGGCCTCAGGCCTCAAGTTTTCGTTGCTTTTTTGGAATCTATTTTTTCTGGAACGCCGCAGCGGCCCGCGCTTCGGGGGTCCGTCTCGGGAGAACTCCGACATAGAGCGTGCCGATTTTTGACCCGATCGGACTCCGGCACGAACCCACGGCCGGTAGCGGGAAACTGTCAGGTCTCCCGCTAAGCTGGGAAAAGTCGAAAGGTCGCAGAAATCGGTGCGCGGGCTGCCGGACAGCTCTAACGCGACATATCCGGAACCCGCGCGCCGACGGCGTAAGGCGCGCGCGCTACGCCCTGCCGAAAACCTTAAAACTAGGGCTGGCAGGTCGAGTCGCGAAGGGGTCTCGGCCGCGACGCTCGGCGTTCCGCGGAGAGGACGTCCGGACTAGCAGACCCGCGCGCGCACCGGTCGAATCGGAGTCTTCGCGACCGCGTAAACCCACCGCAAAGTGCGACCGCCGCGCGAGATACGGCCCTACAGCTCTTCTTCCGAACGTCGCTCGAGTCTGCGCTTCCGGGTTCCGTCGTTTGGGACCCCGGAGTGCGCGCGTGCCGAGTTTCGGCCCGATCGGAAGCCGACACGAACCCGCGTAGCGAAACGCGGGAAACTGTCGGGTCTCCCGCGAGGACGGGAAAAGTCGTAAGCTCGCCAAATTCGGCACGCGGTCTGCCGGGCGGCTCTGGCCCGACATATCCGAAACTCGCGCGCCAACGCCGCATCGCGTGCGCACAGGAGCGCCGCGAAATCCCAGTTTTAGGGTTCGTAACTCGGCTCGCGATAGGCTCTCCGCCGCGTGCTTCGGAGTCCCCGGCCGGGCCCCACGTGGGATGTTACGACGGGCGTATCGGGGCCCGCGCGACGTTCGGGGACCGCGCGGGGGTCGCGACACTTTTCCATTAAACCAATGTTATTTTCCGTAATGGGTTTGTGGACGCGCTCCTCGTGACCCCGCGCGGTGTCATATGACCTCTGGGGGGCCCCCGATCGACATATCCGAATCTGGAGAACGTAGCTCCAAAATAAGACAAGGTTGTCCAAATGTTCTCAAAATCACTCATCATGATCCTCTTGATGGCCTAGACCACCAGACAATGTTGCTTGCCATTCGAGCTCCGTTTCGCTAATTTTTTTTCCGAAGGTCCCAGGGGTCTGCGCTTCGGGGGCCCGTACGACGGGGCCCCCAAGCACGCGGGTGCCGAATTTCGACCCGATCGGACACCGTCCGCGAACCCGCAGTTTTAGCGGGAAACTGTCAGTGCTCCCGCGAGGCCGGGAAAAGGACTAGGTGCCCGAAATTCGGCGTGCGGTCCAGTAGAGGGCCCTCGCACGACGTCTCCGAAGCCCGCGCGCATTCGGCGTACGCAGTGCCCACAGCGCCCTCGGTGTGCCTCCCAGTGCAATCGCAAAACGCCTAGGGTTAGGGTTGGCAAGTAGGGTCACGAAAGGTTCTCGGGGGTCAGGCCGCCGGATTCCTCAGCTGGGCCGTCGGCAAGGGGATACCACGTGCGTTTCGAAGCCGCGCGCCCTTACGGGGCCGCGTGACGGCACTGACACGTCTCCATTAAAGCAATGTTATTTTTCGTACCTGGTTCGTGTCACTACGTCCCCAGGACCCCGAGACGGGCCGGATCTCGAAACGGACGACTGGCAAGCTTACAGCCGATGGAGGAGGAGGGGGTAGGGGTGGTTCGGTAGAGCTAGGGTCCAAATTGAGCAAAAACGGACAGGAACGACATTTTCGCGTCGAACTCTGCGCTACAGGGCGCGTGAGGGGACGTAAGCAGGGCCCGTGACGTCCGTTTGGGGTTTGGACCTTTTCCCAAAAAAGTAGTCTGCAAATGTACAAATAGTGGGTCTGTGTCATGGGGGGGGGGTCGGGGGTGCGGTCCGGTGGGGTCAGTTGGTCGACCCGCGCAACTAACGGGCAAATGGACAAATAGTGGGTCCGTGTCATGGGGGGGGTCGGGGGGGTGGTCAGGAGGGGCCAGGGGGTCGATCCGCAACAATAATGGGCAAATGGACAAATAGTGGGTCCGTGTCATGGGGGGGGGTCGGGGGGGTGGTCAGGAGGGGTCAGGGGGTCAATCCGCAACAATAATGGGCAAATGGACAAATAGTGGGTCCGTGTCATGGGGGGGGGGTCGGGGGGGTGGTCAGGAGGGGTCAGGGGGTCAATCCGCGACAATAATGGGCAAATGGACAAATAGTGGGTCCGTGTCATGGGGGGGGGGTCGGGGGGGGTGGTCAGGAGGGGTCAGGGGGTCAATCCGCAACAATAATGGGCAAATGGACAAATAGTGGGTCCGTGTCAGGGGGGGCGTGTCCTGGGGGGCGTGCCCGGGGGTCCCGAGGGGTGTGGCGCTAAATCCGGACCAATAATGGGCAAGTGGACAAATAGTGGGTCCGTGTCACTGGGGGTCGAGGGGGGGTCGAGGGGGGTGGTCCCGCAACTCAAGGGCACCCCTAGAGGTGTCCATTTCCTGGTAGAATCTGCCTTGCAGGTAAAATCTTTGAAATTTTAAAAGTGTACATTCTGTAACCGGTTTAACGCGTCCATGGTTGACACGAAAGGCGTACGATCCCTCGCCCCAACTATGGTTACGGTGGCAGACTAAATGAATGGCATTTTTGACACGAACCCACTAGGTTCCCTAGCTCCCTGGGTCACGGAGAAAAGGACACTCGGACAGGGTCTGTCAGGTAAGCCGCAGTGAGTCGGCTAAACAAAACCTTAAGAATTGGCCCTGATTGCCGAAACCCGGGATCGAACCAGGGACCTTTAGATCTTCAGTCTAACGCTCTCCCAACTGAGCTATTTCGGCCCAAACGGCTTATGTGGCAGAAATGTCCACGAGAAATCACACCATTAAAGCGGTCAGCCAGAGGAGGTAGAATAAAACACTTGGCCCGTACGGGGATCGAACCCGCGACCTTGGCGTTATTAGCACCACGCTCTAACCAACTGAGCTAACCGGCCACGCGTTTACATGTGGACCTGCGCATGTCTCGCCTTAGGGTACTGAGGACACGGAGCTGTTAGCCGTTTGGAAATGTACGCGGGTCCGTGTCCCTTGCGCGCCGGCCCGCCGAAATTTTTCACGGCCTATCGGGCGCCGCGGATCAAAGGTTCGGGTCGGGCGGTGAGGCGGACGGGCGTTTCCGCGACCCTGCCCCCCCCCCGGGCCGAGCCAGGGGCCCTTTCAGGAGGCCTGTTTTCGGTGCGATATGCGCTCTGCAGGCAGGGGGCGCGTGTCCACGGGGCCCTGGACCCACTATGGTGACACTTGCCCATTGGCCTCCCGGACACGCCCCCAATGACACGAACCCACTATTTGTCCGTTTGCCCATTATTGGTGTGGATTGACCCCCTGACCCCTCCTGACCGCCCCCCCGACCCCCCCCCCACTGACACGAACCCACTATTCGTCCATTTGCCCATTATTGGTGCGGATTGACCCCCTGACCCCTCCTGACCCCCCCCCCCCCGACCCCCCCCACTGACACGAACCCACTATTTGTCCATTTGCCCATTATTGGTGCGGATTGACCCCTTGACCCCTCCTGACCACCCCCCCGACCCCCCCCACTGACACGAACCCACTATTTGTCCATTTGCCCATTATTTGTGCGGGATGACCCCCTGACCCCACCTGACCACCCCCCCGACCCCCCCCCCATGACACGAACCCACTATTCGTCCATTTGCCCATTATTCGCCCGATCTTCACCAAATTCGCACCACGCGTAGAGCGTGCCGAGACTGAGGCGTTAAGGCGTACCCCGGTCGTGTATTCCCGACCGATCATTTTGACCTCCTCCGATCTTCACCAAACTCGCACCACGCGTAGAGCATGACGAGACTAAGACGATGGCGCAGGTCCCACCCTCCTAGCTCGTTCCTGTCCCAAGATAGAGGCCTGACACGTACTTGCAAATAGTCTGGCAATGGACGGATAATGGGTTCGTGTCATTTTTTTCCTTTAGAGCCTCAGCGATTCCGACCGCGTGGATTCGACGCGGACGACGCCCAGATGGCGTCGAGGTAACTTTCGCGCAATTTCGACATGTACACGAACCCACTATTTTTTTTTTGAATGGAATCGCTGACACGTGTCAGTGCCGTAGCTCCGCCCCACAACGAGTCACCGCCCCGAGACGCGCGTTCATCTGCACAGCGCGACTCCCTCGTCACGCGTGAGCGGTTTGAGCTAAATCCGCGAACTTTTAAAATTTGGTCCAAAAAAAAGACGTAAGGGGACCCTTTGGTCTTTTTTTGACCAAAATTTCGACCTCCTCCGATCTTCACCAAACTCGCACCACGCGTCGAGCGTGCCGAGACTATGACGGGTGCGCAGGTCCCACCCTCCTAGCTCGTTCCTGTGCCGAGATAGAGGCCTGACACGTACGTGCAAATAGTCTGCCAATGGACAAATAATGGGTTTGTGTCATTGATTTCCTTTAGAGCCTCAGCGATTTCGACCGCGTATCCGTGACGCGGACGACGCCCCGATCGCGTCGAGGTAACTTTCGCGCAATTTCGACGTGTACACGAACCCGCTATTTTTTTTGAATGGAATCGATGACACGTGTCAGTGCCGTATCTCCGCTCCGCAACGATTCACAGCGCCGAGACGCGCGTTTCCGCGCACGGCCCGACCCCCTCTTCGCGCGTAAGCAGGTTCGAACAAAATCCGGGGGACGTAAAAAATGTTGTTCGACAAAATGACGTAAGGGGTACCCCTGTCGTTCCGTGTCGCCGCCCCCTTCAAAACGCCCCCACTACCAAGTCTCTAGGACCTTCCCTTCCGGAGATATAAAAAACGAGTTATTTTATTCAAATGCCCTTAGCTCCGCCCCAGAGAGAGTCACGCCCTCGACCTTGGGCTCGTTGGAAAGGTCTCGTCCGGGCCTTTCCAACGAACCCTCACTCGAGTCTCTACGACCTTCCGGAGACGAGAAATAGACCCCTAAACTTGAGATTTGTCACACATTTTCTATTTTCAATTGACCGTAGCTCCGCCCCTAAGTAACCCACGCCCTCGAACCCGGGCTCGTTGGAAAGGCCTAGTCCGGGGCTTTCCAACGACATCAGCGTGGAGTCTCTACGTCATTCCCAGGCCGAGTAAACGAGCTCTGAAAACAAGACTTTTTCAAAAAAATTCAAAAGTCGAAAACTATATCTCGGCGAGGGAACGTCGTAGAGACTCGAGTCTGGGGTCGTTCGAAAGGTCTCTCCGAGCCCTTCAAAACGCCCCTACCCCAAGTCTCTAGGCCCTTCCCTTCCGGAGATATAAAAAATGAGTTATTTTATTCAAATGCCATTAGCTCCGCCCCAAAGAGTGTCACGCCCTCGACCTCGGGCTCGTTGGAAAGGTCTCGTCGGGGGCTTTCCAACGAACCCTTATTCGAGTCTCTACGACCTTCCTGGGCCGAGCAAAAAAGCCCTAAACTTTTGCCTTTTTCACACTTTTCTGATATTTAAATGCCCTTAGCTCCGCCCCTGAATGGGCTACACCCTAGACCTTGGGCTCTTCGTAGAGGTCTAGTCCGTGCCTTTCCAAGGAACCATCAGTCGAGTCTCTACGACCTTCCCGGACCGAGCAATAAAGCCCCAAATTAAGCTTTTTTTCACCCTTTTTCACAAAAAAAAAAAAAAAAAAAACACAAGTCCAAACTCAAAAATCCATCTCACAGAAATTTTGCCAGGTGAATCAGCGTCGTCTGAAACGCCTAGAAAACTTGTTTCCTGGTGACACATTTTCACGTCCCATACTGAAAAACGGACAGGACTTAGTCAAAAATTTGAATTTGGACCAAATTTTTGACCTCCTCCGATCTTCACCAAATTCGTCCAGCGTGTCCAGCGTGCCGAGACTAAGACAGGGGCGCAGGTCCCACCCTCCTAGCTCGTTCCTGTGCCGAGATAGAGGCCTGACACGTACGTGCAAATAGTCTGCCAATGGACGAATAGTGGGTCCGTGTCATTGATTTCCTTTAGAGCCTCAGCGATTTCGACCGCGTGGATTCGACGCGGACGACGCCTAGATCGCGTCAAGGTAACTTTCGCGCAATTTCGACATGTACACGAACCCACTATTTTTTTTTGAATGGATTCGCTGACACGTGTCAGTGCCGTAGCTCCGCCCCACAACGAGTCACTGCCCCGAGACGCGCGTTCATCTGCACAGCGCGACTCCCTCATCACGCGTGAGCGGTTTGAGCTAAATCCGCGAACTTTTAAAATTTGGTCCAAAAAAAAGACGTAAGGGGTACCCCTTTGGTCTTTTTTTGACCAAAATTTCGACCTCCTCCGATCTTCACCAAATTCGTACAGCGTGTCCAGCATGCCGAGACTAAGACAGGGGCGCAGGTCCCACCCTCCTAGCTCGTTCCTGTGCCGAGATAGAGGCCTGACACGTACGTGCAAATAGTCTGCCAATGGACAAATAATGGGTTTGTGTCATTGATTTCCTTTAGAGCCTCAGCGATTTCGACCGCGTATCCGTGACGCGGACGACGCCCAGATCGCGTCAAGGTAACTTTCGCGCAATTTCGACGTGTACACGAACCCACTATTTTTTTTTGAATGGAATCGCTGACACGTGTCAGTGCCGTAGCTCCGCCCCACAACGAGTCACCGCCCCGGGACGTGCGTTCTCGCGCACGGCGCGACCCCCTCGTCACGTGTGAGCGATTTGAGCCAAATCCGGCAAAGTTTGAAATTTGGTCCAAAAAATGGACGTAAGGGGTACCCCTTTGGTCTTTTTTGGACCAAATTTTCGACCTCCTCGGATCTTCACCAAACTCGCACCGCGCGTCGACCGTGCCGAGACTAAGACGGGTGCGCGGGTCCCACCCTCCCAGCTCGTTCCTGTGCCGAGATGGAGGCCTGACACGTGTCATCGATTCCATTCAAAAAAAAAACGTGGGTTCGTGTCAGTTGTCGAAAGTTCACGAAAGTGACCTTCGCGCACCCTGGGCGTCGTCCGTGTTTGGGTAACGCGGTCGGAACTGCTGAAAACCTAGAGCGGAAGAAGTACACGGACCCACTATTCGTCCAATGGCAATCTATGGCATGCACGAGTACCTGCAAACTGTCAGTGATGTAACAACGCCCCGGAACGTCGTAGAGACGTGGGGGTGGTGTCGTTTGAAAGCTCTCGCCGCCCCCTTCGAGACGCCCCTACCCCCGAGTCTCTAGGACCTCCACTTCCAAAGATATGATGAAAAAGTCCTAATATTCAAATGCCCCTAGCTCCGCCCCCGAGAGGGCCACACCCTCGAACTTGGGCTTTTCGGAAAGGTCTGGTACAGAGCTTTCCAACAAGCCCGGGTGCAAGTCTCTCTGACCTTCCTAGGCCGAGAAATAGAGCTTTGAAATTACGCATTTTTCACACTTATTCGCATTGGAAAAAAATTGAGGCAAATCTCCAAGAAAGCCTTTTTTGAACATTTCACCCAAAAAAATAAAAATCCTATCTCGGCCGAGGAATGTCGTAGAGACTTGGTAGGGGTGTCGTTTGAAAGCTCTCGCCGCCCCCTCCAATATACGCCCACCCAAAAATCTTGATGCCCCCCCCCCATTAGTAAATACCATTGTTTTTAAAACGTATATTCAAATGCGCATAGCTCCGCCCCTGAGGGTGCCCCGCCCACGACCTCGGGCTCGTTCGAAAGGCCTAGTCCGGGCCTTTCCAACGAACCCTCGCTCGAGTCTCTACGACCTTCCGGAGACGAGAAATAGACCCCTAAACTTGAGATTTTTCACACATTTTCTATTTTCAATTGACCGTAGCTCCGCCCCTGAGAAACCCACGCCCTCGAACCCGGGCTCGTTGGAAAGGCCTAGTCCGGGCCTTTCCAACGACGTCAGACTGGAGTCTCTACGTCCTTCCCAGGCCGAGTAAACGAGCTCTGAAAACAAGCCTTTTTCGAAAAATTTCAAAATTCGAAAACCATATCTCGGCGAGGGAACGTCGTAGAGACTCGAGTCTGGTGTCGTTCGAAAGGTCTCTCCGAGCCCTTCAAAACGCCCCTACCCCCAAGTCTCTAGGACCTTCCCTTCCGGAGATATAAAAAATGAGTTATTTTATTCAAATGCCCTTAGCTCCGCCCCAGAGAGCGTCACGCCCTCGAACTTGGGCTCGTTGGAAAGGTCTCGTCGGGGGCTTTCCAACGAACCCTCATTCGAGTCTCTACGACCTTCCTGGGCCGAGCAAAATAGCCCTAAACTTTTGCCTTTTTCACACTTTTCTGATATTTAAATGCCCCTAGCTCCGCCCCTGAATAAGACACACCCTCGACCTTGGGCTCTTTGTAAAGGTCTGGTCCGGGCCTATACAACGAACTCTCACTCGAGTCTCTACGACCTTCCTGGGCCGAGCAATAAGGCCCCAAATTAAGTTTTTTTTCACCCTTTTTCACAAAAAAAACACACAAGTCCAAACTCAAAAATCCTTCTCACAGAAGTTTTACCAGGTGAATCAGCGTCGTCTGAAACGCCTAGAAAACTTGTTTCCTGGTGACAAATTTTCACGTCCCATACAAAAAACGTGAAAAAAAGAGAATTTTCGCAGCCTCACCGAAGGGCCCCAGAAGGGCCTAGGGGCCCCAAATTCGGGGCCCTGGCTCGCCGAGTGCCCCTCTACGACATATCCGAAGACGGGCGTCCTGGCGCGAAAGAAAAAATTTGGCCGCCGTCCGAAAACATCAAATTCCCCCATTATAATTCCCATAGGCCTCAGGCCTCAAGTTTTCGTTGCTTTTTTGGAATCTATTTTTTCTGGAACGCCGCAGCGGCCCGCGCTTCGGGGGTCCGTCTCGGGAGAACTCCGACATAGAGCGTGCCGATTTTTGACCCGATCGGACTCCGGCACGAACCCACGGCCGGTAGCGGGAAACCGTCAGGTCTCCCGCTAAGCTGGGAAAAGTCGAAAGGTCGCCGAAATCGGTGCGCGGGCTGCCGGAGAGCTCTAACGCGACATATCCGGAACCCGCGCGCCGACGGCGTAAGGCGCGCGCGCTACGCCCTGCCGAAAACCTTAAAACTAGGGCAGGCAGGTCGAGTCGCGAAGGGGTCTCGGCCGCGACGCTCGGCGTTCCGCGGAGAGGACGTCCGGACTAGAAGACCCGCGCGCGCCCCGGTCGAATCGGAGTCTTCGCGACCGCGTAAACCCACCGCAAAGTGCGACCGCCGCGCGAGATACGGCCCTATGGCTCTTCTTCCGAACGTCGCTCGAGTCTGCGCTTCCGGGTTCCGTCGTTTGGGACCCCGGAGTGCGCGCGTGCCGAGTTTCGGCCCGATCGGAAGCCGACACGAACCCGCGTACCGAAACGCGGGAAACTGTCGGGTCTCCCGCGAGGACGGGAAAAGTCGTAAGCTCTCCAAATTCGGCACGCGGTCTGCCGGACGGCTCTGGCCCGACATATCCGAAACCCACGCGCCAACGCCGCACCGCGTGCGCACAGGAGCGGCGCGAAATCCCAGATTTAGGGTTCGTAACTCGGCTCGCGATAGGCTCTCTGCCGCGTCCTTCAGAGTCCCCAGCCGGGCCCCCTGTGGGATGTTACGACGGGCGTATCGGGGGCCGCGCGACGTTCGGGGACCGCGCGGGGGTCGCGACACTTTTCCATTAAACCAATGATATTTTCCGTAATGGGTTTGCGGACGCGCCCTTCGTGGCCCCCACGCGGTGTCATATGACCTCTGGGGGGCCCCCGATCGACATATCCGAATCTGGATAACGTAGCTCCAAAATAAGACAAGGTTGTCCAAATGTTCTCAAAATCACTCTTCATGATCCTCTTGATGGCCTAGACCACCACACCATGTTGCTTGCCATTCGAGCTCCGTTTCGCTAACTTTTTTTCAGAAGGTCCCAGAGATCTGCGCTTCGGGGGCCCGTACGGCGGGGCCCCCAAGCGCGCGGGTGCCGAATTTCGACCCGATCGGACACCGTCCGCGAACCCGCTAATTTAGCGGGAAACTGTCAGTGCTCCCGCGAGGCCGGGAAAAGGACTAGGTGCCCGAAATTCGGCGTGCGGTCCAGTAGAGGGCCCGCGCACGACGTCTCCGAAGCCCGCGCGCATTCGGCGTACGCCGTGCCCACAGCGCCCTCGCTGTGCCTCCCGGTGCGATCGCAAAACGCCTAGGGTTAGGGTTGGCAAGTAGGGTCACGAAAGGTTCGCGGCGGGTGGGCCGGCGGATTCCTCGGCGGGGCCGTCCGCCCTGCGCTACCACGTGCGTTTCGAAGCCGCGCGCCCTTACGGGGCCGCGTGACGGCACTGACACGTCTCCATTAAAGCAATGTTATTTTTCGTACCTGGTTCGTGTCACTACGTCCCCAGGACCCCGAGACGGGCCGGATCTCGAAACGGACGACTGGCAAGCTAACGGCCGGTGGAGGAGGAGGGGGGTAGGGGTGGTTTGGTGGAGCTAGGGTCCAAACTGAGCAAAAACGGACAGGGACGACATTTTCGCGTCGAACTCTGCGCCACAGGGCGCTAGAGGGGACGTAAGCCGGGCCCGTGACGTCCGTTTGGGGTTCGGACCGTTTCCCAAAAAAATAGTCTGCAAATGGACAAATAGTGGGTTCGTGTCAGTGGGGGGGGTCGGGGTGTGCTCAGGTGGGGTCAGGGGGTCGATCCGCGCAAATAATGGGCAAATGGACAAATAGTGGGTTCGTGTCATGGGGGGGGGTCGGGGGGGTGGTCAGCAGGGGTCAGGGGGTCGATCCGCACCAATAATGGGCAAATGGACAAATAGTGGGTTCGTGTCATGGGGGGGGGGTCGGGGGGGTGGTCAGCAGGGGTCAGGGGGTCGATCCGCACCAATAATGGGCAAATGGACAAATAGTGGGTTCGTGTCATGGGGGGGGGGTCGGGGGGGTGGTCAGCAGGAGTCAGGGGGTTAATCCGCACCAATAATGGGCAAATGGACAAATAGTGGGTTCGTGTCATGGGGGGGGGGGTCGGGGGGGTCGGGGGGGTGGTCAGCAGGAGTCAGGGGGTTAATCCGCACCAATAATGGGCAAATGGACAAATAGTGGGTTCGTGTCATTGGGGGCGTGTCCTGGGGGGCGTGTCCGAGGGTCGGAAGGGGTTGGACACTAAATCCGCACAGATAATGGGCAAATGGACAAATAGTGGTTTCGTGTCAGTGGGGGGCTCGGGGGGGTGGTGGGGGGCACCCCCGTGACCCTAGGGCGCCCCTAGAGGCGTCCGTACGGCCACTATGGATATGGTCAGGGAGGGGGACAGGGTAATGGTAGGGTGACGATCGGCCACTAAGTTAATGGAGCCGGGGCTGACAATTGGGCCGTACGATCCCTCGCCCCCACGATGGGGACACTGTCACATTCTGCGAATGGCATTTTTGACACGAACCCACGGGGTTCCCTTACTCGCCTTGCTTCTTGTTGCTGCTACACTATGAAACATTCATGTCAGTCTTGTCAGAGACATGCGCAGGTCCACATGTAAACGCGTGGCCGGTTAGCTCAGTTGGTTAGAGCGTGGTGCTAATAACGCCAAGGTCGCGGGTTCGATCCCCGTACGGGCCAAGTGTTTTATTCTACCTCCTCTGGCTGACCGCTTTAATGGTGTGATTTCTCGTGGACATTTCTGCCACATACGCCGTTTGGCCTGAAATAGCTCAGTTGGGAGAGCGTTAGACTGAAGATCTAAAGGTCCCTGGTTCGATCCCGGGTTTCGGTAATCAGGGCCAATTCTTAAGGTTTTGTTTAGCCGACTCACTGCGGCTTACCTGACAGACCCTGTCCGAGTGTCCTTTTCTCCGTGACCCAGGGAGTCAGGTGCAAAAGCAAACCGTGGTTCCATGGTGTAATGGTTAGCACTCTGGACTCTGAATCCAGCGATCCGAGTTCAAATCTCGGTGGGACCTATTGGATGTTTTGTGGTTTCCCAGCAGAACCGTGTCCAAGGGAACAGTGTTTGTTACCCCGGGAACAGTGTTTGTTACCCCCAAAACAATCCCCCGCCCTTTAAGACTTTCTACCAGAGCACTCAGGCTGTAGACGAAAAAGGAGTTAATTCAAGCAACATTGAGCACTGTTTTCTGTTCACCCTGACGGTGGGCCAACAAGACACAATGTGCCAAATTTCAGCAACCACAAGCACATTACAAGGAAGCAAATTAAACATGTACGAAACCTTAGGATAAATGAAAAATCCATCAACGTTTTGGCTAAAGAAAACACACAGCTCATGTGTACAGGCCAAAGGAAACACACAGCTCACATGTACAATCTGATAATGAAATGCAATAAAAATACCTTACCAGAAATGACAGGAAGACAAATGAACATAGAAAGAAAGTGATTCCAATTTTTAATGGCAACAAAACGCTCTTGGAATGTAAAGCTCCATGTTGCTTTGTGAAGTAACATCCTTATAGAAGATGTTCATGTGTGTGCTCAGGTGCCATACTGAGGACCGACACTGGGACCTGTTGGCTTTTTGAGGCAAAATGTAAAATCTGGAGCCAAAGTGAAGCCCTTTTCTGCAAGTGTGAACCACAGAAGCACCCACAGAGAGGGCACGCCGCGGGTCTGTTACATCAGAGAATTTAGCAACAAGTGTCAACCACGTGGAGAATGTGGGCATCGATCCCGCTACCTCTCGCATGCTAAGCGAGCGCTCTACCATTTGAGCTAATTCCCCTTACGCCTAACGCGTGACTGCTTTGGCTTTTTGGAAGCTGGCTGCTACGTGCTGGAAAAATGTTTCCCAGGGGGCCGGTGGGGTTGCCCGATTGGCTCGTTGGTCTAGGGGTATGATTCTCGCTTAGGGTGCGAGAGGTCCCGGGTTCAAATCCCGGACGAGCCCACCTCTAAACTCGTCTCTCGGAGCTTTAACGCACAACACCATTGTGTATGGCAGTCCGGGCAGTAGAGGAATGTCAACGAGGGACGTCAGAGGCGCCTCTGCCTTTGGGATTTCCATGTAGATACCGTTTCCGAGGCGGTCTGGGTGTAGAATCACCTAGACGATCCCTTTCTGCCAGAGGGCTTGCTGTTTTAATAAAACGATGAGTTAATTTCAAGCAACACAATTGACTCAACATGAAAAATGAACCAGGCTATTCGTCCTACTCCCTCCTGGCCAGGAAAGGCAAAGCATCCTGTCTACTGGGCCTGGGTAGGTACCCTGATGTGCCTGAAGCTATGAGAGTTAAATATAGAACCAGGCTAGTGATGCATGGTGTCCAATTTAGTTTACGGATGATTCATCAGAATTTTCTCCCAATCTAAAATCAACACTTGGAAAATGTGATAAAGACATGGCTTCTTAGATGTTACTTGACGTTACAACGTACACTAAGTATTGGGATGCCCCTTCTAATAAAGATGTTTGGGGCAACACAGTGGCCATCCCAAACAGAGCACTGTTGTCTCACAGCAAGAAGGTCTCCTGTTCAAGCCCTGGCTGGGTCAGAAGGCCATTCTGTGTGGAGTTTACATGTTCCCCTTGAGTCAACGTGGAATTACTCTGGGCACTGCGTTATTGGGTTTCCTTCCACAGTACAAAAACTATACACACCTTGATCTATACACAGACACATACCGAGGGAAGGGCAATTTGACATCTCCAATTCACCTAACCTGCATTTCTGGCGTTGCCAATAACCAGTTCTCGCCATGAATATACCCATAGATGCTGAAATGGCGTTAAGAATAAATTAACATGTTTAACTATTCCAGTTTTTCCAAACAAAACAAATATTAATGCTGTACAATACAGACCTTGTCACAGTACTTTGTTTCCATCTATGCTGCAGCAGTTTTGCAAAAAGGGCTTTTTCTGTGCAGAAATGACTGTGAGCCTGGGAACAAATCATTGATAGGATTGGGTGATGAGTGTTTGGCTCAGAGCCTGTAAGTCATAACAAAGGTGTTCAGCTGGGTACAGGTCTGGGATTTATGCAGACCAGTCAAGTTCTTTCACACCATTTCAAATTTCAAGCAATTAACATGTACTTATATCGATAAGTGCTTATTTTGACACCAGCCCAACACTAGGGCAGGTTGGCTCATTGTGGCTAATCAGAGTAGCAGGACCCAACAGGCCCATCCCCAGGAACTGCCTGAGGACATGGTGACTATGTTGTGGTCACATGTTTCACAGCGGCATAGCAACGAGGTAGTACGCCTTGGCTCGTTGGTCTAGGGGTATGATTCTCGCTTTGGGTGCGAGAGGTCCCGGGTTCAAATCCCGGACGAGCCCGTCTCTCGCTTTGCTTCTTGTTGCTGCTACACTATGAAACATTCCTGTCAGTCTTGTCAGAGTAAGGGAATCTAGTGGGTTCGTGGGATTTTCGCCTATTCTAATAAATTGCCATTTGGCATCTTAGAGGGGCGAATGGATCGTAACCTCCAAATGGACGCCCGATCGCCATGTAACCAAATGACGGTCTGGCACTTTTCCCCTTACCCCCTGGTAATGGCCCAATTTCACCACTAATGACGAAACGGACACCACATGGGGCGCCCTCGTGCTGGGGCGGACCACCTGGACTCCCGTCGAGCCATTATCTTGCCCGCTTGGCATCAAACTCAATGTGGATTTCCTCCTCATGTCCCGTCAACTTGTTAATGTGCCCACTGACCCATTAGGGGGTCTTCGTCGTGCCCGCGGAGCAAGTATTCTGCCCACTTGCCATTTAATATTACTCAGTAGTCTTCCTCACCTCCCATTAAACAACTATTATGCCCCCTGACCACTTACAGGTCTTCATCATGCCCACAGAGCAATTATTCTGCCCACTAGCCATTTATCCTTACTAAGTGGTCTTCCTCGCCTCCCATTAAACAACTATTATGCCCCCTGACCACTTACAGGTCTTCATCATGCCCACAGAGCAATTATTCTGCCCACTTGCCATTTATGCGTACTCAGTGGTCTTCCTCGCCTCCCATAGAAGCATTATCATGCCCACTTACCCACTATCCCTCACCAATGCCCCTCCCCCGCATCCACGAACAACGTATTATGCCCCCTGACCGACGGCGCACCGAAATGCCACTTTGGCGGGCACGCTCGTGCTATGACCGCGGGGCTTGTACAAAAATAACATTGATTTAATGGGAAACTGTTCGATCTCCCGTACGCGCCGGCAACGTGCCCCGGGTTCGGGACATTGCTTTTCGTGACGTCCTCAGGCTCCTGTTTCATCGCCCCGGAGCACGGGCCCGCGGGTCTGTCTGGGGCCAAGTTTGGCGGGACGCGACACGGGAGCCGAACGCCTTTGGCTGGTCGTTCAGGGGGTCGAAAGACACCCGTGCGTCCGTTTCGGTGCCCGGGAAGCCTTCTGGAGCAGCGCAAGACAATCGCATTCCTCGATGACCACGGGGCCTGTACAAAAATAACATTGATTTAATGGGAAAGTGTTCGATCTCCCGTACGCCCCGGGAACGTGTCTCGGGTTCGGGACTTTGCTTTTCGCGATGTGCCGAGGCTCGTATTTCGTCGCCCCAGAGCACGGGCCCGTGGGTCATTCCGGGGCCAAGTTTGGCAGGACGCGATACGGGAGCCGAACGCCTTTGGCTGGTCGTTCCGGGGGTCGATAGATACCCGTGTGTCCGTTTTGGTGCCCGGGAAGCCTTTCGGGAACAGCGCAACAAAATCGTATTAGTTGCATGTACTAAATTGCGATCGGGCAGAATAGCGGCGTAACCTACACGGTGAGGAAAAGTCCGATGGGCCCGAGCTTTCAGTATGTCGCACGGCTAGCGAGGCACTGTCGGTGCGCGACGTTCCGCAGTCCCACGTGATTCGGAACCGCATGTCGCTCCGTTTCAGAACCTCACCGATACGGTCTAGAGGCGCAAGTGCACCAGAGGGTTTGAAGAGGTTTTTTGCCTCAGATGTCGCAAGATCCCCTTTTCGGCACACGGTGTCAATATGTCGCCCGGTGGCCCGGGACGTGCCGAGTCGTGCGATTTGGGGCCTGCGGAACCTTTTCGGAAGAAGCCCACGTTCAATTTACGGCAATTCTTTTCCGTAGCGGCTACGCTGACGTGTCCCGATCGTTACGAATTTTGAGTATGTTTGTCGTCAATAGTCCCTGACGCGCCCCATGCGACGGCGTTATCCTGCGACATTGTTTACGCACCGCTATGGCCAAAAAGATTGGCAAAGACCGCGAAGGCACACTGTGATAAATCAGAGCCGGGCGATCTCCCGCGCAGGCGAGAAAGGCCGCTCGACTCCGAAACTCCGCCCTCCCGTTACGTGGCCCGCCACTGTCTACGTGTTGAAATTGCGTCGCCGCAGAGTTTTCCCGAGCCGAGTTGCCAACCCTAGCCCTAACCCTAGCTTTAAGCCCACGTCCAATTTATCTCTTTGTCCTTTTTGTGGCCTACCCATTTTGAAAAATGCATTGGTTTAATGGGGAAATGGGACAGCTCCCGTACGGGCCCGCTTCGTGATAACTGTATGAAATCGCATGAGCGGGAACGTCAGGGGCCTGCGATGCGGCCCCCAAAACCGCTCTGCTCCAAAGTGAAATGCAATTTAAGATGGAAATCTGATTTTTGTTGAAAATGCAATAATGGCAGAGTCCATGCATGACAAGAATGAGGAGTTTTTTGGGGGAGGCTCTAAAAGCAGCGCAGCGACGCATGCACTTGCGCGTCAAGGGTATGAATCGGGGGACCCGGGGGCATGACAGTGTTCATTTTTGGGGTCCCGGGGACTTTCTAAGGCCACGCGGGGAAATGCCCATTTGCAGTTTATGTCCATTATTCTTTTTTGTGGCCTACTCCAATGGCACTCAATTCACTTCAATGGCATTTAATTCCGATTGCGCGTGGGCGGTGCCCCGTGCGGCTCAAGGGGGTTCTGTCAGGCTGAGCTCGACGTATGAGTACCGCCTCTGTCCCGACATGCAAAGGACATAGTTTGGGGTGTGTTTATTGCAATTAATTGCAAGTACTAAATTGCGATCGGGCAGAATAGCGGCATAACCGACGCGGTGAGGAAAAGTCCGATGGGCCCCAGCTTTCAGTATGTCGCACGGATAGCGAGGCACTGTCGGTGCGTGACGTTCCGCAGTCCCACATGATTCGGAACCGCATGTCGCTCCGTTTCGGAACCTCACCGATACGGTCTAGAGGCGCAGGTGCACCAGAAGGTTTGAAGAGGTTTTTTGCCTCAGATGTCGCAAGATCCCCTTTTCGGCACCCGGTGTCAATATGTCGCTCGGTGGCCCGGGACGTGCCGAGTAGTGCGATTTGGGGCCTGCGGAACCTTTTCGGAAGAAGCCCACGTTCAATTTACGGCAATTCTTTTCCGTAGCGGCTACGCTGACGTGTCCCGATCGTTACGAATTTTGAGTATGTTTGTCGTCAATAGTCCCTGACGCGCCCCATGCGACGGCGTTATCCTGCGACATTGTTTACGCACCGCTATGGCCAAAAAGATTGGCAAAGACCGCGAAGGCACACTGTGATAAATCAGAGTTGGGCGATCTCCCGCGCAGGCTAGAAAGGCCGCTCGACTCCGAAACTCCGCCCTCCCGTTACGTGGCCCGCCACTGTCTACGTATTGAAATTGCGTCGCCGCAGAGTTTTTCCGAGCCGAGTTGCCGACCCTAGCCCTAACCCTAGCTTTAAGCCCACGTCCAATTCGGAAAACACCAACTCGGCCAAGGAACGTCGTAGAGACGTGCGCTTGGTGTCATTTGAAAGCTCCCTCGGCCCCCTTCAAAACGCCCCCACCCCCAGGTCTCTAGGACCTCCCCTTCCGGAGATATAACAAATGAGCTTATATATTCAAATGCCCGTAGCTCCGCCCCGGAATGGGACACGTCCTTGACCTTGGGCTTGTTAGAAAGGTCTGATTCGGGCCTTTCCAACGAACCTGAGTTCAAGTCTCTCCGACCTTGCTCGGCCAAGTAAAAGAGCCCTAAACTTTAGCCTATTTCACTCAATTCACTTCAATGGCATTTTATTCCAAATGCGCGTGGGCGGTGCCCCGTGCGGCTCAAGGGGGTTCTGTCAGGCTGAGCTCGACGTATGAGTACCGCCTCTGTCCCGACATGCAAAGGACATAGTTTGGGGTGTGTTTATTGCAATTAATTGCACGTACTAAATTGCGATCGGGCAGAATAGCGGCGTAACCGACGCGGTGAGGAAAAGTCCGATGGGCCCCAGCTTTCAGTATGTCGCACGGCTGGCGAGGCACTGTCGGTGCGCGACGTTCCGCAGTCCCACGTGATTCGGAACCGCATGTCGCTCCGTTTCAGAACCTCACCAATATGGTCTAGAGGCGCAGGTGCACCAGAAGGTTTGAAGAGGTTTTTTGCCTGAGATGTCGCAAGATCCCCTTTTCGGCACCCGGTGTCAATATGTCGCTCGGTGGCCCGGGACGTGCCGAGTAGTGCGATTTGGGGCCTGCGGAACCTTTTCGGAAGAAGCCCACGTTCAATTTACGGCAATTCTTTTCCGTAGCGGCTACGCTGATGTGTCCCGATCGTTACAAATTTTGAGTATGTTTGTCGTCAATAGTCCCTGACACGCCCCACGCGACGGCGTTATCCTGCGTCATTGTTTACGCACCGCTATGGCCAAAAAGATTGGCAAAGACCGCAAAGGCACACTGTGATAAATCAGAGTTGGGCGATCTCCCGCGCAGGCTAGAAAGGCTGCTCGACTCCGAAACTCCGCCCTCCCGTTACGTGGCCCGCCACTGTCTACGTGTTGAAATTGCGTCGCCGCAGAGTTTTCCTGAGCCGAGTTGCCAACCCTAGCCCTAACCCTAGCTTTAAGCCCACGTCCAATTCGGAAAACAACAACTCGGTCAAGGAACGTCGTAGAGACGTGCGGTTGGTGTCATTTGAAAGCTCCCTCGGCCCCCTTCAAAACGCCCCCACCCCCAGGTTTCTAGGACCTCCCCTTCCGGAGATATAACAAATGAGCTTATATATTCAAATGCCCGTAGCTCCGCCCCCGAAAGGGAGACGTCCTTGACCTTGGGCTTGTTGGAAAGGTCTGATTCGGGCCTTTCCAACGAATCCAAGTGCAAGTCTCTCCGACCTTCCTCGGCCAAGCAAAAGAGCCCTAAACTTTAGCCTATTTCACGTGTTTTACAAAAAACACTAAGTCCAAGCCAAGGTCTGTGTGCACACTGTGACCTTTAACCTCCATGAGCTAAAGTGAACAAAGCATTATTAAAGTGTGTCATATGTGCATAATGTGTATACAAGGCCTGCGTGCACACTGCGTGTCATATGTGCATACAGGGCCTATGTGCATGCATTATTAATGTGTGTGATATGTGTATAATGTGCATGCAGGGCCTGTGTTCACACTGTGGGTCATTTGTGCTTAATGTGCAGACAGGGCCTATGAGCACACTGTGACCTTTAATAATGCTTTAATCCCTTTAGGTCATAGAGGTTAAAGTGCATTGTAACAATGTGCTTGTGTGTTTTGCAGGTTTCATTCAAATGTAACAGTCTTAGATGTTGAAGCATGTGTGTTTGCAGTCTTTTAAACCATCTAATGTAGGCCTTGCATCCATGTGAGATGAATTTGACCTTTGGCCTTTGCATTGTAACTATGTGCTTGTGTGTTTTGCATGTTTCATTCACATTTAACACTCTCAGATGTTGAAGCATGTGTGTTTGCAGTCTTTTAAACCATCTGATGTAGGCCTTGCACCCATGTGAGCTGAATTTGACCTTTGGCCTTTGCATTGTAGCTATGTGCTTGTGTGTTTTGCAGGTTTCATTCAAATGTAACAGTCTCAGATGTTAAAGCATGTGTGTTTGCAGTCTTTTAAACCATCTGATGTAGGCCTTGCATCCATGTGAGCTGAATTTGACCTTTGGCCTTTGCATTGTATGTGCTTGTGTGTTTTGCATGTTTCATTCACATTTAACAATTTCAGATGTTAAAGCATGTGTGTTTGCACTCTTTTAAACCATCTGATGTAGGCCTTGCATCCATGTGAGCTTACTTTGACCTTTGGCCTTTGCATTGTAACAATGTGCTTGAGTGTTTTGCAGGTTTCATTCAAATGTAACAGTCTAAGATGTTGAAGCATGTGTGTTTGCAGTCTTTTAAACCATCTGATGTAGGCCTTGCATCCATGTGAGCTGAATTTGACCTTTGGCCTTTGCATTGTAACAATGTGCTTGTGTGTTTTGCATGTTTTATTCAAATGTAACAGTCTTAGATGTTGAAGCATGTGTGTTTGCAGTCTTTTAAACCATCTGATGTAGGCCTTGCATCCATGTGAGCTGAATTTGACCTTTGGCCTTTGCATTGTAGCTATGTGCTTGTGTTTTTTACAGGTTTCATTCACATTTAACACTCTCAGATGTTAAAGCATGTGTGTTTGCAGTCTATTAAACCATCTGATGTAGGCCTTGCATCCATGTGAGATGAATTTGACCTTTGGCCTTTGCATTGTAACTATGTGCTTGTGTGTTTTGCATGTTTCATTCACATTTAACACTCTCAGATGTTGAAGCATGTGTGTTTGCAGTCTTTTAAACCATCTGATGTAGGCCTTGCATCCAGGTGAGCTGAATTTGACCTTTGGCCT
Organism: Paramisgurnus dabryanus; assembly: GCF_030506205.2. Classification (NCBI taxonomy): domain Eukaryota; kingdom Metazoa; phylum Chordata; class Actinopteri; order Cypriniformes; family Cobitidae; genus Paramisgurnus; species Paramisgurnus dabryanus. Next base: position 31,666,552 of record NC_133355.1, on the reverse strand, counting down.
TTGCATTGTAACAATGTGCTTGTGTGTTTTGCATGTTTTATTCAAATGTAACAGTCTTAGATGTTGAAGCATGTGTGTTTGCAGTCTTTTAAACCATCTGATGTAGGCCTTGCATCCATGTGAGCTGAATTTGACCTTTGGCCTTTGCATTGTAGCTATGTGCTTGTGTTTTTTACAGGTTTCATTCACATTTAACACTCTCAGATGTTAAAGCATGTGTGTTTGCAGTCTTTTAAACCATCTGATGTAGGCCTTGCATCCATGTGAGCTGAATTTGACCTTTGGCCTTTGCATTGTAGCTATGTGCTTGAGTGTTTTGCAGGTTTCATACACATTTAACACTCTCAGATGTTGAAGCATGTGTGTTTGCAGTCTTTTAAACCATCTGATGTAGGCCTTGCATCCAGGTGAGCTGAATTTGACCTTTGGCCTTTGCATTGTAACTATGTGCTTGTGTGTTTTACATGTTTCATTCACATTTAACACTCTCAGATGTTGAAGCATGTGTGTTTGCAGTCTTTTAAACCATCTGATGTAGGCCTTGCATCCATGTGAGCTGATTATGACCTTTGGCCTTTGCATTGTAACAATGTGCTTGAGTGTTTTGCAGGTTTCATTCAAATGTAACAGTCTTAGATGTTGAAGCATGTGTGTTTGCAGTCTTTTAAACTATCTGATATAGGCCTTGCATCCATGTGAGCTGAATTTGACCTTTGGCCTTTCCATTGTAACTATGTGCTTGTGTGTTTTACATGTTTCATTCACATTTAACACTCTCAGATGTTGAAGCATGTGTGTTTGCAGTCTTTTAAACCATCTGATGTAGGCCTTGCATCCATGTGAGCTGAATTTGACCTTTGGCCTTTGCATTGTAACAATGTGCTTGAGTGTTTTGCAGGTTTCATTCAAATGTAACAGTCTTAGATGTTGAAGCATGTGTGTTTGCAGTCTTTTTAACCATCTGATGTAGGCCTTGCATCCATGTGAGCTGAATTTGACCTTTGGCCTTTGCATTGTAACAATGTGCTTGTGTGTTTGGCAGGTTTCATTCACATTTAACACTCTCAGATGTTGAAGCATGTGTGTTTGCAGTCTTTTAAACCATCTGATGTAGGCCTTGCATCCATGTGAGCTGAATTTGACCTTTGGCCTTTGCATTGTAGCTATGTGCTTGTGTGTTTTGCATGTTTTATTCACATTTAACACTCTCAGATGTTGAAGCATGTGTGTTTGCAGTCTTTTAAACCATCTGATGTAGGCCTTGCATCCATGTGAGCTGAATTTAACCTTTGGCCTTTGCATTGTAGCTATGTGCTTGTGTTTTTTACAGGTTTCATTCACATTTAACACTCTCAGATGTTAAAGCATGTGTGTTTGCAGTCTTTTAAACCATCTGATGTAGGCCTTGCATCCATGTGAGCTGAATTTGACCTTTGGCCTTTGCATTGTAACTATGTGCTTGTGTGTTTTGCAGGTTTCATTCAAATGTAACAGTCTTAGATGTTGAAGCATGTGTGTTTGCAGTCTTTTAAACCATCTGATGTAGGCCTTGCATCCATGTGAGCTGAATTTGACCTTTGGCCTTTGCATTGTAACAATGTGCTTGTGTGTTTGGCAGGTTTCATTCACATTTAACACTCTCAGATGTTGAAGCATGTGTGTTTGCAGTCTTTTAAACCATCTGATGTAGGCCTTGCATCCATGTGAGCTGAATTTGACCTTTGGCCTTTGCATTGTAGCTATGTGCTTGTGTGTTTTGCATGTTTTATTCACATTTAACACTCTCAGATGTTGAAGCATGTGTGTTTGCAGTCTTTTAAACCATCTGATGTAGGCCTTGCATCCATGTGAGCTGAATTTAACCTTTGGCCTTTGCATTGTAGCTATGTGCTTGTGTTTTTTACAGGTTTCATTCACATTTAACACTCTCAGATGTTAAAGCATGTGTGTTTGCAGTCTTTTAAACCATCTGATGTAGGCCTTGCATCCATGTGAGATGAATTTGACCTTTGGCCTTTGCATTGTAACTATGTGCTTGTGTGTTTTGCACAGAGGTGTCAAGTAACGAAGTACAAATACTTCGTTACCTTACTTAAGTAGATATTTTGGGTATCTATACTTTACTGGAGTAATTATTTTTCAGACGACTTTTTACTTCTACTCCTTACATTTTCACGCAATTATCTGTACTTTCTACTCCTTACATTTTAAAAATCGCCTCGTTACTTCTATTATTTCGACTTGTTTTCTTTTTTTTACATTCCGGTTTGTCAAAGTTAAAAAAACCTATCTTGATAAATTGCATCATCCGGATGAATGCGAATGTGGTTGGATGAGAAGTATAAACATACACCATTCCGACACCCTATTGGTTTGTACGCAATCCCCGCCCCCCAGCTGACTGCAGATGATCAAAAGTATGTTCGATAGCACTGCAAAGATAAACATAAAAGAACCGCGAGAGCGATTAGAAAGCATGCGGAGCAGTTTGCTCTCGCGATGCTTTGATATCATCCGCCATCCGTTTGTACAGTAACAGAACGCGGCATTCTGTCTTCAAATGGAAAAGTACGAAATAAAACTTGCGCATCACTTTCAGGTCAGTTCACATTCACAAGCCTGTGTAAATATATAGCTGGCTGCTGACACCAACTCATCTGTGTGATTTAAATAGTGTAACAATACCAATTTATATCACGTAACTTCAGTTATTCAACTTAAATGACATTCTGCTGCATTGCGTTTTGAAGCATGGCAAATATATCTATGCCAAAGACATCTGTTGTTTTGTATATGCTAATAACTGTCCTAAAATTTATTTGCATTAACAAAACCTACTTAGCTGAATGCTTGAGTGTTAAATCAATCAAAACACATAACCATACATACCAACTTTTGCTTTTGTTAATAGACATCAGCTGTTTCCTTAAACCTGACTTATAATTTACTTACAAGAAATATGTAAGTATACTGACATGTAAGTTCAGCTCACATTAGATTAAGCTAAAGTCCATTAGCTAACACAAGTACAGATGCAGAAATATAGGCTATAATATATAATTGCATATTTGTAGTTTGTGTTGCTGTCAAAATAAAATTATAAATGATAACAATAGCATATTTCTATTCTTACACATACTAGTTGTGTGTGATTTTGTTGTTTTTTAACTAAAGAGGGCACCACTGCTCTGAAGTTTGACTTTTTGCACCATTACAATATTTATAGGCAACTAGTCATCATATCTTCCTCTCTATGGAACACATGTTAATGCTCAGTAGTACACATATATGGTTCTTTAATGCAGTGGTTATAAACCTTTTTTTTTGCGCCTCCCTTGTGTACAGTGGATTCCTTCGCGGCCCCCAAAAGAAAATGTATGACATAAACATTCTAAAACTTACAATTTGAATTAAACAAAACATATTAAATTATACAATGTATTGCTTTTGTTTAGTAGCCTTATTTTTCTGAAGTTTAATTACACAGAATTTATAATAAAGTAATGTATTTCATAAAATATTATAAAACTGGGGCCCCTGGCACCATCTCGCGGTCCCCAGTTTGAGAACCACTGCTTTAATGTATTTGTTTGCGTTGTATTAAAATGCGTTCATTTTTAATGGGCATATACTGTATGTGGTTGAAACAGATAGCCTAGTGCAGGGGTAGGCAACATGGAGTGCCGATGTCCTGCAGTTTTTAGCTCCAGGTCTAATCAAGCAGACCTGAACAAACTAATCAAGGTCTAAAAAGTCACCTGAAACTACAGGTAGCCAAGGTTTTGTAAGGGTTGGAGCTAAAATCTTCAGGACATCGGCACTCCAGGATGGACGTTGCCTACCCCTGGCCCTAGTGCATCCCAAATTTTTTAACATTAACATTTTTAATATAACACTACAGTTATTATGGCCTTTAGAAACATGTTTTAGAGGAGATAGTGTAGTGCACAATAGGCCCCTGTGGCGCGGCCTATGCTTTTTTCCGTAATGACATTTTTTTCCTTACATTACTTTTACTTTTATACTTTAAGTAGTTTTGAAACCAGTACTTTTTCACTTTTACTTGAGTAAAAAGCTTGAGTTGATACTTCAACTTCTACAAAAGTCTTTTTAAACCCTAGTATCTATACTTCTACTTGAGTAATGAATATGAATACTTTTGACACCACTGGTTTTGCATGTTTCATTCACATTTAACACTCTCAGATGTTGAAGCATGTGGGTTTGCAGTCTTTTAAACCATCTGATGTAGGCCTTGCATCCATGTGAGCTGAATTTGACCTTTGGCCTTTGCATTGTAACAATGTGCTTGTGTGTTTGGCAGGTTTCATTCACATTTAACACTCTCAGATGTTGAAGCATGTGTGTTTGCAGTCTTTTAAACCATCTGATGTAGGCCTTGCATCCATGTGAGCTGAATTTGACCTTTGGCCTTTGCATTGTAACAATGTGCTTGACTGTTTTGCAGGTTTCATTCACATTTAACACTCTCAGATGTTGAAGCATGTGTGTTTGCAGTCTTTTAAACCATCTGATGTAGGCCTTGCATCCATGTGAGCTGAATTTGACCTTTGGCCTTTGCATTGTAACTATGTGCTTGTGTGTTTTGCATGTTTAATTCACATTTAACACTCTCAGATGTTGAAGCATGTGTGTTTGCAGTCTTTTAAACCATCTGATGTAGGCCTTGCATCCATGTGAGCTGAATTTGACCTTTGGCCTTTGCATTGTAACAATGTGCTTGTGTGTTTTACATGTTTCATTCAAATTTAACACTCTCAGATGTTGAAGCATGTGTGTTTGCAGTCTTTTAAACCATCTGATGTAGGCCTTGCATCCATGTGAGCTGATTATGACCTTTGGCCTTTGCATTGTAACAATGTGCTTGAGTGTTTTGCAGGTTTCATTCAAATGTAACAGTCTTAGATGTTGAAGCATGTGTGTTTGCAGTCTTTTAAACCATCTGATGTAGGCCTTGCATCCATGTGAGCTGAATTTGACCTTTGGCCTTTGCATTGTAACAATGTGCTTGTGTGTTTGGCAGGTTTCATTCACATTTAACACTCTCAGATGTTGAAGCATGTGTGTTTGCAGTCTTTTAAACCATCTGATGTAGGCCTTGCATCCATGTGAGCTGATTATGACCTTTGGCCTTTGCATTGTAACTATGTGCTTGTGTTTTTTACAGGTTTCATTCACATTTAACACTCTCAGATGTTAAAGCATGTGTGTTTGCAGTCTTTTAAACCATCTGATGTAGGCCTTGCATCCATGTGAGCTGATTATGACCTTTGGCCTTTGCATTGTAACAATGTGCTTGAGTGTTTTGCAGGTTTCATTCAAATGTAACAGTCTTAGATGTTGAAGCATGTGTGTTTGCAGTCTTTTAAACCATCTGATGTAGGCCTTGCATCCATGTGAGCTGAATTTGACCTTTGGCCTTTCCATTGTAACTATGTGCTTGTGTGTTTTACATGTTTCATACACATTTAACACTCTCAGATGTTGAAGCATGTGTGTTTGCAGTCTTTTTAACCATCTGATGTAGGCCTTGCATCCATGTGAGCTGAATTTGACCTTTGGCCTTTGCATTGTAACAATGTGCTTGTGTGTTTGGCAGGTTTCATTCACATTTAACACTCTCAGATGTTGAAGCATGTGTGTTTGCAGTCTTTTAAACCATCTGATGTAGGCCTTGCATCCATGTGAGCTGATTATGACCTTTGGCCTTTGCATTGTAACAATGTGCTTGAGTGTTTTGCAGGTTTCATTCAAATGTAACAGTCTTAGATGTTGAAGCATGTGTGTTTGCAGTCTTTTAAACCATCTGATGTAGGCCTTGCATCCATGTGAGCTGAATTTGACCTTTGGCCTTTCCATTGTAACTATGTGCTTGTGTGTTTTACATGTTTCATTCACATTTAACACTCTCAGATGTTGAAGCATGTGTGTTTGCAGTCTTTTAAACCATCTGATGTAGGCCTTGCATCCATGTGAGCTGAATTTGACCTTTGGCCTTTGCATTGTAACTATGTGCTTGTGTGTTTTGCAGGTTTCATTCAAATGTAACAGTCTTAGATGTTGAAGCATGTGTGTTTGCAGTCTTTTAAACCATCTGATGTAGGCCTTGCATCCATGTGAGCTGAATTTGACCTTTGGCCTTTGCATTGTAGCTATGTGCTTGTGTGTTTTGCAGGTTTCATTCAAATGTAACAGTCTCAGATGTTAAAGCATGTGTGTTTGCAGTCTTTTAAACCATCTGATGTAGGCCTTGCATCCATGTGAGCTGAATTTGACCTTTGGCCTTTGCATTGTAACAATGTGCTTGTGTGTTTTGCATGTTTCATTCACATTTAACACTCTCAGATGTTAAAGCATGTGTGTTTGGAGTCTTTTAAACCATCTGATGTAGGCCTTGCATCCATGTGAGCTGAATTTGACCTTTGGCCTTTCCATTGTAACTATGTGCTTGTGTGTTTTACATGTTTCATTCACATTTAACACTCTCAGATGTTGAAGCATGTGTGTTTGCAGTCTTTTAAACCATCTGATGTAGGCCTTGCATCCATGTGAGCTGATTATGACCTTTGGCCTTTGCATTGTAACAATGTGCTTGAGTGTTTTGCAGGTTTCATTCAAATGAAACAGTCTTAGATGTTGAAGCATGTGTGTTTGCAGTTTTTTAAACCATCTGATGTAGGCCTTGCATCCATGTGAGCTTACTTTGACCTTTGGCCTATGCCCTCTATGTCATTTGGCCCCCAGGGGCCCTCAGAGGCATAAATGGCAGATGGGCAGTTTAATGTGCTAATGGGCAAAATAGTGGGCAAATGGTCAATGCATAAATTGGAAGTGGGTGAAATAAACTCTCAGTGGACAACATAACTTGGGGCCCCCAGGGGCCCTCAGAGCCATAAATGGCAGATGGGCAGTTTAATGTGCTAGTGGGCAGAAAAGTGGGCTAATGGTCAATACATAAGTTGGCAGTGGGCAAAATAAACTGTCAGTGGGCAACATAACTTGGGGCCCCAAGGGGGCAAAGCCCAGGGGCCAAAAGTTTTTTTCCTCAATTGCAGACAAAGTAATTGGGCAGCCAGTGGGCCTGGAATACTTTGGCACTTGGGGCCCCCAGAGCTTGGGGCCCTCTAGGTCATTTGGCCCCCAGGGGCCCTCAGAGCCATAAATGGCAGATGGGCAGTTTAATGTGCTAATGGGCAAAATAGTGGGAAAATGGTCAATGCATAAATTGGAAGTGGGTGAAATAAACTATCAGTGGGCAACATAACTTGGGGCCCCAAGGGTGCCAAGCCCAGGGGCCAAAAGTTGTTTTCCTTAATGGCAGACAATACTTTGGCACTTGGGGCCCCCAGAGCCTGGACCCTCTGGGTCATTTGGCCCCCAGGGACCCATAGAGGCATAAATGGCAGATGGGCAGTTTAATGTGCTAATGGGCAAAATAGTGGGCAAATGCATAAGTTGGCTGTGGGTGAAATATACTGTCAGTGGGCAACAAAACTTGGGGCCCCCAAGGGCCCTCAGAGGCATAAATGGCAGATGGGCAGTTTAATGTGCTAATGGGCAAAATAGTGGGCAAATGGTCAATGCATAAGTTGGCTGTGGGTGAAATATACTGTCAGTGGGCAACAAAACTTGGGGCCCCCAAGGGCCCTCAGAGGCATAAATGGCAGATGGGCAGTTTAATGTGCTAATGGGCAAAATAGTGGGCAAATGGTCAATGCATAAATTGGTAGTGGGTGAAATAAACTCTCAGTGGACAACATAACTTGGGGCCCCCAGGGGCCCTCAGAGCCATAAATGGCAGATGGGCAGTTTAATGTGCTAGTGGGCAGAATAGTGGGCTAATGGTCAATACATAAGTTGGCAGTGGGCAAAATAAACTGTCAGTGGGCAACATAATTTGGGGCCCCAAGGGGGCCAAGCCCAGGGCCAAAAGTTTTTTTCCTCAATTGCAGACAAAGTAATTGGGCAGCCAGTGGGCATGGAATACTTTGGCACTTGGGGCCCCCAGAGCTTGGGGCCCTCTAGGTCATTTGGCCCCCAGGGGCCCTCAGAGCCATAAATGGCAGATGGGCAGTTTAATGTGCTAATGGGCAAAATAGTGGGCAAATGGTCAATGCATAAATTGGAAGTGGGTGAAATAAACTATCAGTGGGCAACATAACTTTGGGCCCCAAGGGTGCCAAGCCCAGGGGCCAAAAGTTGTTTTCCTTAATGGCAGACAATACTTTGGCACTTGGGGCCCCCAGAGCCTGGACCCTCTGGGTCATTTGGCCCCCAGGGACCCATAGAGGCATAAATGGCAGATGGGCAGTTTAATGTGCTAATGGGCAAAATAGTGGGCAAATGGTCAATGCATAAGTTGGCTGTGGGTGAAATATACTGTCAGTGGGCAACAAAACTTGGGGCCCCCAAGGGCCCTCAGAGGCATAAATGGCAGATGGGCAGTTTAATGTGCTAATGGGCAAAATAGTGGGCAAATGGTCAATGCATAAATTGGTAGTGGGTGAAATAAACTCTCAGTGGACAACATAACTTGGGGCCCCAAGGGGCCCTCAGAGCCATAAATGGCAGATGGGCAGTTTAATGTGCTAGTGGGCAGAATAGTGGGCTAATGGTCAATACATAAGTTGGCAGTGGGCAAAATAAACTGTCAGTGGGCAACATAACTTGGGGCCCCAAGGGGGCCAAGCCCAGGGCCAAAAGTTTTTTTCCTCAATTGCAGACAAAGTAATTGGGCAGCCAGTGGGCCTGGAATACTTTGGCACTTGGGGCCCCTAGAGCTTGGGGCCCTCTAGGTCATTTGGCCCCCAGGGGCCCTCAGAGCCATAAATGGCAGATGGGCAGTTTAATGTGCTAATGGGCAAAATAGTGGGCAAATGGTCAATGCATAAGTTGGCTGTAGGTGAAATATACTGTCAGTGGGCAACAAAACTTGGGGCCCCCAAGGGCCCTCAGAGGCATAAATGCCAGATGGGCAGTTTAATGTGCTAATGGGCAAAATAGTGGGCAAATGGTCAATGCATAAATTGGAAGTGGGTGAAATAAACTCTCTGTGGACAACATAACTTGGGGCCCCAAGGGGGCCAAGCCCAGAGGCCAGAAGTTATTTTCCTTAATGGCAAACAATACTTTGGCACTTGGGGCCCCCAGAGCCTGGACCCTCTGGGTCATTTGGCCCCCAGGGGCCCATAGAGGCATAAATGGCAGATGGGCAGTTTTATGTGCTAATGGGCAAAATAGTGGGCAAATGGTCAATGCATAAATTGGAAGTGGGTGAAATAAACTGTCAGTGGGCAACATAACTTGGGGGCCCAAGGGGGCCAAGCCCAGGGCCAAAAGTTTTTTTCCTCAATTGCAGACAAAGTAATTGGGCAGCCAGTGGGCCTGGAATACTTTGGCACTTGGGGCCCCTAGAGCTTGGGGCCCTCTAGGTCATTTGGCCCCCAGGGGCCCTCAGAGCCATAAATGGCAGATGGGCAGTTTAATGTGCTAATGGGCAAAATAGTGGGCAAATGGTCAATGCATAAGTTGGCTGTAGGTGAAATATACTGTCAGTGGGCAACAAAACTTGGGGCCCCCAAGGGCCCTCAGAGGCATAAATGGCAGATGGGCAGTTTAATGTGCTAATGGGCAAAATAGTGGGCAAATGGTCAATGCATAAATTGGTAGTGGGTGAAATAAACTCTCAGTGGACAACATAACTTGGGGCCCCAAGGGGCCCTCAGAGCCATAAATGGCAGATGGGCAGTTTAATGTGCTAGTGGGCAGAATAGTGGGCTAATGGTCAATACATAAGTTGGCAGTGGGCAAAATAAACTGTCAGTGGGCAACATAACTTGGGGCCCCAAGGGGGCCAAGCCCAGGGCCAAAAGTTTTTTTCCTCAATTGCAGACAAAGTAATTGGGCAGCCAGTGGGCCTGGAATACTTTGGCACTTGGGGCCCCTAGAGCTTGGGGCCCTCTAGGTCATTTGGCCCCCAGGGGCCCTCAGAGCCATAAATGGCAGATGGGCAGTTTAATGTGCTAATGGGCAAAATAGTGGGCAAATGGTCAATGCATAAGTTGGCTGTAGGTGAAATATACTGTCAGTGGGCAACAAAACTTGGGGCCCCCAAGGGCCCTCAGAGGCATAAATGCCAGATGGGCAGTTTAATGTGCTAATGGGCAAAATAGTGGGCAAATGGTCAATGCATAAATTGGAAGTGGGTGAAATAAACTCTCTGTGGACAACATAACTTGGGGCCCCAAGGGGGCCAAGCCCAGAGGCCAGAAGTTATTTTCCTTAATGGCAAACAATACTTTGGCACTTGGGGCCCCCAGAGCCTGGACCCTCTGGGTCATTTGGCCCCCAGGGGCCCATAGAGGCATAAATGGCAGATGGGCAGTTTAATGTGCTAATGGGCAAAATAGTGGGCAAATGGTCAATGCATAAATTGGAAGTGGGTGAAATAAACTGTCAGTGGGCAACATAACTTGGGGCCCCAAGGGGGCCAAGCCCAGGGCCAAAAGTTTTTTTCCTCAATTGCAGACAAAGTAATTGGGCAGCCAGTGGGCCTGGAATACTTTGGCACTTGGGGCCCCTAGAGCTTGGGGCCCTCTAGGTCATTTGGCCCCCAGGGGCCCTCAGAGCCATATATGGCAGATGGGCAGTTTAATGTGCTAATGGGCAAAATAGTGGGCAAATGGTCAATGCATAAGTTGGCTGTAGGTGAAATATACTGTCAGTGGGCAACAAAACTTTGGGCCCCCAAGGGCCCTCAGAGGCATAAATGGCAGATGGGCAGTTTAATGTGCTAATGGGCAAAATAGTGGGCAAATGGTCAATGCATAAATTGGAAGTGGGTGAAATAAACTCTCTGTGGACAACATAACTTGGGGCCCCAAGGGGGCCAAGCCCAGAGGCCAGAAGTTATTTTCCTTAATGGCAAACAATACTTTGGCACTTGGGGCCCCCAGAGCTTGGGGCCCTCTAGGTCATTTGGCCCCCAGGGGCCCTCAGAGCCATAAATGGCAGATGGGCAGTTTAATGTGCTAATGGGCAAAATAGTGGGCAAATGGTCAATGCATAAGTTGGCTGTGGGTGAAATATACTGTCAGTGGGCAACAAAACTTGGGGCCCCCAAGGGCCCTCAGAGGCATAAATGGCAGATGGGCAGTTTAATGTGCTAATGGGCAAAATAGTGGGCAAATGGTCAATGCATAAATTGGTAGTGGGTGAAATAAACTCTCAGTGGACAACATAACTTGGGGCCCCAAGGGGGCCAAGCCCAGAGGCCAAAAGTTGTTTTTCTTAATGGCACGCAATACTTTGGCACTTGGGGCCCCCAGAGCCTGGGGCCCTCTGGGTCATTTGGCCCCCAGGGGCCCATAGAGGCATAAGTGGCAGATGGGCAGTTTAATGTGCTAATGTGCAAAATAGTGGGCAAATGGTCAATGCATAAATTGGAAGTGGGTGAAATAAACTCTCAGTGGGCAACATTACTTGGGGCCCCAAGGGGGCCAAGCCCAGAGGCCAGAAGTTCTTTTCCTCAATGGCAGACAATACTTTGGCACTTGGGGCCCCCAGAGCCTGGACCCTCTGGGTCATTTGGCCCCCAGGGGCCCATAGAGGCATAAATGGCAGATGGGCAGTTTAATGTGCTAATGGGCAAAATAGTGGGCTAATGGTCAATACATAAGTTGGCAGTGGGCAAAATAAACTGTCAGTGGGCAACATAACTTGGGGCCCCAAGGGGGCCAAGCCCAGGGGCCAAAAGTTGTTATCCTCAATTGCAGACAAAGTAATTGGGCAGCCAGTGGGCCTGGAATACTTTGACACTTGGGGCACCCAGAGCTTGGTGCCCTCTAGGTCATTTGGCCCCCAGGGGCTCTCAGAGCCATAAATGGCAGATGGGCAGTTTAATGTGCTAATGGGCAAAATAGTGGGCAAATGGTCAATGCATAAGTTGGCTGTGGGTGAAACAAACTGTCAGTGGGCAACATAACTCGGGGCCCCCAGGGGCCCTCAGAGCCATAAATGGCAGATGGGCAGTTTAATGTGCTAGTGGGCAGAAAAGTGGGCAAATGGTCAATGCATAAGTTGGCTGTGGGTAAAATAAACTGTCAGTGGGCAACATAACTTGGGGCCCCAAGGGGGCCAAGCCCAGGGCCAAAAGTTTTTTTCCTCAATTGCAGACAAAGTAATTGGGCAGCCAGTGGGCCTGGAATACTTTGGCACTTGGGGCCCCTAGAGCTTGGGGCCCTCTAGGTCATTTGGCCCCCAGGGGCCCTCAGAGCCATAAATGGCAGATGGGCAGTTTAATGTGCTAATGGGCAAAATAGTGGGCAAATGGTCAATGCATAAGTTGGCTGTAGGTGAAATATACTGTCAGTGGGCAACAAAACTTGGGGCCCCCAGGGGCCCATAGAGGCATAAATGGCAGATGGGCAGTTTAATGTGCTAATGGGCAAAATAGTGGGCAAATGGTCAATGCATAAATTGGAAGTGGGTGAAATAAACTGTCAGTGGGCAACATAACTTGGGGCCCCAAGGGGGCCAAGCCCAGGGCCAAAAGTTTTTTTCCTCAATTGCAGACAAAGTAATTGGGCAGCCAGTGGGCCTGGAATACTTTGGCACTTGGGGCCCCTAGAGCTTGGGGCCCTCTAGGTCATTTGGCCCCCAGGGGCCCTCAGAGCCATATATGGCAGATGGGCAGTTTAATGTGCTAATGGGCAAAATAGTGGGCAAATGGTCAATGCATAAGTTGGCTGTAGGTGAAATATACTGTCAGTGGGCAACAAAACTTTGGGCCCCCAAGGGCCCTCAGAGGCATAAATGGCAGATGGGCAGTTTAATGTGCTAATGGGCAAAATAGTGGGCAAATGGTCAATGCATAAATTGGAAGTGGGTGAAATAAACTCTCTGTGGACAACATAACTTGGGGCCCCAAGGGGGCCAAGCCCAGAGGCCAGAAGTTATTTTCCTTAATGGCAAACAATACTTTGGCACTTGGGGCCCCCAGAGCTTGGGGCCCTCTAGGTCATTTGGCCCCCAGGGGCCCTCAGAGCCATAAATGGCAGATGGGCAGTTTAATGTGCTAATGGGCAAAATAGTGGGCAAATGGTCAATGCATAAGTTGGCTGTGGGTGAAATATACTGTCAGTGGGCAACAAAACTTGGGGCCCCCAAGGGCCCTCAGAGGCATAAATGGCAGATGGGCAGTTTAATGTGCTAATGGGCAAAATAGTGGGCAAATGGTCAATGCATAAATTGGTAGTGGGTGAAATAAACTCTCAGTGGACAACATAACTTGGGGCCCCAAGGGGGCCAAGCCCAGAGGCCAAAAGTTGTTTTTCTTAATGGCACGCAATACTTTGGCACTTGGGGCCCCCAGAGCCTGGGGCCCTCTGGGTCATTTGGCCCCCAGGGGCCCATAGAGGCATAAGTGGCAGATGGGCAGTTTAATGTGCTAATGTGCAAAATAGTGGGCAAATGGTCAATGCATAAATTGGAAGTGGGTGAAATAAACTCTCAGTGGGCAACATTACTTGGGGCCCCAAGGGGGCCAAGCCCAGAGGCCAGAAGTTCTTTTCCTCAATGGCAGACAATACTTTGGCACTTGGGGCCCCCAGAGCCTGGACCCTCTGGGTCATTTGGCCCCCAGGGGCCCATAGAGGCATAAATGGCAGATGGGCAGTTTAATGTGCTAATGGGCAAAATAGTGGGCTAATGGTCAATACATAAGTTGGCAGTGGGCAAAATAAACTGTCAGTGGGCAACATAACTTGGGGCCCCAAGGGGGCCAAGCCCAGGGGCCAAAAGTTGTTATCCTCAATTGCAGACAAAGTAATTGGGCAGCCAGTGGGCCTGGAATACTTTGACACTTGGGGCACCCAGAGCTTGGTGCCCTCTAGGTCATTTGGCCCCCAGGGGCTCTCAGAGCCATAAATGGCAGATGGGCAGTTTAATGTGCTAATGGGCAAAATAGTGGGCAAATGGTCAATGCATAAGTTGGCTGTGGGTGAAACAAACTGTCAGTGGGCAACATAACTCGGGGCCCCCAGGGGCCCTCAGAGCCATAAATGGCAGATGGGCAGTTTAATGTGCTAGTGGGCAGAAAAGTGGGCAAATGGTCAATGCATAAGTTGGCTGTGGGTAAAATAAACTGTCAGTGGGCAACATAACTTGGGGCCCCAGGGGCCCTCAGAGCCATAAATGGCAGATGGGCAGTTTAATGTGCTAGTGGGCAGAAAAGTGGGCTAATGGTCAATACATAAGTTGGCAGTGGGCAACATAAACTGTAAGTGGGCAACATAACTTGGGGCCCCAAGGGGGCCAAGCCCAGGGGCCAAAAGTTGTTTTCCTCAATTGCAGACAAAGTAATTGGGCAGCCAGTGGGCCTGGAATACGTTGGCACTTGGGGCCCCCAGAGCTTGGGGCCCTCTAGGTCTTTTGGCCCCCAGGGGCCCTCAGAGCCATATATGACAGATGGGCAGTTTAATGTGCTAATGGGCAAAATAGTGGGCAAATGGTCAATGCATAAGTTGGCTGTGGGTGAAATATACTGTCAGTGGGCAACAAAACTTGGGGCCCCCAGGGGCCCTCAGAGGCATAAATGGCAGATGGGCAGTTTAATGTGCAAATGGGCAAAATAGTGGGCAAATGGTCAATGCATAAATTGGAAGTGGGTGAAATAAACTCTCAGTGGACAACATAACTTGGGGCCCCAAGGGGGCCAAGCCCAGAGGCCAGAATTTTTTTTCCTCAATGGCAGAAAATAATTTGGCACTTGGGGCCCCCAGAGCCTGGACCCTCTGGGTCATTTGGCCCCCAGGGGCCCATAGAGGCATAAATGGCAGATGGGCAGTTTAATGTGCTAATGGGCAAAATAGTGGGCAAATGGTCAATGCATAAATTGGAAGTGGGTGAAATAAACTCTCAGTAGACAACATAACTTGGGGCCCCAAGGGGGCCAAGCCCAGAGGCCAGAAGTTCTTTTCCTCAATGGCAGACAATACTTTGGCACTTGGGGCCCCCAGGGGCCCTCAGAGCCATAAATGGCAGATGGGCAGTTTAATGTGCTAGTGGGCAGAAAAGTGGGCTAATGGTCAATACATAAGTTGGCAGTGGGCAAAATAAACTGTCAGTGGGCAACATAACTTGGGGCCCCAAGGGGGCCAAGCCCAGGGGCCAAAAGTTGTTTTCCTCAATTGCAGACAAAGTAATTGGGCAGCCAGTGGGCCTGTAATACTTTGGCACTTGGGGCCCCCAGAGCTTGGGGCCCTCTAGGTCATTTGGCCCCCAGGGGCCCTCAGAGCCATAAATGGCAGATGGGCAGTTTAATGTGCTAATGGGCAAAATAGTGGGCAAATGGTCAATGCATAAGTTGGCTGTGGGTGAAATATACTGTCAGTGGGCAACAAAACTTGGGGCCCCCAGGGGCCCTCAGAGGCATAAATGGCAGATGGGCAGTTTAATGTGCTAATGGGCAAAATAGTGGGCAAATGGTCAATGCATAAGTTGGCTGTGGGTAAAATAAACTGTCAGTGGGCAACATAACTTGGGGCCCCAAGGGGGCCAAGCTCAGATGCCAAAAGTTGTTTTCCTCAATGGCAGACAATACTTTGGCACTTTGGGCCCCCAAAGCCTGGAGCCCTCTGGGTCATTTGGCCCCCAGGGGCCCATAGAGGCATAAATGGCAGATGGGCAGTTTAATGTGCTAATGGGCAAAATAGTGGGCAAATGGTCAATGCATAAATTGGCTGTGGGTGAAATAAACTGTCAGCGGGCAACATAACTTGGGGCCCCCAGGGGGACAAAATAATGAGTTAGGGGGAAGAATAATTGTTTGGTGGGCAGAGGGGGATGGGGTCTTTTGGCCCTTGGGGGCCCGGGGCCCTCAAGCCATGTTGTGACAAAATAATGAGTTAGGGGGCAGAATAATGGTTTGGTGGGCAGAGGGGGGTGGGGTCTTTTGGCCCCTGGGGGCCCGGGGCCCTCAGGCCATGTTTTGACAAAATAATGAGTTAGGGGGAAGAATAATGGTTTGGTGGGTGGGGGGGTGGGGACTTTTGGCCCCTGGGGGCCCGGGGCCCACAGGCCATGTTGTGACAAAATAATGGGTTAGGGGGATGAAAAGAGGGTCCGTGGGCAGGGGGGGGCGGGGTCATGGGGCCCCCAGGGTCCCGGGGCCTTTGGTGCATTAAGTGACAAAATAGCAAGTTAGGGGGCAGAATAGTTGCTCTGCGGGCAGGGAGGGTGTGGCCATTCGCCCCAGAGGGCGTGGACAATTTTTGGATTTAGTGGGTCAGGGGGCAAAATAGTTGGTCTCTGGGCTGTGGGGGGGGTGGTTCGTCACGTCCCAGGGTGACGCCCAGCATTTACATGATCTAAATGGGGTGTGGGATATTTTGGCGTACTCTGGCAATTTACTCGAATGGGATTCTGGCCCATTCAAATAAACTGGGACTGGACAGTGGGTGCACCACCTGGTGGATCCCCCCTGAACTGCAAGCTCAGGCCTCAAATAAAGTGTTACAAAAACGTCGCCCCGCGCGGCCCCCCGGGGCCCGAGAGGCTCGGCGCGACCTTTCCCCCTCGCGGGGAGGGCCCACCGACGCGCCCGCGCCGCCGTCGGACCCCCGAAAAATTTTGGGGGTCCGGCGCGCAACGTCCACGAACCGACGTCCGATTCCCCATTAGCTAACTGGAATGTAGATGCGAGTGGCCTAACGGCGATAAGTGCTTATTTTGACACCAGCCCAACACTAGGGCAGGTTGGCTCATTGTGGCTAATCAGAGTAGCAGGACCCAACAGGCCCATCCCCAGGAACTGCCTGAGGACATGGTGACTATGTTGTGGTCACATGTTTCACAGCGGCATAGCAACGAGGTAGTACGCCTTGGCTCGTTGGTCTAGGGGTATGATTCTCGCTTTGGGTGCGAGAGGTCCCGGGTTCAAATCCCGGACGAGCCCGTCTCTCGCTTTGCTTCTTGTTGCTGCTACACTATGAAACATTCATGTCAGTCTTGTCAGAGACATGCGCAGTTCCACATGTAAACGCGTGGCCGGTTAGCTCAGTTGGTTAGAGCGTGGTGCTAATAACGCCAAGGTCGCGGGTTCGATCCCCGTACGGGCCAAGTGTTTTATTCTACCTCCTCTGGCTGACCGCTTTAATGGTGTGATTTCTCGTGGACATTTCTGCCACATAAGCCGTTCGGGCCGAAATAGCTCAGTTGGGAGAGCGTTAGACTGAAGATCTAAAGGTCCCTGGTTCAATCCCGGGTTTCGGCAATCAGGAGCAATTCTTAAGGTTTTGTTTAGCCGACTCACTGCGGCTTACCTGACAGTCCCTGTCAGAGTGTCCTTTTCTCCGTGACCCAGGGAGTCAGGTGCAAAAGCAAACCGTGGTTCCATGGTGTAATGGTTAGCACTCTGGACTCTGAATCCAGCGATCCGAGTTCAAATCTCGGTGGGACCTATTGGATGTTTTGTGGTTTCCAAGCAGAACCGTGTCCAAGGGAACAGTGTTTGTTACCCCGGGAACAGTGTTTGTTACCCCCAAAACAATCCCCCGCCCTTTAAGCCTTTCTACCAGAGCAGTCAGGCTGTAGACGAAAAAGGAGTTAATTCAAGCAACATTGAGCACTGTTTTCTGTTCACCCTGACGGTGGGCCAACAAGAGACAATGTGCCAAATTTCAGAAACCACAAGCACATTACAAGGAAGCAAATTAAACATGTACGAAACCTTAGGATAAATGAAAAATCCATCGACGTTTTGGCTAAAGAAAACACACAGCTCATGTGTACAGGCCAAAGGAAACACACAGCTCACATGTACAATCTGATAATGAAATGCAATAAAAATACCTTACCAGAAATGACAGGAAGACAAATGAACATAGAAAGAAAGTGATTCCAATTTTTAATGGCAACAAAACGCTCTTGGAATGTAAAGCTCCATGTTGCTTTGTGAAGTAACATCCTTATAGAAGACGTTCATGTGTGTGCTCAGGTGCCATACTGAGGACCGACACTGGGACCTGTTGGCTTTTTGAGGCAAAATGTAAAATCTGGAGCCAAAGTGAAGCCCTTTTCTGCAAGTGTGAACCGCAGAAGCACCCACAGAGAGGGCACGCCGCGGGTCTGTAACATCAGAGAATTTAGCAACAAGTGTCAACCACGTGGAGAATGTGGGCATCGATCCCGCTACCTCTCGCATGCTAAGCGAGCGCTCTACCATTTGAGCTAATTCCCCTTACGCCTAACGCGTGATTGCTTTGGCTTTTTGGAAGCTGGCTGCTACGTGCTGGAAAAATGTTTCCCAGGGGGCCGGTGGGGTTGCCAGATTGGCTCGTTGGTCTAGGGGTATGATTCTCGCTTAGGGTGCGAGAGGTCCCGGGTTCAAATCCCGGACGAGCCCACCTCTAAACTCGTCTCTCGGAGCTTTAACGCACAACACCATTGTGTATGGCAGTCCGGGCAGTAGAGGGACGTCAGAGGCGCCTCTGCCTTTGGGATTTCCATGTAGATACCGTGTCCGAGGCGGTCTGGTGTAGAATCACCTAGACGATCCCTTTATGCTTTCTGCCAGAGGGCTTGCTGTTTTAACAAACGATGAGTTAATTTCAAGCAACACAATTGACTCAATATGAAAAATGAACCAGGCTATTCGTCCTACTCCCTCCTGGCCAGGAAAGGCAAAGCATCCTGTCTACTGGGCCTGGGTAGGTACCCTGATGTGCCTGAAGCTATGAGAGTTAAATATAGAACCAGGCTAGTGATGCATGGTGTCCAATTTAGTTTACGGATGATTCATCAGAATTTTCTCCCAATCTAAAATCAACACTTGGAAAATGTGATAAAGACATGGCTTCTTAGATGTTACTTGACGTTACAACGTACACTAAGTATTGGGATGCCCCTTCTAATAAAGATGTTTGGGGCAACACAGTGGCCATCCCAAACAGAGCACTGTTGTCTCACAGCAAGAAGGTCTCCTGTTCAAGCCCTGGCTGGGTCAGGAGGCCATTCTGTGTGGAGTTTACATGTTCCCCTTGAGTCAACGTGGAATTACTCTGGGCACTGCGTTATTGGGTTTCCTTCCACAGTACAAAAACTATACACACCTTGATCTATACACAGACACATACCGAGGGAAGGGCAATTTGACATCTCCGATTCACCTAACCTGCATTTCTGGCGTTGCCAATAACCAGTTCTCGCCATGAATATACCCATAGATGCTGAAATGGCGTTAAGAATAAATTAACATGTTTAACTATTCCAGTTTTTCCAAACAAAACAAATATTAATGCTGTACAATACAGACCTTGTCACAGTACTTTGTTTCCATCTATGCTGCAGCAGTTTTGCAAAAAGGGCTTTTTCTGTGCAGAAATGACTGTGAGCCTGGGAACAAATCATTGATAGGATTGGGTGATGAGTGTTTGGCTCAGAGCCTGTAAGTCATAACAAAGGTGTTCAGCTGGGTACAGGTCTGGGATTTATGCAGACCAGTCAAGTTCTTTCACACCATTTCAAATTTCAAGCAATTAACATGTACTTATATCGATAAGTGCTTATTTTGACACCAGCCCAACACTAGGGCAGGTTGGCTCATTGTGGCTAATCAGAGTAGCAGGACCCAACAGGCCCATCCCCAGGAACTGCCTGAGGACATGGTGACTATGTTGTGGTCACATGTTTCACAGCGGCATAGCAACAAGGTAGAACGCCTTGGTTCGTTGGTCTAGGGGTATAATTCTCGCTTTGGGTGCGAGAGGTCCCGGGTTCAAATCCCGGACGAGCCCGTCTCTCGCTTTGCTTCTTGTTGCTGCTACACTATGAAACATTCCTGTCAGTCTTGTCAGAGACATGCGCAGGTCCACATGTAAACGCGTGGCCGGTTAGCTCAGTTGGTTAGAGCGTGATGCTAATAACGCCAAGGTCGCGGGTTCGATCCCCGTACGGGCCAAGTGTTTTATTCTACCTCCTCTGGCTGACCGCTTTAATGGTGTGATTTCTCGTGGACATTTCTGCCACATAAGCCGTTTGGGCCGAAATAGCTCAGTTGGGAGAGCGTTAGACTGAAGATCTAAAGGTCCCTGGTTCGATCCCAGGTTTCGGCAATCAGGGCCAGTTCTTAAGGTTTTGTTTAGCCGACTCACTGCGGCTTACCTGACAGACCCTGTCCGAGTGTCCTTTTCTCCGTGACCCAGGGAGTCAGGTGCAAAAGCAAACCGTGGTTCCATGGTGTAATGGTTAGCACTCTGGACTCTGAATCCAGCGATCCGAGTTCAAATCTCGGTGGGACCTATTGGATGTTTTGTGGTTTCCCAGCAGAACTGTGTCCAAGGGAACAGTGTTTGTTACCCCGGGAACAGTGTTTGTTACCCCCAAAACAATCCCCCGCCCTTTAAGCCTTTCTACCAGAGCACTCAGGCTGTAGACGAAAAAGGAGTTAATTCAAGCAACATTGAGCACTGTTTTCTGTTCACCCTGACGGTGGGCCAACAAGACACAATGTGCCAAATTTCAGCAACCACAAGCACATTACAAGGAAGCAAATTAAACATGTATGAAACCTTAGGATAAATGAAAAATCCATCGACGTTTTGGCTAAAGAAAACATACAGCTCATGTGTACAGGCCAAAGGAAACACACAGCTCACATGTACAATCTGATAATGAAATGCAATAAAAATACCTTACCAGAAATGACAGGAAGACAAATGAACATAGAAAGAAAGTGATTCCAATTTTTAATGGCAACAAAACGCTCTTGGAATGTAAAGCTCCATGTTGCTTTGTGAAGTAACATCCTTATAGAAGACGTTCATGTGTGTGCTCAGGTGCCATACTGAGGACCGACACTGGGACCTGTTGGCTTTTTGAGGCAAAATGTAAAATCTGGAGCCAAAGTGAAGCCCTTTTCTGCAAGTGTGAACCACAGAAGCACCCACAGAGAGGGCACGCCGCGGGTCTGTAACATCAGAGAATTTAGCAACAAGTGTCAACCACGTGGAGAATGTGGGCATCGATCCCGCTACCTCTCGCATGCTAAGCGAGCGCTCTACCATTTGAGCTAATTCCCCTTACGCCTAACGCGTGACTGCTTTGGCTTTTTGGAAGCTGGCTGCTACGTGCTGGAAAAATGTTTCCCAGGGGGCCGGTGGGGTTGCCCGATTGGCTCGTTGGTCTAGGGGAATGATTCTCGCTTAGGGTGCGAGAGGTCCCGGGTTCAAATCCCGGACGAGCCCACCTCTAAACTCGTCTCTCGGATTTTTAACGCACAACACCATTGTGTATGGCAGTCCGGGCAGTAGAGGGACGTCAGAGGCGCCTCTGCCTTTGGGATTTCCATGTAGATACCGTGTCCGAGGCGGTCTGGGTGTAGAATCACCTAGACGATCCCTTTATGCTTTCTGCCAGAGGGCTTGCTGTTTTAACAAACGATGAGTTAATTTCAAGCAACACAATTGACTCAACATGAAAAATGAACCAGGCTATTCGTCCTACTCCCTCCTGGCCAGGAAAGGCAAAGCATCCTGTCTACTGGGCCTGGGTAGGTACCCTGATGTGCCTGAAGCTATGAGAGTTAAATATAGAACCAGGCTAGTGATGCATGGTGTCCAATTTAGTTTACGGATGATTCATCAGAATTTTCTCCCAATCTAAAATCAACACTTGGAAAATGTGATAAAGACATGGCTTCTTAGATGTTACTTGACGTTACAACGTACACTAAGTATTGGGATGCCCCTTCTAATAAAGATGTTTGGGGCAACACAGTGGCCATCCCAAACAGAGCACTGTTGTCTCACAGCAAGAAGGTCTCCTGTTCAAGCCCTGGCTGGGTCAGAAGGCCATTCTGTGTGGAGTTTACATGTTCCCCTTGAGTCAACGTGGAATTACTCTGGGCACTGCGTTATTGGGTTTCCTTCCACAGTACAAAAACTATACACACCTTGATCCTATACACAGACACATACCGAGGGAAGGGCAATTTGACATCTCCAATTCACCTAACCTGCATTTCTGGCGTTGCCAATAACCAGTTCTCGCCATGAATATACCCATAGATGCTGAAATGGCGTTAAGAATAAATTAACATGTTTAACTATTCCAGTTTTTCCAAACAAAACAAATATTAATGCTGTACAATACAGACCTTGTCACAGTACTTTGTTTCCATCTATGCTGCAGCAGTTTTGCAAAAAGGGCTTTTTCTGTGCAGAAATGACTGTGAGCCTGGGAACAAATCATTGATAGGATTGGGTGATGAGTGTTTGGCTCAGAGCCTGTGGGCTCTATCTTACACCCGGCGCAATGCAGCGCAATGCGCGACGCAAGTGTCTTTCGCTAGTTTCCACCCTAATTTTCACGTTTAGCACCGCGTTGTTTAAATAGCAAATGCATTTGCGCCCCCTTTTGCGCCCATGGGCGTTCTGGTCTGAAAACGAGGTGTGTTAAGGCGCATTGTTGGCGCGTTGCTATTTTGAGGCAACTAAAATAGACTACGCCATTGACCAACAAAAACCTGCTCTAAAGTCTAAAGTCAATGGCGCAATGTGTTTTTTGTTATTTAAAGAGCGTATTAGTAAAATGCGCCTATAAACGGGAGGACAACGGGGGTTTGCTTATCACAAAGTACATGAATGCGCAGCAGCACAAAAATGCTTTTAAATATGAAAGATTAAAGGATTGAATGTAAAAGATTATTATTGAGTCTCTTGGACATAAATGAGGACTAATTATGAGACGTTAGAAGGCGCAAAGAGCTGCTTCACCTGCAGCCTGGTAAGTAAATAAATGCTTTGCTTTGAACAAATGCGTCTGTTTTTAAATGTTTTTTTTTAATGCTACCTCACGGATTTATTGTATATGATGACTCTGTACCTGTGGATATGGTGAAATGAGAAACATTTTTAAGTAATGCTTAAAAAAACTCTTTGCTAAAAAAAACGCTGTCCAAAGTGCTGAAACATGAGGAGAGCCGTTTGTAAATTCTTTATCTCCTGTTTGTTATAAATAAAGTATTTTTAGAGTACAAACCTTATCTTACATACTTGTAAATTATTTTTTGATGATATTGGATAGCCATACATTTAAAGCAATTACAAGCCTGCTTTTTACTTCCATGACTAAAAGAAAACGGGTTTTAAAGGTTTTAATAAAAAAATAACAATTTCAATACAAGTGAAAAACAACACAATTATTTAACATTAGTCTTAAACTGGGGATCTTCTTCCTCCGCTTAGTTTTTCAGTTTACAAAGTCCGTCATCTAAATAGGGATTAGACATAGCGCCAGCGCAACTGGCTTTTAAAGGGGATGAGAGCTGTGACTCTCATTGGTTTACTGCACGTTACGCCCAAAATACTCCCATTACAATAGGACCTACCCTTTTCGACCATGCGCTCGGCGCAAAAAACATTTTTCCCGTCGTTAAATTAGCAAAAGTGGATTCGGACACGCCCATTTAGACGTTGCGCTGTGCGCTTTAGACAATGCGCTTAGATCGTTAAAATAGGGCCCTGTAAGTCATAACAAAGGTGTTCAGCTGGGTACAGGTCTGGGATTTATGCAGACCAGTCAAGTTCTTTCACACCATTTCAAATTTCAAGCAATTAACATGTACTTATATCGATAAGTGCTTATTTTGACACCAGCCCAACACTAGGGCAGGTTGGCTCATTGTGGCTAATCAGAGTAGCAGGACCCAACAGGCCCATCCCCAGGAACTGCCTGAGGACATGGTGACTATGTTGTGGTCACATGTTTCACAGCGGCATAGCAACGAGGTAGTACGCCTTGGCTCGTTGGTCTAGGGGTATGATTCTCGCTTTGGGTGCGAGAGTTCCCGGGTTCAAATCCCGGACGAGCCCGTCTCTCGCTTTGCTTCTTGTTGCTGCTACACTATGAAACATTCATGTCAGTCTTGTCAGAGACATGCGCAGGTCCACATGTAAACGCGTGGCCGGTTAGCTCAGTTGGTTAGAGCGTGGTGCTAATAAATCCAAGGTCGCGGGTTCGATCCCCTTACGGGCCAAGCATTATATTCTACCTCCTCTGGCTGACCGCTTTAATGGTGTGATTTCTCATGGACATTTCTGCCACATAAGCCGTTTGGGCCGAAATAGCTCAGTTGGGAGAGCGTTAGACTGAAGATCTAAAGGTCCCTGGTTCGATCCCGGGTTTCGGCAATCAGGGCCAGTTCTTAAGGTTTTGTTTAGCCGACTCACTGCGGCTTACCTGACAAACCCTGTCCGAGTGTCCTTTTCTCCGTGACCCAGGGAGTCAGGTGCAAAAGCAAACCGTGGTTCCATGGTGTAATGGTTAGCACTCTGGACTCTGAATCCAGCGATCCGAGTTCAAATCTCGGTGGGACCTAATGGATGTTTTGTGGTTTCCCAGCAGAACCGTGTCCAAGGGAACAGTGTTTGTTACCCCGGGAACAGTGTTTGTTACCCCCAAAACAATCCCCCGCCCTTTAAGCCTTTCTACCAGAGCACTCAGGCTGTAGACGAAAAAGGAGTTAATTCAAGCAACATTGAGCACTGTTTTCTGTTCACCCTGACGGTGGGCCAACAAGACACAATGTGCCAAATTTCAGCAACCACAAGCACATTACAAGGAAGCAAATTAAACATGTACGAAACCTTAGGATAAATGAAAAATCCATCGACGTTTTGGCTAAAGAAAACACACAGCTCATGTGTACAGGCCAAAGGAAACACACAGCTCACATGTACAATCTGATAATGAAATGCAATAAAAATACCTTACCAGAAATGACAGGAAGACAAATGAACATAGAAAGAAAGTGATTCCAATTTTTAATGGCAACAAAACGCTTTTGGAATGTAAAGCTCCATGTTGCTTTGTGAAGTAACATCCTTATAGAAGACATTCATGTGTGTGCTCAGGTGCCATACTGAGGACCGACACTGGGACCTGTTGGCTTTTTGAGGCAAAATGTAAAATCTGGAGCCAAAGTGAAGCCCTTTTCTGCAAGTGTGAACCAAAGAAGCACCCACAGAGAGGGCACGCCGCGGGTTTGTTACATCAGAGAATTTAGCAACAAGTATCAACCACGTGGAGAATGTGGGCATCGATCCCGCTACCTCTCGCATGCTAAGCGAGCACTCTACCATTTGAGCTAATTCCCCTTACGACTAACGCGTGACTGCTTTGGATTTTTGGAAGCTGGCTGCTACATGCTGGAAAAATGTTTCCCAGGGGGCCGGTGGGGTTGCCCGATTGGCTCGTTGGTCTAGGGGTATGATTCTCGCTTAGGGTGCGAGAGGTCCCGGGTTCAAATCCCGGACGAGCCCACCTCTAAACTCGTCTCTCGGAGCTTTAACGCACAACACCATTGTGTATGGCAGTCCGGGCAGTAGAGGAATGTCAACGAGGGACGTCAGAGGCGCCTCTGCCTTTGGGATTTCCATGTAGATACCGTTTCCGAGGCGGTCTGGGTGTAGAATCACCTAGACGATCCCTTTCTGCCAGAGGGCTTGCTGTTTTAATAAAACGATGAGTTAATTTCAAGCAACACAATTGACTCAACATGAAAAATGAACCAGGCTATTCGTCCTACTCCCTCCTGGCCAGGAAAGGCAAAGCATCCTGTCTACTGGGCCTGGGTAGGTACCCTGATGTGCCTGAAGCTATGAGAGTTAAATATAGAACCAGGCTAGTGATGCATGGTGTCCAATTTAGTTTACGGATGATTCATCAGAATTTTCTCCCAATCTAAAATCAACACTTGGAAAATGTGATAAAGACATGGCTTCTTAGATGTTACTTGACGTTACAACGTACACTAAGTATTGGGATGCCCCTTCTAATAAAGATGTTTGGGGCAACACAGTGGCCATCCCAAACAGAGCACTGTTGTCTCACAGCAAGAAGGTCTCCTGTTCAAGCCCTGGCTGGGTCAGGAGGCCATTCTGTGTGGAGTTTACATGTTCCCCTTGAGTCAACGTGGAATTACTCTGGGCACTGCGTTATTGGGTTTCCTTCCACAGTACAAAAACTATACACACCTTGATCTATACACAGACACATACCGAGGGAAGGGCAATTTGGCATCTCCAATTCACCTAACCTGCATTTCTGGCGTTGCCAATAACCAGTTCTCGCCATGAATATACCCATAGATGCTGAAATGGCGTTAAGAATAAATTAACATGTTTAACTATTCTAGTTTTTCCAAACAAAACAAATATTAATGCTGTACAATACAGACCTTGTCACAGTACTTTGTTTCCATCTATGCTGCAGCAGTTTTGCAAAAAGGGCTTTTTCTGTGCAGAAATGACTGTGAGCCTGGGAACAAATCATTGATAGGATTGGGTGATGAGTGTTTGGCTCAGAGCCTGTAAGTCATAACAAAGGTGTTCAGCTGGGTACAGGTCTGGGATTTATGCAGACCAGTCAAGTTCTTTCACACCATTTCAAATTTCAAGCAATTAACATGTACTTATATCGATAAGTGCTTATTTTGACACCAGCCCAACACTAGGGCAGGTTGGCTCATTGTGGCTAATCAGAGTAGCAGGACCCAACAGGCCCATCCCCAGGAACTGCCTGAGGACATGGTGACTATGTTGTGGTCACATGTTTCACAGCGGCATAGCAATGGGGTAGTACGCCTTGGCTCGTTGGTCTAGGGGTATGATTCTCGCTTTGGGTGCGAGAGGTCCCGGGTTCAAATCCCGGACGAGCCCGTCTCTCGCTTTGCTTCTTGTTGCTGCTACACTATGAAACATTCATGTCAGTCTTGTCAGAGACATGCGCAGGTCCACATGTAAACGCGTGGCCGGTTAGCTCAGTTGGTTAGAGCGTGGTGCTAATAACGCCAAGGTCGCGGGTTCGATCCCCGTACGGGCCAAGTGTTTTATTCTACCTCCTCTGGCTGACCGCTTTAATGGTGTGATTTCTCATGGACATTTCTGCCACATAAGCCGTTCGGGCCGAAATAGCTCAGTTGGGAGAGCGTTAGACTGAAGATCTAAAGGTCCCTGGTTCGATCCCGGGTTTCGGCAATCAGGGGCAATTCTTAAGGTTTTGTTTAGCCGACTCACTGCGGCTTACCTGACAGACCCTGTCCGAGTGTCCTTTTCTCCGTGACCCAGGGAGTCAGGTGCAAACGCAAACCGTGGTTCCATGGTGTAATGGTTAGCTCTCTGGACTCTGAATCCAGCGATCCGAGTTCAAATCTCGGTGGGACCTATTGGATGTTTTGTGGTTTCCCAGCAGAACCGTGTCCAAGGGAACAGTGTTTGTTACCCCGGGAACAGTGTTTGTTACCCCCAAAACAATCGCCCGCCCTTTAAGCCTTTCTACCAGAGCACTCAGGCTGTAGACGAAAAAGGAGTTAATTCAAGCAACATTGAGCACTGTTTTCTGTTCACCCTGACGGTGGGCCAACAAGACACAATGTGCCAAATTTCAGCAACCACAAGCACATTACAAGGAAGCAAATTAAACATGTACGAAACCTTAGGATAAATGAAAAATCCATCGACGTTTTGGCTAAAGAAAACACACAGCTCATGTGTACAGGCCAAAGGAAACACACAGCTCACATGTACAATCTGATAATGAAATGCAATAAAAATACCTTACCAGAAATGACAGGAAGACAAATGAACATAGAAAGAAAGTGATTCCAATTTTTAATAGCAACAAAACGCTCTTGGAATGTAAAGCTCCATGTTGCTTTGTGAAGTAACATCCTTATAGAAGACGTTCATGTGTGTGCTCAGGTGCCATACTGAGGACCGACACTGGGACCTGTTGGCTTTTTGAGGCAAAATGTAAAATCTGGAGCCAAAGTGGGGTTGCCCGATTGTCTCGTTGGTCTAGGGGTATGATTCTCGCTTAGGGTGCGAGAGGTCCCGGGTTCAAATCCCGGACGAGCCCACCTCTAAACTCGTCTCTCGGAGCTTTAATGCACAACACCATTGTGTATGGCAGTCCGGGCAGTAGAGGGACGTCAGAGGCGCCTCTGCCTTTGGGATTTCCATGTAGATACCGTGTCCGAGGCGGTCTGGTGTAGAATCACCTAGACGATCCCTTTATGCTTTCTGCCAGAGGGCTTGCTGTTTTAACAAACGATGAGTTAATTTCAAGCAACACAATTGACTCAATATGAAAAATGAACCAGGCTATTCGTCCTACTCCCTCCTGGCCAGGAAAGGCAAAGCATCCTGTCTACTGGGCCTGGGTAGGTACCCTGATGTGCCTGAAGCTATGAGAGTTAAATATAGAACCAGGCTAGTGATGCATGGTGTCCAATTTAGTTTACGGATGATTCATCATAATTTTCTCCCAATCTAAAATCAACACTTGGAAAATGTGATAAAGACATGGCTTCTTAGATGTTACTTGACGTTACAACGTACACTAAGTATTGGGATGCCCCTTCTAATAAAGATGTTTGGGGCAACACAGTGGCCATCCCAAACAGAGCACTGTTGTCTCACAGCAAGAAGGTCTCCTGTTCAAGCCCTGGCTGGGTCAGGAGGCCATTCTGTGTGGAGTTTACATGTTCCCCTTGAGTCAACGTGGAATTACTCTGGGCACTGCGTTATTGGGTTTCCTTCCACAGTACAAAAAC
Organism: Paramisgurnus dabryanus; assembly: GCF_030506205.2. Lineage (NCBI taxonomy): Eukaryota > Metazoa > Chordata > Actinopteri > Cypriniformes > Cobitidae > Paramisgurnus > Paramisgurnus dabryanus. Next base: position 31,637,919 of record NC_133355.1, on the reverse strand, counting down.
TATACACACCTTGATCTATACACAGACACATACCGAGGGAAGGGCAATTTGACATCTCCAATTCACCTAACCTGCATTTCTGGCGTTGCCAATAACCAGTTCTCGCCATGAATATACCCATAGATGCTGAAATGGCGTTAAGAATAAATTAACATGTTTAACTATTCCAGTTTTTCCAAACAAAACAAATATTAATGCTGTACAATACAGACCTTGTCACAGTACTTTGTTTCCATCTATGCTGCAGCAGTTTTGCAAAAAGGGCTTTTTCTGTGCAGAAATGACTGTGAGCCTGGGAACAAATCATTGATAGGATTGGGTGATGAGTGTTTGGCTCAGAGCCTGTGGGCTCTATCTTACACCCGGCGCAATGCAGCGCAATGCGCGACGCAAGTGTCTTTCGCTAGTTTCCACCCTAATTTTCACGTTTAGCACCGCGTTGTTTAAATAGCAAATGCATTTGCGCCCCCTTTTGCGCCCATGGGCGTTCTGGTCTGAAAACGAGGTGTGTTAAGGCGCATTGTTGGCGCGTTGCTATTTTGAGGCAACTAAAATAGACTACGCCATTGACCAACAAAAACCTGCTCTAAAGTCTAAAGTCAATGGCGCAATGTGTTTTTTGTTATTTAAAGAGCGTATTAGTAAAATGCGCCTATAAACGGGAGGACAACGGGGGTTTGCTTATCACAAAGTACATGAATGCGCAGCAGCACAAAAATGCTTTTAAATATGAAAGATTAAAGGATTGAATGTAAAAGATTATTATTGAGTCTCTTGGACATAAATGAGGACTAATTATGAGACGTTAGAAGGCGCAAAGAGCTGCTTCACCTGCAGCCTGGTAAGTAAATAAATGCTTTGCTTTGAACAAATGCATCTGTTTTTAAATGTTTTTTTTTTAATGCTACCTCACGGATTTATTGTATATGATGACTCTGTACCTGTGGATATGGTGAAATGAGAAACATTTTTAAGTAATGCTTAAAAAAACTCTTTGCTAAAAAAAACGCTGTCCAAAGTGCTGAAACATGAGGAGAGCCGTTTGTAAATTCTTTATCTCCTGTTTGTTATAAATAAAGTATTTTTAGAGTACAAACCTTATCTTACATACTTGTAAATTATTTTTTGATGATATTGGATAGCCATACATTTAAAGCAATTACAAGCCTGCTTTTTACTTCCATGACTAAAAGAAAACGGGTTTTAAAGGTTTTAATAAAAAAATAACAATTTCAATACAAGTGAAAAACAACACAATTATTTAACATTAGTCTTAAACTGGGGATCTTCTTCCTCCGCTTAGTTTTTCAGTTTACAAAGTCCGTCATCTAAATAGGGATTAGACATAGCGCCAGCGCAACTGGCTTTTAAAGGGGATGAGAGCTGTGACTCTCATTGGTTTACTGCACGTTACGCCCAAAATACTCCCATTACAATAGGACCTACCCTTTTCGACCATGCGCTCGGCGCAAAAAACATTTTTCCCGTCGTTAAATTAGCAAAAGTGGATTCGGACACGCCCATTTAGACGTTGCGCTGTGCGCTTTAGACAATGCGCTTAGATCGTTAAAATAGGGCCCTGTAAGTCATAACAAAGGTGTTCAGCTGGGTACAGGTCTGGGATTTATGCAGACCAGTCAAGTTCTTTCACACCATTTCAAATTTCAAGCAATTAACATGTACTTATATCGATAAGTGCTTATTTTGACACCAGCCCAACACTAGGGCAGGTTGGCTCATTGTGGCTAATCAGAGTAGCAGGACCCAACAGGCCCATCCCCAGGAACTGCCTGAGGACATGGTGACTATGTTGTGGTCACATGTTTCACAGCGGCATAGCAACGAGGTAGTACGCCTTGGCTCGTTGGTCTAGGGGTATGATTCTCGCTTTGGGTGCGAGAGTTCCCGGGTTCAAATCCCGGACGAGCCCGTCTCTCGCTTTGCTTCTTGTTGCTGCTACACTATGAAACATTCATGTCAGTCTTGTCAGAGACATGCGCAGGTCCACATGTAAACGCGTGGCCGGTTAGCTCAGTTGGTTAGAGCGTGGTGCTAATAAATCCAAGGTCGCGGGTTCGATCCCCTTACGAGCCAAGCATTTTATTCTACCTCCTCTGGCTGACCGCTTTAATGGTGTGATTTCTCATGGACATTTCTGCCACATAAGCCGTTTGGGCCGAAATAGCTCAGTTGGGAGAGCGTTAGACTGAAGATCTAAAGGTCCCTGGTTCGATCCCGGGTTTCGGCAATCAGGGCCAGTTCTTAAGGTTTTGTTTAGCCGACTCACTGCGGCTTACCTGACAAACCCTGTCCGAGTGTCCTTTTCTCCGTGACCCAGGGAGTCAGGTGCAAAAGCAAACCGTGGTTCCATGGTGTAATGGTTAGCACTCTGGACTCTGAATCCAGCGATCCGAGTTCAAATCTCGGTGGGACCTAATGGATGTTTTGTGGTTTCCCAGCAGAACCGTGTCCAAGGGAACAGTGTTTGTTACCCCGGGAACAGTGTTTGTTACCCCCAAAACAATCCCCCGCCCTTTAAGCCTTTCTACCAGAGCACTCAGGCTGTAGACGAAAAAGGAGTTAATTCAAGCAACATTGAGCACTGTTTTCTGTTCACCCTGACGGTGGGCCAACAAGACACAATGTGCCAAATTTCAGCAACCACAAGCACATTACAAGGAAGCAAATTAAACATGTACGAAACCTTAGGATAAATGAAAAATCCATCGACGTTTTGGCTAAAGAAAACACACAGCTCATGTGTACAGGCCAAAGGAAACACACAGCTCACATGTACAATCTGATAATGAAATGCAATAAAAATACCTTACCAGAAATGACAGGAAGACAAATGAACATAGAAAGAAAGTGATTCCAATTTTTAATGGCAACAAAACGCTTTTGGAATGTAAAGCTCCATGTTGCTTTGTGAAGTAACATCCTTATAGAAGACATTCATGTGTGTGCTCAGGTGCCATACTGAGGACCGACACTGGGACCTGTTGGCTTTTTGAGGCAAAATGTAAAATCTGGAGCCAAAGTGAAGCCCTTTTCTGCAAGTGTGAACCAAAGAAGCACCCACAGAGAGGGCACGCCGCGGGTTTGTTACATCAGAGAATTTAGCAACAAGTATCAACCACGTGGAGAATGTGGGCATCGATCCCGCTACCTCTCGCATGCTAAGCGAGCACTCTACCATTTGAGCTAATTCCCCTTACGCCTAACGCGTGACTGCTTTGGATTTTTGGAAGCTGGCTGCTACATGCTGGAAAAATGTTTCCCAGGGGGCCGGTGGGGTTGCCCGATTGGCTCGTTGGTCTAGGGGTATGATTCTCGCTTAGGGTGCGAGAGGTCCCGGGTTCAAATCCCGGACGAGCCCACCTCTAAACTCGTCTCTCGGAGCTTTAACGCACAACACCATTGTGTATGGCAGTCCGGGCAGTAGAGGAATGTCAACGAGGGACGTCAGAGGCGCCTCTGCCTTTGGGATTTCCATGTAGATACCGTTTCCGAGGCGGTCTGGGTGTAGAATCACCTAGACGATCCCTTTCTGCCAGAGGGCTTGCTGTTTTAATAAAACGATGAGTTAATTTCAAGCAACACAATTGACTCAACATGAAAAATGAACCAGGCTATTCGTCCTACTCCCTCCTGGCCAGGAAAGGCAAAGCATCCTGTCTACTGGGCCTGGGTAGGTACCCTGATGTGCCTGAAGCTATGAGAGTTAAATATAGAACCAGGCTAGTGATGCATGGTGTCCAATTTAGTTTACGGATGATTCATCAGAATTTTCTCCCAATCTAAAATCAACACTTGGAAAATGTGATAAAGACATGGCTTCTTAGATGTTACTTGACGTTACAACGTACACTAAGTATTGGGATGCCCCTTCTAATAAAGATGTTTGGGGCAACACAGTGGCCATCCCAAACAGAGCACTGTTGTCTCACAGCAAGAAGGTCTCCTGTTCAAGCCCTGGCTGGGTCAGGAGGCCATTCTGTGTGGAGTTTACATGTTCCCCTTGAGTCAACGTGGAATTACTCTGGGCACTGCGTTATTGGGTTTCCTTCCACAGTACAAAAACTATACACACCTTGATCTATACACAGACACATACCGAGGGAAGGGCAATTTGACATCTCCAATTCACCTAACCTGCATTTCTGGCGTTGCCAATAACCAGTTCTCGCCATGAATATACCCATAGATGCTGAAATGGCGTTAAGAATAAATTAACATGTTTAACTATTCCAGTTTTTCCAAACAAAACAAATATTAATGCTGTACAATACAGACCTTGTCACAGTACTTTGTTTCCATCTATGCTGCAGCAGTTTTGCAAAAAGGGCTTTTTCTGTGCAGAAATGACTGTGAGCCTGGGAACAAATCATTGATAGGATTGGGTGATGAGTGTTTGGCTCAGAGCCTGTAAGTCATAACAAAGGTGTTCAGCTGGGTACAGGTCTGGGATTTATGCAGACCAGTCAAGTTCTTTCACACCATTTCAAATTTCAAGCAATTAACATGTACTTATATCGATAAGTGCTTATTTTGACACCAGCCCAACACTAGGGCAGGTTGGCTCATTGTGGCTAATCAGAGTAGCAGGACCCAACAGGCCCATCCCCAGGAACTGCCTGAGGACATGGTGACTATGTTGTGGTCACATGTTTCACAGCGGCATAGCAATGGGGTAGTACGCCTTGGCTCGTTGGTCTAGGGGTATGATTCTCGCTTTGGGTGCGAGAGGTCCCGGGTTCAAATCCCGGACGAGCCCGTCTCTCGCTTTGCTTCTTGTTGCTGCTACACTATGAAACATTCATGTCAGTCTTGTCAGAGACATGCGCAGGTCCACATGTAAACGCGTGGCCGGTTAGCTCAGTTGGTTAGAGCGTGGTGCTAATAACGCCAAGGTCGCGGGTTCGATCCCCGTACGGGCCAAGTGTTTTATTCTACCTCCTCTGGCTGACCGCTTTAATGGTGTGATTTCTCATGGACATTTCTGCCACATAAGCCGTTCGGGCCGAAATAGCTCAGTTGGGAGAGCGTTAGACTGAAGATCTAAAGGTCCCTGGTTCGATCCCGGGTTTCGGCAATCAGGGGCAATTCTTAAGGTTTTGTTTAGCCGACTCACTGCGGCTTACCTGACAGACCCTGTCCGAGTGTCCTTTTCTCCGTGACCCAGGGAGTCAGGTGCAAACGCAAACCGTGGTTCCATGGTGTAATGGTTAGCTCTCTGGACTCTGAATCCAGCGATCCGAGTTCAAATCTCGGTGGGACCTATTGGATGTTTTGTGGTTTCCCAGCAGAACCGTGTCCAAGGGAACAGTGTTTGTTACCCCGGGAACAGTGTTTGTTACCCCCAAAACAATCGCCCGCCCTTTAAGCCTTTCTACCAGAGCACTCAGGCTGTAGACGAAAAAGGAGTTAATTCAAGCAACATTGAGCACTGTTTTCTGTTCACCCTGACGGTGGGCCAACAAGACACAATGTGCCAAATTTCAGCAACCACAAGCACATTACAAGGAAGCAAATTAAACATGTATGAAACCTTAGGATAAATGAAAAATCCATCGACGTTTTGGCTAAAGAAAACACACAGCTCATGTGTACAGGCCAAAGGAAACACACAGCTCACATGTACAATCTGATAATGAAATGCAATAAAAATACCTTACCAGAAATGACAGGAAGACAAATGAACATAGAAAGAAAGTGATTCCAATTTTTAATGGCAACAAAACGCTCTTGGAATGTAAAGCTCCATGTTGCTTTGTGAAGTAACATCCTTATAGAAGACGTTCATGTGTGTGCTCAGGTGCCATACTGAGGACCGACACTGGGACCTGTTGGCTTTTTGAGGCAAAATGTAAAATCTGGAGCCAAAGTGAAGCCCTTTTCTGCAAGTCTGAACCGCAGAAGCACCCACAGAGAGGGCACGCCGCGGGTCTGTAACATCAGAAAATTTAGCAACAAGTGTCAACCACGTGGAGAATGTGGGCATCGATCCCGCTACCTCTCGCATGCTAAGCGAGCGCTCTACCATTTGAGCTAATTCCCCTTACGCCTAACGCGTGACTGCTTTGGCTTTTTGGAAGCTGGCTGCTACGTGCTGGAAAAATGTTTCCCAGGGGGCCGGTGGGGTTGCCCGATTGGCTCGTTGGTCTAGGGGTATGATTCTCGCTTAGGGTGCGAGAGGTCCCGGGTTCAAATCCCGGACGAGCCCACCTCTGAACTCGTCTCTCGGAGCTTTAACGCACAACACCATTGTGTATGGCAGTCCGGGCAGTAGAGGGACGTCAGAGGCGCCTCTGCCTTTGGGATTTCCATGTAGATACCGTGTCCGAGGCGGTCTGGGTGTAGAATCACCTAGACGATCCCTTTATGCTTTCTGCCAGAGGGCTTGGCTCGTTGGTCTAGGGGTATGATTCTCGCTTTGGGTGCGAGAGGTCCCGGGTTCAAATCCCGGACGAGCCCGTCTCTCGCTTTGCTTCTTGTTGCTGCTACACTATGAAACATTCATGTCAGTCTTGTCAGAGACATGCGCAGGTCCACATGTAAACGCGTGGCCGGTTAGCTCAGTTGGTTAGAGCGTGGTGCTAATAACGCCAAGGTCGCGGGTTCGATCCCCGTACGGGCCAAGTGTTTTATTCTACCTCCTCTGGCTGACCGCTTTAATGGTGTGATTTCTCATGGACATTTCTGCCACATAAGCCGTTCGGGCCGAAATAGCTCAGTTGGGAGAGCGTTAGACTGAAGATCTAAAGGTCCCTGGTTCGATCCCGGGTTTCGGCAATCAGGGGCAATTCTTAAGGTTTTGTTTAGCCGACTCACTGCGGCTTACCTGACAGACCCTGTCCGAGTGTCCTTTTCTCCGTGACCCAGGGAGTCAGGTGCAAACGCAAACCGTGGTTCCATGGTGTAATGGTTAGCTCTCTGGACTCTGAATCCAGCGATCCGAGTTCAAATCTCGGTGGGACCTATTGGATGTTTTGTGGTTTCCCAGCAGAACCGTGTCCAAGGGAACAGTGTTTGTTACCCCGGGAACAGTGTTTGTTACCCCCAAAACAATCGCCCGCCCTTTAAGCCTTTCTACCAGAGCACTCAGGCTGTAGACGAAAAAGGAGTTAATTCAAGCAACATTGAGCACTGTTTTCTGTTCACCCTGACGGTGGGCCAACAAGACACAATGTGCCAAATTTCAGCAACCACAAGCACATTACAAGGAAGCAAATTAAACATGTACGAAACCTTAGGATAAATGAAAAATCCATCGACGTTTTGGCTAAAGAAAACACACAGCTCATGTGTACAGGCCAAAGGAAACACACAGCTCACATGTACAATCTGATAATGAAATGCAATAAAAATACCTTACCAGAAATGACAGGAAGACAAATGAACATAGAAAGAAAGTGATTCCAATTTTTAATAGCAACAAAACGCTCTTGGAATGTAAAGCTCCATGTTGCTTTGTGAAGTAACATCCTTATAGAAGACGTTCATGTGTGTGCTCAGGTGCCATACTGAGGACCGACACTGGGACCTGTTGGCTTTTTGAGGCAAAATGTAAAATCTGGAGCCAAAGTGAGGTTGCCCGATTGTCTCGTTGGTCTAGGGGTATGATTCTCGCTTAGGGTGCGAGAGGTCCCGGGTTCAAATCCCGGACGAGCCCACCTCTAAACTCGTCTCTCGGAGCTTTAATGCACAACACCATTGTGTATGGCAGTCCGGGCAGTAGAGGGACGTCAGAGGCGCCTCTGCCTTTGGGATTTCCATGTAGATACCGTGTCCGAGGCGGTCTGGTGTAGAATCACCTAGACGATCCCTTTATGCTTTCTGCCAGAGGGCTTGCTGTTTTAACAAACGATGAGTTAATTTCAAGCAACACAATTGACTCAATATGAAAAATGAACCAGGCTATTCGTCCTACTCCCTCCTGGCCAGGAAAGGCAAAGCATCCTGTCTACTGGGCCTGGGTAGGTACCCTGATGTGCCTGAAGCTATGAGAGTTAAATATAGAACCAGGCTAGTGATGCATGGTGTCCAATTTAGTTTACGGATGATTCATCAGAATTTTCTCCCAATCTAAAATCAACACTTGGAAAATGTGATAAAGACATGGCTTCTTAGATGTTACTTGACGTTACAACGTACACTAAGTATTGGGATGCCCCTTCTAATAAAGATGTTTGGGGCAACACAGTGGCCATCCCAAACAGAGCACTGTTGTCTCACAGCAAGAAGGTCTCCTGTTCAAGCCCTGGCTGGGTCAGGAGGCCATTCTGTGTGGAGTTTACATGTTCCCCTTGAGTCAACGTGGAATTACTCTGGGCACTGCGTTATTGGGTTTCCTTCCACAGTACAAAAACTATACACACCTTGATCTATACACAGACACATACCGAGGGAAGGGCAATTTGACATCTCCAATTCACCTAACCTGCATTTCTGGCGTTGCCAATAACCAGTTCTCGCCATGAATATACCCATAGATGCTGAAATGGCGTTAAGAATAAATTAACATGTTTAACTATTCCAGTTTTTCCAAACAAAACAAATATTAATGCTGTACAATACAGACCTTGTCACAGTACTTTGTTTCCATCTATGCTGCAGCAGTTTTGCAAAAAGGGCTTTTTCTGTGCAGAAATGACTGTGAGCCTGGGAACAAATCATTGATAGGATTGGGTGATGAGTGTTTGGCTCAGAGCCTGTAAGTCATAACAAAGGTGTTCAGCTGGGTACAGGTCTGGGATTTATGCAGACCAGTCAAGTTCTTTCACACCATTTCAAATTTCAAGCAATTAACATGTACTTATATCGATAAGTGCTTATTTTGACACCAGCCCAACACTAGGGCAGGTTGGCTCATTGTGGCTAATCAGAGTAGCAGGACCCAACAGGCCCATCCCCAGGAACTGCCTGAGGACATGGTGACTATGTTGTGGTCACATGTTTCACAGCGGCATAGCAACGAGGTAGTACGCCTTGGCTCGTTGGTCTAGGGGTATGATTCTCGCTTTGGGTGCGAGAGGTCCCGGGTTCAAATCCCGGACGAGCCCGTCTCTCGCTTTGCTTCTTGTTGCTGCTACACTATGAAACATTCATGTCAGTCTTGTCAGAGACATGCGCAGGTCCACATGTAAACGCGTGGCCGGTTAGCTCAGTTGGTTAGAGCGTGGTGCTAATAACGCCAAGGTCGCGGGTTCGATCCCCGTACGGGCCAAGTGTTTTATTCTACCTCCTCTGGCTGACCGCTTTAATGGTGTGATTTCTCATGGACATTTCTGCCACATAAGCCGTTCGGGCCGAAATAGCTCAGTTGGGAGAGCGTTAGACTGAAGATCTAAAGGTCCCTGGTTCGATCCCGGGTTTCGGCAATCAGGGGCAATTCTTAAGGTTTTGTTTAGCCGACTCACTGCGGCTTACCTGACAGACCCTGTCCGAGTGTCCTTTTCTCCGTGACCCAGGGAGTCAGGTGCAAACGCAAACCGTGGTTCCATGGTGTAATGGTTAGCTCTCTGGACTCTGAATCCAGCGATCCGAGTTCAAATCTCGGTGGGACCTATTGGATGTTTTGTGGTTTCCCAGCAGAACCGTGTCCAAGGGAACAGTGTTTGTTACCCCGGGAACAGTGTTTGTTACCCCCAAAACAATCGCCCGCCCTTTAAGCCTTTCTACCAGAGCACTCAGGCTGTAGACGAAAAAGGAGTTAATTCAAGCAACATTGAGCACTGTTTTCTGTTCACCCTGACGGTGGGCCAACAAGACACAATGTGCCAAATTTCAGCAACCACAAGCACATTACAAGGAAGCAAATTAAACATGTACGAAACCTTAGGATAAATGAAAAATCCATCGACGTTTTGGCTAAAGAAAACACACAGCTCATGTGTACAGGCCAAAGGAAACACACAGCTCACATGTACAATCTGATAATGAAATGCAATAAAAATACCTTACCAGAAATGACAGGAAGACAAATGAACATAGAAAGAAAGTGATTCCAATTTTTAATAGCAACAAAACGCTCTTGGAATGTAAAGCTCCATGTTGCTTTGTGAAGTAACATCCTTATAGAAGACGTTCATGTGTGTGCTCAGGTGCCATACTGAGGACCGACACTGGGACCTGTTGGCTTTTTGAGGCAAAATGTAAAATCTGGAGCCAAAGTGAGGTTGCCCGATTGTCTCGTTGGTCTAGGGGTATGATTCTCGCTTAGGGTGCGAGAGGTCCCGGGTTCAAATCCCGGACGAGCCCACCTCTAAACTCGTCTCTCGGAGCTTTAATGCACAACACCATTGTGTATGGCAGTCCGGGCAGTAGAGGGACGTCAGAGGCGCCTCTGCCTTTGGGATTTCCATGTAGATACCGTGTCCGAGGCGGTCTGGTGTAGAATCACCTAGACGATCCCTTTATGCTTTCTGCCAGAGGGCTTGCTGTTTTAACAAACGATGAGTTAATTTCAAGCAACACAATTGACTCAATATGAAAAATGAACCAGGCTATTCGTCCTACTCCCTCCTGGCCAGGAAAGGCAAAGCATCCTGTCTACTGGGCCTGGGTAGGTACCCTGATGTGCCTGAAGCTATGAGAGTTAAATATAGAACCAGGCTAGTGATGCATGGTGTCCAATTTAGTTTACGGATGATTCATCAGAATTTTCTCCCAATCTAAAATCAACACTTGGAAAATGTGATAAAGACATGGCTTCTTAGATGTTACTTGACGTTACAACGTACACTAAGTATTGGGATGCCCCTTCTAATAAAGATGTTTGGGGCAACACAGTGGCCATCCCAAACAGAGCACTGTTGTCTCACAGCAAGAAGGTCTCCTGTTCAAGCCCTGGCTGGGTCAGGAGGCCATTCTGTGTGGAGTTTACATGTTCCCCTTGAGTCAACGTGGAATTACTCTGGGCACTGCGTTATTGGGTTTCCTTCCACAGTACAAAAACTATACACACCTTGATCTATACACAGACACATACCGAGGGAAGGGCAATTTGACATCTCCAATTCACCTAACCTGCATTTCTGGCGTTGCCAATAACCAGTTCTCGCCATGAATATACCCATAGATGCTGAAATGGCGTTAAGAATAAATTAACATGTTTAACTATTCCAGTTTTTCCAAACAAAACAAATATTAATGCTGTACAATACAGACCTTGTCACAGTACTTTGTTTCCATCTATGCTGCAGCAGTTTTGCAAAAAGGGCTTTTTCTGTGCAGAAATGACTGTGAGCCTGGGAACAAATCATTGATAGGATTGGGTGATGAGTGTTTGGCTCAGAGCCTGTAAGTCATAACAAAGGTGTTCAGCTGGGTACAGGTCTGGGATTTATGCAGACCAGTCAAGTTCTTTCACACCATTTCAAATTTCAAGCAATTAACATGTACTTATATCGATAAGTGCTTATTTTGACACCAGCCCAACACTAGGGCAGGTTGGCTCATTGTGGCTAATCAGAGTAGCAGGACCCAACAGGCCCATCCCCAGGAACTGCCTGAGGACATGGTGACTATGTTGTGGTCACATGTTTCACAGCGGCATAGCAACGAGGTAGTACGCCTTGGCTCGTTGGTCTAGGGGTATGATTCTCGCTTTGGGTGCGAGAGGTCCCGGGTTCAAATCCCGGACGAGCCCGTCTCTCGCTTTGCTTCTTGTTGCTGCTACACTATGAAACATTCATGTCAGTCTTGTCAGAGACATGCGCGGGTCCACATGTAAACGCGTGGCCGGTTAGCTCAGTTGGTTAGAGCGTGGTGCTAATAACGCCAAGGTCGCGGGTTCGATCCCCGTACGGGCCAAGTGTTTTATTCTACCTCCTCTGGCTGACCGCTTTAATGGTGTGATTTCTCATGGACATTTCTGCCACATAAGCCGTACGGGCCGGAATAGCTCAGTTGGGAGAGCGTTAGACTGAAGATCTAAAGGTCCCTGGTTCGATCCCGGGTTTTGGCAATCAGGGGCAATTCTTAAGGTTTTGTTTAGCCGACTCACTGCGGCTTACCTGACAGACCCTGTCCGAGTGTCCTTTTCTCCGTGACCCAGGGAGTCAGGTGCAAAAGCAAACCGTGGTTCCATGGTGTAATGGTTAGCACTCTGGACTCTGAATCCAGCGATCCGAGTTCAAATCTCGGTGGGACCTATTGGATGTTTTGTGGTTTCCCAGCAGAACCGTGTCCAAGGGAACAGTGTTTGTTACCCCGGGAACAGTGTTTGTTACCCCCAAAACAATCCCCCGCCCTTTAAGCCTTTCTACCAGAGCACTCAGGCTGTAGACGAAAAAGGAGTTAATTCAAGCAACATTGAGCACTGTTTTCTGTTCACCCTGACGGTGGGCCAACAAGACACAATGTGCCAAATTTCAGCAACCACAAGCACATTACAAGGAAGCAAATTAAACATGTACGAAACCTTAGGATAAATGAAAAATCCATCGACGTTTTGGCTAAAGAAAACACACAGCTCATGTGTACAGGCCAAAGGAAACACACAGCTCACATGTACAATCTGATAATGAAATGCAATAAAAATACCTTACCAGAAATGACAGGAAGACAAATGAACATAGAAAGAAAGTGATTCCAATTTTTAATGGCAACAAAACGCTTTTGGAATGTAAAGCTCCATGTTGCTTTGTGAAGTAACATCCTTATAGAAGACGTTCATGTGTGTGCTCAGGTGCCATACTGAGGACCGACACTGGGACCTGTTGGCTTTTTGAGGCAAAATGTAAAATCTGGAGCCAAAGTGAAGCCCTTTTCTGCAAGTGTGAACCACAGAAGCACCCACAGAGAGGGCACGCCGCGGGTCTGTTACATCAGAGAATTTAGCAACAAGTGTCAACCACGTGGAGAATGTGGGCATCGATCCCGCTACCTCTCGCATGCTAAGCGAGCGCTCTACCATTTGAGCTAATTCCCCTTACGCCTAACGCGTGACTGCTTTGGCTTTTTGGAAGCTGGCTGCTACGTGCTGGAAAAATGTTTCCCAGGGGGCCGGTGGGGTTGCCCGATTGGCTCGTTGGTCTAGGGGTATGATTCTCGCTTAGGGTGCGAGAGGTCCCGGGTTCAAATCCCGGACGAGCCCACCTCTAAACTCGTCTCTCGGAGCTTTAACGCACAACACCATTGTGTATGGCAGTCCGGGCAGTAGAGGAATGTCAACGAGGGACGTCAGAGGCGCCTCTGCCTTTGGGATTTCCATGTAGATACCGTTTCCGAGGCGGTCTGGGTGTAGAATCACCTAGACGATCCCTTTCTGCCAGAGGGCTTGCTGTTTTAATAAAACGATGAGTTAATTTCAAGCAACACAATTGACTCAACATGAAAAATGAACCAGGCTATTCGTCCTACTCCCTCCTGGCCAGGAAAGGCAAAGCATCATGTCTACTGGGCCTGGGTAGGTACCCTGATGTGCCTGAAGCTATGAGAGTTAAATATAGAACCAGGCTAGTGATGCATGGTGTCCAATTTAGTTTACGGATGATTCATCAGAATTTTCTCCCAATCTAAAATCAACACTTGGAAAATGTGATAAAGACATGGCTTCTTAGATGTTACTTGACGTTACAACGTACACTAAGTATTGGGATGCCCCTTCTAATAAAGATGTTTGGGGCAACACAGTGGCCATCCCAAACAGAGCACTGTTGTCTCACAGCAAGAAGGTCTCCTGTTCAAGCCCTGGCTGGGTCAGGAGGCCATTCTGTGTGGAGTTTACATGTTCCCCTTGAGTCAACGTGGAATTACTCTGGGCACTGCGTTATTGGGTTTCCTTCCACAGTACAAAAACTATACACACCTTGATCTATACACAGACACATACCGAGGGAAGGGCAATTTGACATCTCCAATTCACCTAACCTGCATTTCTGGCGTTGCCAATAACCAGTTCTCGCCATGAATATACCCATAGATGCTGAAATGGCGTTAAGAATAAATTAACATGTTTAACTATTCCAGTTTTTCCAAACAAAACAAATATTAATGCTGTACAATACAGACCTTGTCACAGTACTTTGTTTCCATCTATGCTGCAGCAGTTTTGCAAAAAGGGCTTTTTCTGTGCAGAAATGACTGTGAGCCTGGGAACAAATCATTGATAGGATTGGGTGATGAGTGTTTGGCTCAGAGCCTGTAAGTCATAACAAAGGTGTTCAGCTGGGTACAGGTCTGGGATTTATGCAGACCAGTCAAGTTCTTTCACACCATTTCAAATTTCAAGCAATTAACATGTACTTATATCGATAAGTGCTTATTTTGACACCAGCCCAACACTAGGGCAGGTTGGCTCATTGTGGCTAATCAGAGTAGCAGGACCCAACAGGCCCATCCCCAGGAACTGCCTGAGGACATGGTGACTATGTTGTGGTCACATGTTTCACAGCGGCATAGCAATGAGGTAGTACGCCTTGGCTCGTTGGTCTAGGGGTATGATTCTCGCTTTGGGTGCAAGAGGTCCCGGGTTCAAATCCCGGACGAGCCCGTCTCTCGCTTTGCTTCTTGTTGCTGCTACACTATGAAACATTCATGTCAGTCTTGTCAGAGACATGCGCAGGTCCACATGTAAACGCGTGGCCGGTTAGCTCAGTTGGTTAGAGCGTGGTGCTAATAACGCCAAGGTCGCGGGTTCGATCCCCGTACGGGCCAAGTGTTTTGTTCTACCTCCTCTGGCTGACCGCTTTAATGGTGTGATTTCTCATGGACATTTCTGCCACATAAGCCGTTCGGGCCGAAATAGCTCAGTTGGGAGAGCGTTAGACTGAAGATCTAAAGGTCCCTGGTTCGATCCCGGGTTTCGGCAATCAGGGGCAATTCTTAAGGTTTTGTTTAGCCGACTCACTGCGGCTTACCTGACAGACCCTGTCCGAGTGTCCTTTTCTCCGTGACCCAGGGAGTCAGGTGCAAACGCAAACCGTGGTTCCATGGTGTAATGGTTAGCTCTCTGGACTCTGAATCCAGCGATCCGAGTTCAAATCTCGGTGGGACCTATTGGATGTTTTGTGGTTTCCCAGCAGAACCGTGTCCAAGGGAACAGTGTTTGTTACCCCGGGAACAGTGTTTGTTACCCCCAAAACAATCGCCCGCCCTTTAAGCCTTTCTACCAGAGCACTCAGGCTGTAGACGAAAAAGGAGTTAATTCAAGCAACATTGAGCACTGTTTTCTGTTCACCCTGACGGTGGGCCAACAAGACACAATGTGCCAAATTTCAGCAACCACAAGCACATTACAAGGAAGCAAATTAAACATGTACGAAACCTTAGGATAAATGAAAAATCCATCGACGTTTTGGCTAAAGAAAACACACAGCTCATGTGTACAGGCCAAAGGAAACACACAGCTCACATGTACAATCTGATAATGAAATGCAATAAAAATACCTTACCAGAAATGACAGGAAGACAAATGAACATAGAAAGAAAGTGATTCCAATTTTTAATAGCAACAAAACGCTCTTGGAATGTAAAGCTCCATGTTGCTTTGTGAAGTAACATCCTTATAGAAGACGTTCATGTGTGTGCTCAGGTGCCATACTGAGGACCGACACTGGGACCTGTTGGCTTTTTGAGGCAAAATGTAAAATCTGGAGCCAAAGTGAAGCCCTTTTCTGCAAGTGTGAACCGCAGAAGCACCCACAGAGAGGGCACGCCGCGGGTCTGTAACATCAGAGAATTTAGCAACAAGTGTCAACCACGTGGAGAATGTGGGCATCGATCCCGCTACCTCTCGCATGCTAAGCGAGCGCTCTACCATTTGAGCTAATTCCCCTTACGCCTAACACGTGACTGCTTTGGCTTTTTGGAAGCTGGCTGCTACGTGCTGGAAAAATGTTTCCCAGGGGGCCGGTGGGGTTGCCCAATTGGCTCGTTGGTCTAGGGGTATGATTCTCGCTTAGGGTGCGAGAGGTCCCGGGTTCAAATCCCGGACGAGCCCACCTCTAAACTCGTCTCTCGGAGCTTTAACGCACAACACCATTGTGTATGGCAGTAGAGGGACGTCAGAGGCGCCTCTGCCTTTGGGATTTCCATGTAGATACCGTGTCCGAGGCGGTCTGGTGTAGAATCACCTAGACGATCCCTTTATGCTTTCTGCCAGAGGGCTTGCTGTTTTAACAAACGATGAGTTAATTTCAAGCAACACAATTGACTCAATATGAAAAATGAACCAGGCTATTCGTCCTACTCCCTCCTGGCCAGGAAAGGCAAAGCATCCTGTCTACTGGGCCTGGGTAGGTACCCTGATGTGCCTGAAGCTATGAGAGTTAAATATAGAACCAGGCTAGTGATGCATGGTGTCCAATTTAGTTTACGGATGATTCATCAGAATTTTCTCCCAATCTAAAATCAACACTTGGAAAATGTGATAAAGACATGGCTTCTTAGATGTTACTTGACGTTACAACGTACACTAAGTATTGGGATGCCCCTTCTAATAAAGATGTTTGGGGCAACACAGTGGCCATCCCAAACAGAGCACTGTTGTCTCACAGCAAGAAGGTCTCCTGTTCAAGCCCTGGCTGGGTCAGGAGGCCATTCTGTGTGGAGTTTACATGTTCCCCTTGAGTCAACGTGGAATTACTCTGGGCACTGCGTTATTGGGTTTCCTTCCACAGTACAAAAACTATACACACCTTGATCTATACACAGACACATACCGAGGGAAGGGCAATTTGACATCTCCAATTCACCTAACCTGCATTTCTGGCGTTGCCAATAACCAGTTCTCGCCATGAATATACCCATAGATGCTGAAATGGCGTTAAGAATAAATTAACATGTTTAACTATTCCAGTTTTTCCAAACAAAACAAATATTAATGCTGTACAATACAGACCTTGTCACAGTACTTTGTTTCCATCTATGCTGCAGCAGTTTTGCAAAAAGGGCTTTTTCTGTGCAGAAATGACTGTGAGCCTGGGAACAAATCATTGATAGGATTGGGTGATGAGTGTTTGGCTCAGAGCCTGTAAGTCATAACAAAGGTGTTCAGCTGGGTACAGGTCTGGGATTTATGCAGACCAGTCAAGTTCTTTCACACCATTTCAAATTTCAAGCAATTAACATGTACTTATATCGATAAGTGCTTATTTTGACACCAGCCCAACACTAGGGCAGGTTGGCTCATTGTGGCTAATCAGAGTAGCAGGACCCAACAGGCCCATCCCCAGGAACTGCCTGAGGACATGGTGACTATGTTGTGGTCACATGTTTCACAGCGGCATAGCAACGAGGTAGTACGCCTTGGCTCGTTGGTCTAGGGGTATGGTCCCGGGTTCAAATCCCGGACGAGCCCGTCTCTCGCTTTGCTTCTTGTTGCTGCTACACTATGAAACATTCATGTCAGTCTTGTCAGAGACATGCGCAGGTCCACATGTAAACGCGTGGCCGGTTAGCTCAGTTGGTTAGAGCGTGGTGCTAATAACGCCAAGGTCGCGGGTTCGATCCCCGTACGGGCCAAGTGTTTTGTTCTACCTCCTCTGGCTGACCGCTTTAATGGTGTGATTTCTCATGGACATTTCTGCCACATAAGCCGTTCGGGCCGAAATAGCTCAGTTGGGAGAGCGTTAGACTGAAGATCTAAAGGTCCCTGGTTCGATCCCGGGTTTCGGCAATCAGGGGCAATTCTTAAGGTTTTGTTTAGCCGACTCACTGCGGCTTACCTGACAGACCCTGTCCGAGTGTCCTTTTCTCCGTGACCCAGGGAGTCAGGTGCAAACGCAAACCGTGGTTCCATGGTGTAATGGTTAGCTCTCTGGACTCTGAATCCAGCGATCCGAGTTCAAATCTCGGTGGGACCTATTGGATGTTTTGTGGTTTCCCAGCAGAACCGTGTCCAAGGGAACAGTGTTTGTTACCCCGGGAACAGTGTTTGTTACCCCCAAAACAATCGCCCGCCCTTTAAGCCTTTCTACCAGAGCACTCAGGCTGTAGACGAAAAAGGAGTTAATTCAAGCAACATTGAGCACTGTTTTCTGTTCACCCTGACGGTGGGCCAACAAGACACAATGTGCCAAATTTCAGCAACCACAAGCACATTACAAGGAAGCAAATTAAACATGTACGAAACCTTAGGATAAATGAAAAATCCATCGACGTTTTGGCTAAAGAAAACACACAGCTCATGTGTACAGGCCAAAGGAAACACACAGCTCACATGTACAATCTGATAATGAAATGCAATAAAAATACCTTACCAGAAATGACAGGAAGACAAATGAACATAGAAAGAAAGTGATTCCAATTTTTAATAGCAACAAAACGCTCTTGGAATGTAAAGCTCCATGTTGCTTTGTGAAGTAACATCCTTATAGAAGACGTTCATGTGTGTGCTCAGGTGCCATACTGAGGACCGACACTGGGACCTGTTGGCTTTTTGAGGCAAAATGTAAAATCTGGAGCCAAAGTGAAGCCCTTTTCTGCAAGTGTGAACCGCAGAAGCACCCACAGAGAGGGCACGCCGCGGGTCTGTAACATCAGAGAATTTAGCAACAAGTGTCAACCACGTGGAGAATGTGGGCATCGATCCCGCTACCTCTCGCATGCTAAGCGAGCGCTCTACCATTTGAGCTAATTCCCCTTACGCCTAACACGTGACTGCTTTGGCTTTTTGGAAGCTGGCTGCTACGTGCTGGAAAAATGTTTCCCAGGGGGCCGGTGGGGTTGCCCAATTGGCTCGTTGGTCTAGGGGTATGATTCTCGCTTAGGGTGCGAGAGGTCCCGGGTTCAAATCCCGGACGAGCCCACCTCTAAACTCGTCTCTCGGAGCTTTAACGCACAACACCATTGTGTATGGCAGTAGAGGGACGTCAGAGGCGCCTCTGCCTTTGGGATTTCCATGTAGATACCGTGTCCGAGGCGGTCTGGTGTAGAATCACCTAGACGATCCCTTTATGCTTTCTGCCAGAGGGCTTGCTGTTTTAACAAACGATGAGTTAATTTCAAGCAACACAATTGACTCAATATGAAAAATGAACCAGGCTATTCGTCCTACTCCCTCCTGGCCAGGAAAGGCAAAGCATCCTGTCTACTGGGCCTGGGTAGGTACCCTGATGTGCCTGAAGCTATGAGAGTTAAATATAGAACCAGGCTAGTGATGCATGGTGTCCAATTTAGTTTACGGATGATTCATCAGAATTTTCTCCCAATCTAAAATCAACACTTGGAAAATGTGATAAAGACATGGCTTCTTAGATGTTACTTGACGTTACAACGTACACTAAGTATTGGGATGCCCCTTCTAATAAAGATGTTTGGGGCAACACAGTGGCCATCCCAAACAGAGCACTGTTGTCTCACAGCAAGAAGGTCTCCTGTTCAAGCCCTGGCTGGGTCAGGAGGCCATTCTGTGTGGAGTTTACATGTTCCCCTTGAGTCAACGTGGAATTACTCTGGGCACTGCGTTATTGGGTTTCCTTCCACAGTACAAAAACTATACACACCTTGATCTATACACAGACACATACCGAGGGAAGGGCAATTTGACATCTCCAATTCACCTAACCTGCATTTCTGGCGTTGCCAATAACCAGTTCTCGCCATGAATATACCCATAGATGCTGAAATGGCGTTAAGAATAAATTAACATGTTTAACTATTCCAGTTTTTCCAAACAAAACAAATATTAATGCTGTACAATACAGACCTTGTCACAGTACTTTGTTTCCATCTATGCTGCAGCAGTTTTGCAAAAAGGGCTTTTTCTGTGCAGAAATGACTGTGAGCCTGGGAACAAATCATTGATAGGATTGGGTGATGAGTGTTTGGCTCAGAGCCTGTAAGTCATAACAAAGGTGTTCAGCTGGGTACAGGTCTGGGATTTATGCAGACCAGTCAAGTTCTTTCACACCATTTCAAATTTCAAGCAATTAACATGTACTTATATCGATAAGTGCTTATTTTGACACCAGCCCAACACTAGGGCAGGTTGGCTCATTGTGGCTAATCAGAGTAGCAGGACCCAACAGGCCCATCCCCAGGAACTGCCTGAGGACATGGTGACTATGTTGTGGTCACATGTTTCACAGCGGCATAGCAACGAGGTAGTACGCCTTGGCTCGTTGGTCTAGGGGTATGATTCTCGCTTTGGGTGCGAGAGGTCCCGGGTTCAAATCCCGGACGAGCCCGTCTCTCGCTTTGCTTCTTGTTGCTGCTACACTATGAAACATTCATGTCAGTCTTGTCAGAGACATGCGCGGGTCCACATGTAAACGCGTGGCCGGTTAGCTCAGTTGGTTAGAGCGTGGTGCTAATAACGCCAAGGTCGCGGGTTCGATCCCCGTACGGGCCAAGTGTTTTATTCTACCTCCTCTGGCTGACCGCTTTAATGGTGTGATTTCTCATGGACATTTCTGCCACATAAGCCGTACGGGCCGGAATAGCTCAGTTGGGAGAGCGTTAGACTGAAGATCTAAAGGTCCCTGGTTCGATCCCGGGTTTCGGCAATCAGGGGCAATTCTTAAGGTTTTGTTTAGCCGACTCACTGCGGCTTACCTGACAGACCCTGTCCGAGTGTCCTTTTCTCCGTGACCCAGGGAGTCAGGTGCAAAAGCAAACCGTGGTTCCATGGTGTAATGGTTAGCACTCTGGACTCTGAATCCAGCGATCCGAGTTCAAATCTCGGTGGGACCTATTGGATGTTTTGTGGTTTCCCAGCAGAACCGTGTCCAAGGGAACAGTGTTTGTTACCCCGGGAACAGTGTTTGTTACCCCCAAAACAATCCCCCGCCCTTTAAGCCTTTCTACCAGAGCACTCAGGCTGTAGACGAAAAAGGAGTTAATTCAAGCAACATTGAGCACTGTTTTCTGTTCACCCTGACGGTGGGCCAACAAGACACAATGTGCCAAATTTCAGCAACCACAAGCACATTACAAGGAAGCAAATTAAACATGTACGAAACCTTAGGATAAATGAAAAATCCATCGACGTTTTGGCTAAAGAAAACACACAGCTCATGTGTACAGGCCAAAGGAAACACACAGCTCACATGTACAATCTGATAATGAAATGCAATAAAAATACCTTACCAGAAATGACAGGAAGACAAATGAACATAGAAAGAAAGTGATTCCAATTTTTAATGGCAACAAAACGCTTTTGGAATGTAAAGCTCCATGTTGCTTTGTGAAGTAACATCCTTATAGAAGACGTTCATGTGTGTGCTCAGGTGCCATACTGAGGACCGACACTGGGACCTGTTGGCTTTTTGAGGCAAAATGTAAAATCTGGAGCCAAAGTGAAGCCCTTTTCTGCAAGTGTGAACCACAGAAGCACCCACAGAGAGGGCACGCCGCGGGTCTGTTACATCAGAGAATTTAGCAACAAGTGTCAACCACGTGGAGAATGTGGGCATCGATCCCGCTACCTCTCGCATGCTAAGCGAGCGCTCTACCATTTGAGCTAATTCCCCTTACGCCTAACGCGTGACTGCTTTGGCTTTTTGGAAGCTGGCTGCTACGTGCTGGAAAAATGTTTCCCAGGGGGCCGGTGGGGTTGCCCGATTGGCTCGTTGGTCTAGGGGTATGATTCTCGCTTAGGGTGCGAGAGGTCCCGGGTTCAAATCCCGGACGAGCCCACCTCTAAACTCGTCTCTCGGAGCTTTAACGCACAACACCATTGTGTATGGCAGTCCGGGCAGTAGAGGAATGTCAACGAGGGACGTCAGAGGCGCCTCTGCCTTTGGGATTTCCATGTAGATACCGTTTCCGAGGCGGTCTGGGTGTAGAATCACCTAGACGATCCCTTTCTGCCAGAGGGCTTGCTGTTTTAATAAAACGATGAGTTAATTTCAAGCAACACAATTGACTCAACATGAAAAATGAACCAGGCTATTCGTCCTACTCCCTCCTGGCCAGGAAAGGCAAAGCATCATGTCTACTGGGCCTGGGTAGGTACCCTGATGTGCCTGAAGCTATGAGAGTTAAATATAGAACCAGGCTAGTGATGCATGGTGTCCAATTTAGTTTACGGATGATTCATCAGAATTTTCTCCCAATCTAAAATCAACACTTGGAAAATGTGATAAAGACATGGCTTCTTAGATGTTACTTGACGTTACAACGTACACTAAGTATTGGGATGCCCCTTCTAATAAAGATGTTTGGGGCAACACAGTGGCCATCCCAAACAGAGCACTGTTGTCTCACAGCAAGAAGGTCTCCTGTTCAAGCCCTGGCTGGGTCAGGAGGCCATTCTGTGTGGAGTTTACATGTTCCCCTTGAGTCAACGTGGAATTACTCTGGGCACTGCGTTATTGGGTTTCCTTCCACAGTACAAAAACTATACACACCTTGATCTATACACAGACACATACCGAGGGAAGGGCAATTTGACATCTCCAATTCACCTAACCTGCATTTCTGGCGTTGCCAATAACCAGTTCTCGCCATGAATATACCCATAGATGCTGAAATGGCGTTAAGAATAAATTAACATGTTTAACTATTCCAGTTTTTCCAAACAAAACAAATATTAATGCTGTACAATACAGACCTTGTCACAGTACTTTGTTTCCATCTATGCTGCAGCAGTTTTGCAAAAAGGGCTTTTTCTGTGCAGAAATGACTGTGAGCCTGGGAACAAATCATTGATAGGATTGGGTGATGAGTGTTTGGCTCAGAGCCTGTAAGTCATAACAAAGGTGTTCAGCTGGGTACAGGTCTGGGATTTATGCAGACCAGTCAAGTTCTTTCACACCATTTCAAATTTCAAGCAATTAACATGTACTTATATCGATAAGTGCTTATTTTGACACCAGCCCAACACTAGGGCAGGTTGGCTCATTGTGGCTAATCAGAGTAGCAGGACCCAACAGGCCCATCCCCAGGAACTGCCTGAGGACATGGTGACTATGTTGTGGTCACATGTTTCACAGCGGCATAGCAATGAGGTAGTACGCCTTGGCTCGTTGGTCTAGGGGTATGATTCTCGCTTTGGGTGCGAGAGGTCCCGGGTTCAAATCCCGGACGAGCCCGTCTCTCGCTTTGCTTCTTGTTGCTGCTACACTATGAAACATTCATGTCAGTCTTGTCAGAGACATGCGCAGGTCCACATGTAAACGCGTGGCCGGTTAGCTCAGTTGGTTAGAGCGTGGTGCTAATAACGCCAAGGTCGCGGGTTCGATCCCCGTACGGGCCAAGTGTTTTATTCTACCTCCTCTGGCTGACCGCTTTAATGGTGTGATTTCTCATGGACATTTCTGCCACATAAGCCGTTCGGGCCGAAATAGCTCAGTTGGGAGAGCGTTAGACTGAAGATCTAAAGGTCCCTGGTTCGATCCCGGGTTTCGGCAATCAGGGGCAATTCTTAAGGTTTTGTTTAGCCGACTCACTGCGGCTTACCTGACAGACCCTGTCCGAGTGTCCTTTTCTCCGTGACCCAGGGAGTCAGGTGCAAACGCAAACCGTGGTTCCATGGTGTAATGGTTAGCTCTCTGGACTCTGAATCCAGCGATCCGAGTTCAAATCTCGGTGGGACCTATTGGATGTTTTGTGGTTTCCCAGCAGAACCGTGTCCAAGGGAACAGTGTTTGTTACCCCGGGAACAGTGTTTGTTACCCCCAAAACAATCGCCCGCCCTTTAAGCCTTTCTACCAGAGCACTCAGGCTGTAGACGAAAAAGGAGTTAATTCAAGCAACATTGAGCACTGTTTTCTGTTCACCCTGACGGTGGGCCAACAAGACACAATGTGCCAAATTTCAGCAACCACAAGCACATTACAAGGAAGCAAATTAAACATGTACGAAACCTTAGGATAAATGAAAAATCCATCGACGTTTTGGCTAAAGAAAACACACAGCTCATGTGTACAGGCCAAAGGAAACACACAGCTCACATGTACAATCTGATAATGAAATGCAATAAAAATACCTTACCAGAAATGACAGGAAGACAAATGAACATAGAAAGAAAGTGATTCCAATTTTTAATAGCAACAAAACGCTCTTGGAATGTAAAGCTCCATGTTGCTTTGTGAAGTAACATCCTTATAGAAGACGTTCATGTGTGTGCTCAGGTGCCATACTGAGGACCGACACTGGGACCTGTTGGCTTTTTGAGGCAAAATGTAAAATCTGGAGCCAAAGTGAAGCCCTTTTCTGCAAGTGTGAACCACAGAAGCACCCACAGAGAGGGCACGCCGCGGGTCTGTTACATCAGAGAATTTAGCAACAAGTGTCAACCACGTGGAGAATGTGGGCATCGATCCCGCTACCTCTCGCATGCTAAGCGAGCGCTCTACCATTTGAGCTAATTCCCCTTACGCCTAACGCGTGACTGCTTTGGCTTTTTGGAAGCTGGCTGCTACGTGCTGGAAAAATGTTTCCCAGGGGGCCGGTGGGGTTGCCCGATTGGCTCGTTGGTCTAGGGGTATGATTCTCGCTTAGGGTGCGAGAGGTCCCGGGTTCAAATCCCGGACGAGCCCACCTCTAAACTCGTCTCTCGGAGCTTTAACGCACAACACCATTGTGTATGGCAGTCCGGGCAGTAGAGGAATGTCAACGAGGGACGTCAGAGGCGCCTCTGCCTTTGGGATTTCCATGTAGATACCGTTTCCGAGGCGGTCTGGGTGTAGAATCACCTAGACGATCCCTTTCTGCCAGAGGGCTTGCTGTTTTAATAAAACGATGAGTTAATTTCAAGCAACACAATTGACTCAACATGAAAAATGAACCAGGCTATTCGTCCTACTCCCTCCTGGCCAGGAAAGGCAAAGCATCATGTCTACTGGGCCTGGGTAGGTACCCTGATGTGCCTGAAGCTATGAGAGTTAAATATAGAACCAGGCTAGTGATGCATGGTGTCCAATTTAGTTTACGGATGATTCATCAGAATTTTCTCCCAATCTAAAATCAACACTTGGAAAATGTGATAAAGACATGGCTTCTTAGATGTTACTTGACGTTACAACGTACACTAAGTATTGGGATGCCCCTTCTAATAAAGATGTTTGGGGCAACACAGTGGCCATCCCAAACAGAGCACTGTTGTCTCACAGCAAGAAGGTCTCCTGTTCAAGCCCTGGCTGGGTCAGGAGGCCATTCTGTGTGGAGTTTACATGTTCCCCTTGAGTCAACGTGGAATTACTCTGGGCACTGCGTTATTGGGTTTCCTTCCACAGTACAAAAACTATACACACCTTGATCTATACACAGACACATACCGAGGGAAGGGCAATTTGACATCTCCAATTCACCTAACCTGCATTTCTGGCGTTGCCAATAACCAGTTCTCGCCATGAATATACCCATAGATGCTGAAATGGCGTTAAGAATAAATTAACATGTTTAACTATTCCAGTTTTTCCAAACAAAACAAATATTAATGCTGTACAATACAGACCTTGTCACAGTACTTTGTTTCCATCTATGCTGCAGCAGTTTTGCAAAAAGGGCTTTTTCTGTGCAGAAATGACTGTGAGCCTGGGAACAAATCATTGATAGGATTGGGTGATGAGTGTTTGGCTCAGAGCCTGTAAGTCATAACAAAGGTGTTCAGCTGGGTACAGGTCTGGGATTTATGCAGACCAGTCAAGTTCTTTCACACCATTTCAAATTTCAAGCAATTAACATGTACTTATATCGATAAGTGCTTATTTTGACACCAGCCCAACACTAGGGCAGGTTGGCTCATTGTGGCTAATCAGAGTAGCAGGACCCAACAGGCCCATCCCCAGGAACTGCCTGAGGACATGGTGACTATGTTGTGGTCACATGTTTCACAGCGGCATAGCAATGAGGTAGTACGCCTTGGCTCGTTGGTCTAGGGGTATGATTCTCGCTTTGGGTGCGAGAGGTCCCGGGTTCAAATCCCGGACGAGCCCGTCTCTCGCTTTGCTTCTTGTTGCTGCTACACTATGAAACATTCATGTCAGTCTTGTCAGAGACATGCGCAGGTCCACATGTAAACGCGTGGCCGGTTAGCTCAGTTGGTTAGAGCGTGGTGCTAATAACGCCAAGGTCGCGGGTTCGATCCCCGTACGGGCCAAGTGTTTTATTCTACCTCCTCTGGCTGACCGCTTTAATGGTGTGATTTCTCATGGACATTTCTGCCACATAAGCCGTTCGGGCCGAAATAGCTCAGTTGGGAGAGCGTTAGACTGAAGATCTAAAGGTCCCTGGTTCGATCCCGGGTTTCGGCAATCAGGGGCAATTCTTAAGGTTTTGTTTAGCCGACTCACTGCGGCTTACCTGACAGACCCTGTCCGAGTGTCCTTTTCTCCGTGACCCAGGGAGTCAGGTGCAAACGCAAACCGTGGTTCCATGGTGTAATGGTTAGCTCTCTGGACTCTGAATCCAGCGATCCGAGTTCAAATCTCGGTGGGACCTATTGGATGTTTTGTGGTTTCCCAGCAGAACCGTGTCCAAGGGAACAGTGTTTGTTACCCCGGGAACAGTGTTTGTTACCCCCAAAACAATCGCCCGCCCTTTAAGCCTTTCTACCAGAGCACTCAGGCTGTAGACGAAAAAGGAGTTAATTCAAGCAACATTGAGCACTGTTTTCTGTTCACCCTGACGGTGGGCCAACAAGACACAATGTGCCAAATTTCAGCAACCACAAGCACATTACAAGGAAGCAAATTAAACATGTACGAAACCTTAGGATAAATGAAAAATCCATCGACGTTTTGGCTAAAGAAAACACACAGCTCATGTGTACAGGCCAAAGGAAACACACAGCTCACATGTACAATCTGATAATGAAATGCAATAAAAATACCTTACCAGAAATGACAGGAAGACAAATGAACATAGAAAGAAAGTGATTCCAATTTTTAATAGCAACAAAACGCTCTTGGAATGTAAAGCTCCATGTTGCTTTGTGAAGTAACATCCTTATAGAAGACGTTCATGTGTGTGCTCAGGTGCCATACTGAGGACCGACACTGGGACCTGTTGGCTTTTTGAGGCAAAATGTAAAATCTGGAGCCAAAGTGAAGCCCTTTTCTGCAAGTGTGAACCGCAGAAGCACCCACAGAGAGGGCACGCCGCGGGTCTGTAACATCAGAGAATTTAGCAACAAGTGTCAACCACGTGGAGAATGTGGGCATCGATCCCGCTACCTCTCGCATGCTAAGCGAGCGCTCTACCATTTGAGCTAATTCCCCTTACGCCTAACACGTGACTGCTTTGGCTTTTTGGAAGCTGGCTGCTACGTGCTGGAAAAATGTTTCCCAGGGGGCCGGTGGGGTTGCCCAATTGGCTCGTTGGTCTAGGGGTATGATTCTCGCTTAGGGTGCGAGAGGTCCCGGGTTCAAATCCCGGACGAGCCCACCTCTAAACTCGTCTCTCGGAGCTTTAACGCACAACACCATTGTGTATGGCAGTAGAGGGACGTCAGAGGCGCCTCTGCCTTTGGGATTTCCATGTAGATACCGTGTCCGAGGCGGTCTGGTGTAGAATCACCTAGACGATCCCTTTATGCTTTCTGCCAGAGGGCTTGCTGTTTTAACAAACGATGAGTTAATTTCAAGCAACACAATTGACTCAATATGAAAAATGAACCAGGCTATTCGTCCTACTCCCTCCTGGCCAGGAAAGGCAAAGCATCCTGTCTACTGGGCCTGGGTAGGTACCCTGATGTGCCTGAAGCTATGAGAGTTAAATATAGAACCAGGCTAGTGATGCATGGTGTCCAATTTAGTTTACGGATGATTCATCAGAATTTTCTCCCAATCTAAAATCAACACTTGGAAAATGTGATAAAGACATGGCTTCTTAGATGTTACTTGACGTTACAACGTACACTAAGTATTGGGATGCCCCTTCTAATAAAGATGTTTGGGGCAACACAGTGGCCATCCCAAACAGAGCACTGTTGTCTCACAGCAAGAAGGTCTCCTGTTCAAGCCCTGGCTGGGTCAGGAGGCCATTCTGTGTGGAGTTTACATGTTCCCCTTGAGTCAACGTGGAATTACTCTGGGCACTGCGTTATTGGGTTTCCTTCCACAGTACAAAAACTATACACACCTTGATCTATACACAGACACATACCGAGGGAAGGGCAATTTGACATCTCCAATTCACCTAACCTGCATTTCTGGCGTTGCCAATAACCAGTTCTCGCCATGAATATACCCATAGATGCTGAAATGGCGTTAAGAATAAATTAACATGTTTAACTATTCCAGTTTTTCCAAACAAAACAAATATTAATGCTGTACAATACAGACCTTGTCACAGTACTTTGTTTCCATCTATGCTGCAGCAGTTTTGCAAAAAGGGCTTTTTCTGTGCAGAAATGACTGTGAGCCTGGGAACAAATCATTGATAGGATTGGGTGATGAGTGTTTGGCTCAGAGCCTGTAAGTCATAACAAAGGTGTTCAGCTGGGTACAGGTCTGGGATTTATGCAGACCAGTCAAGTTCTTTCACACCATTTCAAATTTCAAGCAATTAACATGTACTTATATCGATAAGTGCTTATTTTGACACCAGCCCAACACTAGGGCAGGTTGGCTCATTGTGGCTAATCAGAGTAGCAGGACCCAACAGGCCCATCCCCAGGAACTGCCTGAGGACATGGTGACTATGTTGTGGTCACATGTTTCACAGCGGCATAGCAACGAGGTAGTACGCCTTGGCTCGTTGGTCTAGGGGTATGATTCTCGCTTTGGGTGCGAGAGGTCCCGGGTTCAAATCCCGGACGAGCCCGTCTCTCGCTTTGCTTCTTGTTGCTGCTACACTATGAAACATTCATGTCAGTCTTGTCAGAGACATGCGCGGGTCCACATGTAAACGCGTGGCCGGTTAGCTCAGTTGGTTAGAGCGTGGTGCTAATAACGCCAAGGTCGCGGGTTCGATCCCCGTACGGGCCAAGTGTTTTATTCTACCTCCTCTGGCTGACCGCTTTAATGGTGTGATTTCTCATGGACATTTCTGCCACATAAGCCGTACGGGCCGGAATAGCTCAGTTGGGAGAGCGTTAGACTGAAGATCTAAAGGTCCCTGGTTCGATCCCGGGTTTCGGCAATCAGGGGCAATTCTTAAGGTTTTGTTTAGCCGACTCACTGCGGCTTACCTGACAGACCCTGTCCGAGTGTCCTTTTCTCCGTGACCCAGGGAGTCAGGTGCAAAAGCAAACCGTGGTTCCATGGTGTAATGGTTAGCACTCTGGACTCTGAATCCAGCGATCCGAGTTCAAATCTCGGTGGGACCTATTGGATGTTTTGTGGTTTCCCAGCAGAACCGTGTCCAAGGGAACAGTGTTTGTTACCCCGGGAACAGTGTTTGTTACCCCCAAAACAATCCCCCGCCCTTTAAGCCTTTCTACCAGAGCACTCAGGCTGTAGACGAAAAAGGAGTTAATTCAAGCAACATTGAGCACTGTTTTCTGTTCACCCTGACGGTGGGCCAACAAGACACAATGTGCCAAATTTCAGCAACCACAAGCACATTACAAGGAAGCAAATTAAACATGTACGAAACCTTAGGATAAATGAAAAATCCATCGACGTTTTGGCTAAAGAAAACACACAGCTCATGTGTACAGGCCAAAGGAAACACACAGCTCACATGTACAATCTGATAATGAAATGCAATAAAAATACCTTACCAGAAATGACAGGAAGACAAATGAACATAGAAAGAAAGTGATTCCAATTTTTAATGGCAACAAAACGCTTTTGGAATGTAAAGCTCCATGTTGCTTTGTGAAGTAACATCCTTATAGAAGACGTTCATGTGTGTGCTCAGGTGCCATACTGAGGACCGACACTGGGACCTGTTGGCTTTTTGAGGCAAAATGTAAAATCTGGAGCCAAAGTGAAGCCCTTTTCTGCAAGTGTGAACCACAGAAGCACCCACAGAGAGGGCACGCCGCGGGTCTGTTACATCAGAGAATTTAGCAACAAGTGTCAACCACGTGGAGAATGTGGGCATCGATCCCGCTACCTCTCGCATGCTAAGCGAGCGCTCTACCATTTGAGCTAATTCCCCTTACGCCTAACGCGTGACTGCTTTGGCTTTTTGGAAGCTGGCTGCTACGTGCTGGAAAAATGTTTCCCAAGGGGCCGGTGGGGTTGCCCGATTGGCTCGTTGGTCTAGGGGTATGATTCTCGCTTAGGGTGCGAGAGGTCCCGCGTTCAAATCCCGGACGAGCCCACCTCTAAACTCGTCTCTTGGAGCTTTAATGCACAACACCATTGTGTATGGCAGTCCGGGCAGTAGAGGAATGTCAACGAGGGACGTCAGAGGCGCCTCTGCCTTTGGGATTTCCATGTAGATACCGTGTCCGAGGCGGTCTGGGTGTAGAATCACCTAGACGATCCCTTTCTGCCAGAGGGCTTGCTGTTTTAACAAACGATGAGTTAATTTCAAGCAACACAATTGACTTAACATGAAAAATGAACCAGGCTATTCGTCCTACTCCCTCCTGGCCAGGAAAGGCAAAGCATCCTGTCTACTGGGCCTGGGTAGGTACCCTGATGTGCCTGAAGCTATGAGAGTTAAATATAGAACCAGGCTAGTGATGCATGGTGTCCAATTTAGTTTACGGATGATTCATCAGAATTTTCTCCCAATCTAAAATCAACACTTGGAAAATGTGATAAAGACATGGCTTCTTAGATGTTACTTGACGTTACAACGTACACTAAGTATTGGGATGCCCCTTCTAATAAAGATGTTTGGGGCAACACAGTGGCCATCCCAAACAGAGCACTGTTGTCTCACAGCAAGAAGGTCTCCTGTTCAAGCCCTGGCTGGGTCAGGAGGCCATTCTGTGTGGAGTTTACATGTTCCCCTTGAGTCAACGTGGAATTACTCTGGGCACTGCGTTATTGGGTTTCCTTCCACAGTACAAAAACTATACACACCTTGATCTATACACAGACACATACCGAGGGAAGGGCAATTTGACATCTCCAATTCACCTAACCTGCATTTCTGGCGTTGCCAATAACCAGTTCTCGCCATGAATATACCCATAGATGCTGAAATGGCGTTAAGAATAAATTAACATGTTTAACTATTCCAGTTTTTCCAAACAAAACAAATATTAATGCTGTACAATACAGACCTTGTCACAGTACTTTGTTTCCATCTATGCTGCAGCAGTTTTGCAAAAAGGGCTTTTTCTGTGCAGAAATGACTGTGAGCCT
The DNA here is from genome assembly GCF_030506205.2 of Paramisgurnus dabryanus. Classification (NCBI taxonomy): domain Eukaryota; kingdom Metazoa; phylum Chordata; class Actinopteri; order Cypriniformes; family Cobitidae; genus Paramisgurnus; species Paramisgurnus dabryanus. The sequence goes on along the minus strand of NC_133355.1, from coordinate 31,606,810 downwards.
GGGAACAAATCATTGATAGGATTGGGTGATGAGTGTTTGGCTCAGAGCCTGTAAGTCATAACAAAGGTGTTCAGCTGGGTACAGGTCTGGGATTTATGCAGACCAGTCAAGTTCTTTCACACCATTTCAAATTTCAAGCAATTAACATGTACTTATATCGATAAGTGCTTATTTTGACACCAGCCCAACACTAGGGCAGGTTGGCTCATTGTGGCTAATCAGAGTAGCAGGACCCAACAGGCCCATCCCCAGGAACTGCCTGAGGACATGGTGACTATGTTGTGGTCACATGTTTCACAGCGGCATAGCAACGAGGTAGTACGCCTTGGCTCGTTGGTCTAGGGGTATGATTCTCGCTTTGGGTGCGAGAGGTCCCGGGTTCAAATCCCGGACGAGCCCGTCTCTCGCTTTGCTTCTTGTTGCTGCTACACTATGAAACATTCATGTCAGTCTTGTCAGAGACATGCGCGGGTCCACATGTAAACGCGTGGCCGGTTAGCTCAGTTGGTTAGAGCGTGGTGCTAATAACGCCAAGGTCGCGGGTTCGATCCCCGTACGGGCCAAGTGTTTTATTCTACCTCCTCTGGCTGACCGCTTTAATGGTGTGATTTCTCATGGACATTTCTGCCACATAAGCCGTACGGGCCGGAATAGCTCAGTTGGGAGAGCGTTAGACTGAAGATCTAAAGGTCCCTGGTTCGATCCCGGGTTTCGGCAATCAGGGGCAATTCTTAAGGTTTTGTTTAGCCGACTCACTGCGGCTTACCTGACAGACCCTGTCCGAGTGTCCTTTTCTCCGTGACCCAGGGAGTCAGGTGCAAAAGCAAACCGTGGTTCCATGGTGTAATGGTTAGCACTCTGGACTCTGAATCCAGCGATCCGAGTTCAAATCTCGGTGGGACCTATTGGATGTTTTGTGGTTTCCCAGCAGAACCGTGTCCAAGGGAACAGTGTTTGTTACCCCGGGAACAGTGTTTGTTACCCCCAAAACAATCCCCCGCCCTTTAAGCCTTTCTACCAGAGCACTCAGGCTGTAGACGAAAAAGGAGTTAATTCAAGCAACATTGAGCACTGTTTTCTGTTCACCCTGACGGTGGGCCAACAAGACACAATGTGCCAAATTTCAGCAACCACAAGCACATTACAAGGAAGCAAATTAAACATGTACGAAACCTTAGGATAAATGAAAAATCCATCGACGTTTTGGCTAAAGAAAACACACAGCTCATGTGTACAGGCCAAAGGAAACACACAGCTCACATGTACAATCTGATAATGAAATGCAATAAAAATACCTTACCAGAAATGACAGGAAGACAAATGAACATAGAAAGAAAGTGATTCCAATTTTTAATGGCAACAAAACGCTTTTGGAATGTAAAGCTCCATGTTGCTTTGTGAAGTAACATCCTTATAGAAGACGTTCATGTGTGTGCTCAGGTGCCATACTGAGGACCGACACTGGGACCTGTTGGCTTTTTGAGGCAAAATGTAAAATCTGGAGCCAAAGTGAAGCCCTTTTCTGCAAGTGTGAACCACAGAAGCACCCACAGAGAGGGCACGCCGCGGGTCTGTTACATCAGAGAATTTAGCAACAAGTGTCAACCACGTGGAGAATGTGGGCATCGATCCCGCTACCTCTCGCATGCTAAGCGAGCGCTCTACCATTTGAGCTAATTCCCCTTACGCCTAACGCGTGACTGCTTTGGCTTTTTGGAAGCTGGCTGCTACGTGCTGGAAAAATGTTTCCCAGGGGGCCGGTGGGGTTGCCCGATTGGCTCGTTGGTCTAGGGGTATGATTCTCGCTTAGGGTGCGAGAGGTCCCGGGTTCAAATCCCGGACGAGCCCACCTCTAAACTCGTCTCTCGGAGCTTTAACGCACAACACCATTGTGTATGGCAGTCCGGGCAGTAGAGGAATGTCAACGAGGGACGTCAGAGGCGCCTCTGCCTTTGGGATTTCCATGTAGATACCGTTTCCGAGGCGGTCTAGGTGTAGAATCACCTAGACGATCCCTTTCTGCCAGAGGGCTTGCTGTTTTAATAGAACGATGAGTTAATTTCAAGCAACACAATTGACTCAACATGAAAAATGAACCAGGCTATTCGTCCTACTCCCTCCTGGCCAGGAAAGGCAAAGCATCCTGTCTACTGGGCCTGCGTAGGTACCCTGATGTGCCTGAAGCTATGAGAGTTAAATATAGAACCAGGCTAGTGATGCATGGTGTCCAATTTAGTTTACGGATGATTCATCAGAATTTTCTCCCAATCTAAAATCAACACTTGGAAAATGTGATAAAGACATGGCTTCTTAGATGTTACTTGACGTTACAACGTACACTAAGTATTGGGATGCCCCTTCTAATAAAGATGTTTGGGGCAACACAGTGGCCATCCCAAACAGAGCACTGTTGTCTCACAGCAAGAAGGTCTCCTGTTCAAGCCCTGGCTGGGTCAGGAGGCCATTCTGTGTGGAGTTTACATGTTCCCCTTGAGTCAACGTGGAATTACTCTGGGCACTGCGTTATTGGGTTTCCTTCCACAGTACAAAAACTATACACACCTTGATCTATACACAGACACATACCGAGGGAAGGGCAATTTGACATCTCCAATTCACCTAACCTGCATTTCTGGCGTTGCCAATAACCAGTTCTCGCCATGAATATACCCATAGATGCTGAAATGGCGTTAAGAATAAATTAACATGTTTAACTATTCCAGTTTTTCCAAACAAAACAAATATTAATGCTGTACAATACAGACCTTGTCACAGTACTTTGTTTCCATCTATGCTGCAGCAGTTTTGCAAAAAGGGCTTTTTCTGTGCAGAAATGACTGTGAGCCTGGGAACAAATCATTGATAGGATTGGGTGATGAGTGTTTGGCTCAGAGCCTGTAAGTCATAACAAAGGTGTTCAGCTGGGTACAGGTCTGGGATTTATGCAGACCAGTCAAGTTCTTTCACACCATTTCAAATTTCAAGCAATTAACATGTACTTATATCGATAAGTGCTTATTTTGACACCAGCCCAACACTAGGGCAGGTTGGCTCATTGTGGCTAATCAGAGTAGCAGGACCCAACAGGCCCATCCCCAGGAACTGCCTGAGGACATGGTGACTATGTTGTGGTCACATGTTTCACAGCGGCATAGCAACGAGGTAGTACGCCTTGGCTCGTTGGTCTAGGGGTATGATTCTCGCTTTGGGTGCGAGAGGTCCCGGGTTCAAATCCCGGACGAGCCCGTCTCTCGCATTGCTTCTTGTTGCTGCTACACTATGAAACATTCATGTCAGTCTTGTCAGAGACATGCGCGGGTCCACATGTAAACGCGTGGCCGGTTAGCTCAGTTGGTTAGAGCGTGGTGCTAATAACGCCAAGGTCGCGGGTTCGATCCCGTACGGGCCAAGTGTTTTATTCTACCTCCTCTGGCTGACCGCTTTAATGGTGTGATTTCTCATGGACATTTCTGCCAGATAAGCCGTTCGGGCCGAAATAGCTCAGTTGGGAGAGTGTTAGACTGAAGATCTAAAGGTCCCTGGTTCGATCCCGGGTTTCGGCAATCAGGGGCAATTCTTAAGGTTTTGTTTAGCCGACTCACTGCGGCTTACCTGACAGACCCTGTCCGAGTGTCCTTTTCTCCGTGACCCAGGGAGTCAGGTGCAAACGCAAACCGTGGTTCCATGGTGTAATGGTTAGCTCTCTGGACTCTGAATCCAGCGATCCGAGTTCAAATCTCGGTGGGACCTATTGGATGTTTTGTGGTTTCCCAGCAGAACCGTGTCCAAGGGAACAGTGTTTGTTACCCCGGGAACAGTGTTTGTTACCCCCAAAACAATCGCCCGCCCTTTAAACCTTTCTACCAGAGCACTCAGGCTGTAGACGAAAAAGGAGTTAATTCAAGCAACATTGAGCACTGTTTTCTGTTCACCCTGACGGTGGGCCAACAAGACACAATGTGCCAAATTTCAGCAACCACAAGCACATTACAAGGAAGCAAATTAAACATGTACGAAACCTTAGGATAAATGAAAAATCCATCGACGTTTTGGCTAAAGAAAACACACAGCTCATGTGTACAGGCCAAAGGAAACACACAGCTCACATGTACAATCTGATAATGAAATGCAATAAAAATACCTTACCAGAAATGACAGGAAGACAAATGAACATAGAAAGAAAGTGATTCCAATTTTTAATAGCAACAAAACGCTCTTGGAATGTAAAGCTCCATGTTGCTTTGTGAAGTAACATCCTTATAGAAGACGTTCATGTGTGTGCTCAGGTGCCATACTGAGGACCGACACTGGGACCTGTTGGCTTTTTGAGGCAAAATGTAAAATCTGGAGCCAAAGTGAAGCCCTTTTCTGCAAGTGTGAACCGCAGAAGCACCCACAGAGAGGGCACGCCGCGGGTCTGTAACATCAGAGAATTTAGCAACAAGTGTCAACCACGTGGAGAATGTGGGCATCGATCCCGCTACCTCTCGCATGCTAAGCGAGCGCTCTACCATTTGAGCTAATTCCCCTTACGCCTAACGCGTGACTGCTTTGGCTTTTTGGAAGCTGGCTGCTACGTGCTGGAAAAATGTTTCCCAGGGGGCCGGTGGGGTTGCCCAATTGGCTCGTTGGTCTAGGGGTATGATTCTCGCTTAGGGTGCGAGAGGTCCCGGGTTCAAATCCCGGACGAGCCCACCTCTAAACTCGTCTCTCGGAGCTTTAACGCACAACACCATTGTGTATGGCAGTAGAGGGACGTCAGAGGCGCCTCTGCCTTTGGGATTTCCATGTAGATACCGTGTCCGAGGCGGTCTGGTGTAGAATCACCTAGACGATCCCTTTATGCTTTCTGCCAGAGGGCTTGCTGTTTTAACAAACGATGAGTTAATTTCAAGCAACACAATTGACTCAATATGAAAAATGAACCAGGCTATTCGTCCTACTCCCTCCTGGCCAGGAAAGGCAAAGCATCCTGTCTACTGGGCCTGGGTAGGTACCCTGATGTGCCTGAAGCTATGAGAGTTAAATATAGAACCAGGCTAGTGATGCATGGTGTCCAATTTAGTTTACGGATGATTCATCAGAATTTTCTCCCAATCTAAAATCAACACTTGGAAAATGTGATAAAGACATGGCTTCTTAGATGTTACTTGACGTTACAACGTACACTAAGTATTGGGATGCCCCTTCTAATAAAGATGTTTGGGGCAACACAGTGGCCATCCCAAACAGAGCACTGTTGTCTCACAGCAAGAAGGTCTCCTGTTCAAGCCCTGGCTGGGTCAGGAGGCCATTCTGTGTGGAGTTTACATGTTCCCCTTGAGTCAACGTGGAATTACTCTGGGCACTGCGTTATTGGGTTTCCTTCCACAGTACAAAAACTATACACACCTTGATCTATACACAGACACATACCGAGGGAAGGGCAATTTGACATCTCCAATTCACCTAACCTGCATTTCTGGCGTTGCCAATAACCAGTTCTCGCCATGAATATACCCATAGATGCTGAAATGGCGTTAAGAATAAATTAACATGTTTAACTATTCCAGTTTTTCCAAACAAAACAAATATTAATGCTGTACAATACAGACCTTGTCACAGTACTTTGTTTCCATCTATGCTGCAGCAGTTTTGCAAAAAGGGCTTTTTCTGTGCAGAAATGACTGTGAGCCTGGGAACAAATCATTGATAGGATTGGGTGATGAGTGTTTGGCTCAGAGCCTGTAAGTCATAACAAAGGTGTTCAGCTGGGTACAGGTCTGGGATTTATGCAGACCAGTCAAGTTCTTTCACACCATTTCAAATTTCAAGCAATTAACATGTACTTATATCGATAAGTGCTTATTTTGACACCAGCCCAACACTAGGGCAGGTTGGCTCATTGTGGCTAATCAGAGTAGCAGGACCCAACAGGCCCATCCCCAGGAACTGCCTGAGGACATGGTGACTATGTTGTGGTCACATGTTTCACAGCGGCATAGCAACGAGGTAGTACGCCTTGGCTCGTTGGTCTAGGGGTATGATTCTCGCTTTGGGTGCGAGAGGTCCCGGGTTCAAATCCCGGACGAGCCCGTCTCTCGCTTTGCTTCTTGTTGCTGCTACACTATGAAACATTCATGTCAGTCTTGTCAGAGACATGCGCGGGTCCACATGTAAACGCGTGGCCGGTTAGCTCAGTTGGTTAGAGTGTGGTGCTAATAACGCCAAGGTCGCGGGTTCGATCCCGTACGGGCCAAGTGTTTTATTCTACCTCCTCTGGCTGACCGCTTTAATGGTGTGATTTCTCATGGACATTTCTGCCACATTAGCCGTACGGGCCGGAATAGCTCAGTTGGGAGAGCGTTAGACTGAAGATCTAAAGGTCCCTGGTTCGATCCCGGGTTTCGGCAATCAGGGGCAATTCGTAAGGTTTTGTTTAGCCGACTCACTGCGGCTTACCTGACAGACCCTGTCCGAGTGTCCTTTTCTCCGTGACCCAGGGAGTCAGGTGCAAACGCAAACCGTGGTTCCATGGTGTAATGGTTAGCTCTCTGGACTCTGAATCCAGCGATCCGAGTTCAAATCTCGGTGGGACCTATTGGATGTTTTGTGGTTTCCCAGCAGAACCGTGTCCAAGGGAACAGTGTTTGTTACCCCGGGAACAGTGTTTGTTACCCCCAAAACAATCGCCCGCCCTTTAAGCCTTTCTACCAGAGCACTCAGGCTGTAGACGAAAAAGGAGTTAATTCAAGCAACATTGAGCACTGTTTTCTGTTCACCCTGACGGTGGGCCAACAAGACACAATGTGCCAAATTTCAGCAACCACAAGCACATTACAAGGAAGCAAATTAAACATGTACGAAACCTTAGGATAAATGAAAAATCCATCGACGTTTTGGCTAAAGAAAACACACAGCTCATGTGTACAGGCCAAAGGAAACACACAGCTCACATGTACAATCTGATAATGAAATGCAATAAAAATACCTTACCAGAAATGACAGGAAGACAAATGAACATAGAAAGAAAGTGATTCCAATTTTTAATAGCAACAAAACGCTCTTGGAATGTAAAGCTCCATGTTGCTTTGTGAAGTAACATCCTTATAGAAGACGTTCATGTGTGTGCTCAGGTGCCATACTGAGGACCGACACTGGGACCTGTTGGCTTTTTGAGGCAAAATGTAAAATCTGGAGCCAAAGTGAAGCCCTTTTCTGCAAGTGTGAACCGCAGAAGCACCCACAGAGAGGGCACGCCGCGGGTCTGTAACATCAGAGAATTTAGCAACAAGTGTCAACCACGTGGAGAATGTGGGCATCGATCCCGCTACCTCTCGCATGCTAAGCGAGCGCTCTACCATTTGAGCTAATTCCCCTTACGCCTAACGCGTGACTGCTTTGGCTTTTTGGAAGCTGGCTGCTACGTGCTGGAAAAATGTTTCCCAGGGGGCCGGTGGGGTTGCCCGATTGGCTCGTTGGTCTAGGGGTATGATTATCGCTTAGGGTGCGAGAGGTCCCGGGTTCAAATCCCGGACGAGCCCACCTCTAAACTCGTCTCTCGGAGCTTTAACGCACAACACCATTGTGTATGGCAGTCCGGGCAGTAGAGGGACGTCAGAGGCGCCTCTGCCTTTGGGATTTCCATGTAGATACCGTGTCCGAGGCGTTCTGGTGTAGAATCACCTAGACGATCCCTTTCTGCCAGAGGGCTTGCTGTTTTAACAAACGATGAGTTAATTTCAAGCAACACAATTGACTCAATATGAAAAATGAACCAGGCTATTCGTCCTACTCCCTCCTGGCCAGGAAAGGCAAAGCATCCTGTCTACTGGGCCTGGGTAGGTACCCTGATGTGCCTGAAGCTATGAGAGTTAAATATAGAACCAGGCTAGTGATGCATGGTGTCCAATTTAGTTTACGGATGATTCATCAGAATTTTCTCCCAATCTAAAATCAACACTTGGAAAATGTGATAAAGACATGGCTTCTTAGATGTTACTTGACGTTACAACGTACACTAAGTATTGGGATGCCCCTTCTAATAAAGATGTTTGGGGCAACACAGTGGCCATCCCAAACAGAGCACTGTTGTCTCACAGCAAGAAGGTCTCCTGTTCAAGCCCTGGCTGGGTCAGGAGGCCATTCTGTGTGGAGTTTACATGTTCCCCTTGAGTCAACGTGGAATTACTCTGGGCACTGCGTTATTGGGTTTCCTTCCACAGTACAAAAACTATACACACCTTGATCTATACACAGACACATACCGAGGGAAGGGCAATTTGACATCTCCAATTCACCTAACCTGCATTTCTGGCGTTGCCAATAACCAGTTCTCGCCATGAATATACCCATAGATGCTGAAATGGCGTTAAGAATAAATTAACATGTTTAACTATTCCAGTTTTTCCAAACAAAACAAATATTAATGCTGTACAATACAGACCTTGTCACAGTACTTTGTTTCCATCTATGCTGCAGCAGTTTTGCAAAAAGGGCTTTTTCTGTGCAGAAATGACTGTGAGCCTGGGAACAAATCATTGATAGGATTGGGTGATGAGTGTTTGGCTCAGAGCCTGTAAGTCATAACAAAGGTGTTCAGCTGGGTACAGGTCTGGGATTTATGCAGACCAGTCAAGTTCTTTCACACCATTTCAAATTTCAAGCAATTAACATGTACTTATATCGATAAGTGCTTATTTTGACACCAGCCCAACACTAGGGCAGGTTGGCTCATTGTGGCTAATCAGAGTAGCAGGACCCAACAGGCCCATCCCCAGGAACTGCCTGAGGACATGGTGACTATGTTGTGGTCACATGTTTCACAGCGGCATAGCAACGAGGTAGTACGCCTTGGCTCGTTGGTCTAGGGGTATGATTCTCGCTTTGGGTGCGAGAGGTCCCGGGTTCAAATCCAGGACGAGCCTGTCTCTCGCTTTGCTTCTTGTTGCTGCTACACTATGAAACATTCATGTCAGTCTTGTCAGAGACATGCGCAGGTCCACATGTAAACGCGTGGCCGGTTAGCTCAGTTGGTTAGAGCGTGGTGCTAATAACGCCAAGGTCGCGGGTTCGATCCCCGTACGGGCCAAGTGTTTTATTCTACCTCCTCTGGCTGACCGCTTTAATGGTGTGATTTCTCATGGACATTTCTGCCACATAAGCCGTTCGGGCCGAAATAGCTCAGTTGGGAGAGCGTTAGACTGAAGATCTAAAGGTCCCTGGTTCGATCCCGGGTTTCGGCAATCAGGGGCAATTCTTAAGGTTTTGTTTAGCCGACTCACTGCGGCTTACCTGACAGACCCTGTCCGAGTGTCCTTTTCTCCGTGACCCAGGGAGTCAGGTGCAAACGCAAACCGTGGTTCCATGGTGTAATGGTTAGCTCTCTGGACTCTGAATCCAGCGATCCGAGTTCAAATCTCGGTGGGACCTATTGGATGTTTTGTGGTTTCCCAGCAGAACCGTGTCCAAGGGAACAGTGTTTGTTACCCCGGGAACAGTGTTTGTTACCCCCAAAACAATCCCCCGCCCTTTAAGCCTTTCTACCAGAGCACTCAGGCTGTAGACGAAAAAGGAGTTAATTCAAGCAACATTGAGCACTGTTTTCTGTTCACCCTGACGGTGGGCCAACAAGACACAATGTGCCAAATTTCAGCAACCACAAGCACATTACAAGGAAACAAATTAAACATGTACGAAACCTTAGGATAAATGAAAAATCCATCGACGTTTTGGCTAAAGAAAATACACAGCTCATGTGTACAGGCCAAAGGAAACACACAGCTCACATGTACAATCTGATAATGAAATGCAATAAAAATACCTTACCAGAAATGACAGGAAGACAAATGAACATAGAAAGAAAGTGATTCCAATTTTTAATGGCAACAAAACGCTCTTGGAATGTAAAGCTCCATGTTGCTTTGTGAAGTAACATCCTTATAGAAGACGTTCATGTGTGTGCTCAGGTGCCATACTGAGGACCGACACTGGGACCTGTTGGCTTTTTGAGGCAAAATGTAAAATCTGGAGCCAAAGTGAAGCCCTTTTCTGCAAGTGTGAACCGCAGAAGCACCCACAGAGAGGGCACGCCGCGGGTCTGTAACATCAGAGAATTTAGCAACAAGTGTCAACCACGTGGAGAATGTGGGCATCGATCCCGCTACCTCTCGCATGCTAAGCGAGCGCTCTACCATTTGAGCTAATTCCCCTTACGCCTAACGCGTGACTGCTTTGGCTTTTTGGAAGCTGGCTGCTACGTGCTGGAAAAATGTTTCCCAGGGGGCCGGTGGGGTTGCCCGATTGGCTCGTTGGTCTAGGGGTATGATTCTCGCTTAGGGTGCGAGAGGTCCCGGGTTCAAATCCCGGACGAGCCCACCTCTAAACTCGTCTCTCGGAGCTTTAACGCACAACACCATTGTGTATGGCAGTCCGGGCAGTAGAGGAATGTCAACGAGGGACGTCAGAGGCGCCTCTGCCTTTGGGATTTCCATGTAGATACCGTTTCCGAGGCGGTCTAGGTGTAGAATCACCTAGATGATCCCTTTCTGCCAGAGGGCTTGCTGTTTTAATAGAACGATGAGTTAATTTCAAGCAACACAATTGACTCAACATGAAAAATGAACCAGGCTATTCGTCCTACTCCCTCCTGGCCAGGAAAGGCAAAGCATCCTGTCTACTGGGCCTGGGTAGGTACCCTGATGTGCCTGAAGCTATGAGAGTTAAATATAGAACCAGGCTAGTGATGCATGGTGTCCAATTTAGTTTACGGATGATTCATCAGAATTTTCTCCCAATCTAAAATCAACACTTGGAAAATGTGATAAAGACATGGCTTCTTAGATGTTACTTGACGTTACAACGTACACTAAGTATTGGGATGCCCCTTCTAATAAAGATGTTTGGGGCAACACAGTGGCCATCCCAAACAGAGCACTGTTGTCTCACAGCAAGAAGGTCTCCTGTTCAAGCCCTGGCTGGGTCAGGAGGCCATTCTGTGTGGAGTTTACATGTTCCCCTTGAGTCAACGTGGAATTACTCTGGGCACTGCGTTATTGGGTTTCCTTCCACAGTACAAAAACTATACACACCTTGATCTATACACAGACACATACCGAGGGAAGGGCAATTTGACATCTCCAATTCACCTAACCTGCATTTCTGGCGTTGCCAATAACCAGTTCTCGCCATGAATATACCCATAGATGCTGAAATGGCGTTAAGAATAAATTAACATGTTTAACTATTCCAGTTTTTCCAAACAAAACAAATATTAATGCTGTACAATACAGACCTTGTCACAGTACTTTGTTTCCATCTATGCTGCAGCAGTTTTGCAAAAAGGGCTTTTTCTGTGCAGAAATGACTGTGAGCCTGGGAACAAATCATTGATAGGATTGGGTGATGAGTGTTTGGCTCAGAGCCTGTAAGTCATAACAAAGGTGTTCAGCTGGGTACAGGTCTGGGATTTATGCAGACCAGTCAAGTTCTTTCACACCATTTCAAATTTCAAGCAATTAACATGTACTTATATCGATAAGTGCTTATTTTGACACCAGCCCAACACTAGGGCAGGTTGGCTCATTGTGGCTAATCAGAGTAGCAGGACCCAACAGGCCCATCCCCAGGAACTGCCTGAGGACATGGTGACTATGTTGTGGTCACATGTTTCACAGCGGCATAGCAACGAGGTAGTACGCCTTGGCTCGTTGGTCTAGGGGTATGATTCTCGCTTTGGGTGCGAGAAGTCCCGGGTTCAAATCCAGGACGAGCCCGTCTCTCGCTTTGCTTCTTGTTGCTGCTACACTATGAAACATTCATGTCAGTCTTGTGAGAGACATGCGCAGGTCCACATGTAAACGCGTGGCCGGTTAGCTCAGTTGGTTAGAGCGTGGTGCTAATAACGCCAAGGTCGCGGGTTCGATCCCCGTACGGGCCAAGTGTTTTATTCTACCTCCTCTGGCTGACCGCTTTAATGGTGTGATTTCTCATGGACATTTCTGCCACATAAGCGGTTCGGGCCGAAATAGCTCAGTTGGGAGAGCGTTAGACTGAAGATCTAAAGGTCCCTGGTTCGATCCCGGGTTTCGGCAATCAGGGGCAATTCTTAAGGTTTTGTTTAGCCGACTCACTGCGGCTTACCTGACAGACCCTGTCCGAGTGTCCTTTTCTCCGTGACCCAGGGAGTCAGGTGCTAACACAAACCGTGGTTCCATGGTGTAATGGTTAGCTCTCTGGACTCTGAATCCAGCGATCCGAGTTCAAATCTCGGTGGGACCTATTGGATGTTTTGTGGTTTCCCAGCAGAACCGTGTCCAAGGGAACAGTGTTTGTTACCCCGGGAACAGTGTTTGTTACCCCGGGAACAGTGTTTGTTACCCCCAAAACAATCCCCCGCCCTTTAAGCCTTTCTACCAGAGCACTCAGGCTGTAGACGAAAAAGGAGTTAATTCAAGCAACATTGAGCACTGTTTTCTGTTCACCCTGACGGTGGGCCAACAAGACACAATGTGCCAAATTTCAGCAACCACAAGCACATTACAAGGAAACAAATTAAACATGTACGAAACCTTAGGATAAATGAAAAATCCATCGACGTTTTGGCTAAAGAAAACACACAGCTCATGTGTACAGGCCAAAGGAAACACACAGCTCACATGTACAATCTGATAATGAAATGCAATAAAAATACCTTACCAGAAATGACAGGAGGACAAATGAACATAGAAAGAAAGTGATTCCAATTTTTAATGGCAACAAAACGCTCTTGGAATGTAAAGCTCCATGTTGCTTTGTGAAGTAACATCCTTATAGAAGACGTTCATGTGTGTGCTCAGGTGCCATACTGAGGACCGACACTGGGACCTGTTGGCTTTTTGAGGCAAAATGTAAAATCTGGAGCCAAAGTGAAGCCCTTTTCTGCAAGTGTGAACCGCAGAAGCACCCACAGAGAGGGCACGCCGCGGGTCTGTAACATCAGAGAATTTAGCAACAAGTGTCAACCACGTGGAGAATGTGGGCATCGATCCCGCTACCTCTCGCATGCTAAGCGAGCGCTCTACCATTTGAGCTAATTCCCCTTACGCCTAACGCGTGACTGCTTTGGCTTTTTGGAAGCTGGCTGCTACGTGCTGGAAAAATGTTTCCCAAGGGGCCGGTGGGGTTGCCCGATTGGCTCGTTGGTCTAGGGGTATGATTCTCGCTTAGGGTGCGAGAGGTCCCGCGTTCAAATCCCGGACGAGCCCACCTCTAAACTCGTCTCTTGGAGCTTTAATGCACAACACCATTGTGTATGGCAGTCCGGGCAGTAGAGGAATGTCAACGAGGGACGTCAGAGGCGCCTCTGCCTTTGGGATTTCCATGTAGATACCGTGTCCGAGGCGGTCTGGGTGTAGAATCACCTAGACGATCGCTTTCTGCCAGAGGGCTTGCTGTTTTAACAAACGATGAGTTAATTTCAAGCAACACAATTGACTCAACATGAAAAATGAACCAGGCTATTCGTCCTACTCCCTCCTGGCCAGGAAAGGCAAAGCATCCTGTCTACTGGGCCTGGGTAGGTACCCTGATGTGCCTGAAGCTATGAGAGTTAAATATAGAACCAGGCTAGTGATGCATGGTGTCCAATTTAGTTTACGGATGATTCATCAGAATTTTCTCCCAATCTAAAATCAACACTTGGAAAATGTGATAAAGACATGGCTTCTTAGATGTTACTTGACGTTACAACGTACACTAAGTATTGGGATGCCCCTTCTAATAAAGATGTTTGGGGCAACACAGTGGCCATCCCAAACAGAGCACTGTTGTCTCACAGCAAGAAGGTCTCCTGTTCAAGCCCTGGCTGGGTCAGGAGGCCATTCTGTGTGGAGTTTACATGTTCCCCTTGAGTCAACGTGGAATTACTCTGGGCACTGCGTTATTGGGTTTCCTTCCACAGTACAAAAACTATACACACCTTGATCTATACACAGACACATACCGAGGGAAGGGCAATTTGACATCTCCAATTCACCTAACCTGCATTTCTGGCGTTGCCAATAACCAGTTCTCGCCATGAATATACCCATAGATGCTGAAATGGCGTTAAGAATAAATTAACATGTTTAACTATTCCAGTTTTTCCAAACAAAACAAATATTAATGCTGTACAATACAGACCTTGTCACAGTACTTTGTTTCCATCTATGCTGCAGCAGTTTTGCAAAAAGGGCTTTTTCTGTGCAGAAATGACTGTGAGCCTGGGAACAAATCATTGATAGGATTGGGTGATGAGTGTTTGGCTCAGAGCCTGTAAGTCATAACAAAGGTGTTCAGCTGGGTACAGGTCTGGGATTTATGCAGACCAGTCAAGTTCTTTCACACCATTTCAAATTTCAAGCAATTAACATGTACTTATATCGATAAGTGCTTATTTTGACACCAGCCCAACACTAGGGCAGGTTGGCTCATTGTGGCTAATCAGAGTAGCAGGACCCAACAGGCCCATCCCCAGGAACTGCCTGAGGACATGGTGACTATGTTGTGGTCACATGTTTCGCAGCGGTATAGCAACTAGGTAGTACGCCTTGGCTCGTTGGTCTAGGGGTATGATTCTCGCTTTGGGTGCGAGAGGTCCCGGGTTCAAATCCCGGACGAGCCCGTCTCTTGCTTTGCTTCTTGTTGCTGCTACACTATAAAACATTCCTGTCAGTCTTGTCAGAGACATGCGCAGGTCCACATGTAGACGCGATGCCGGTTAGCTCAGTTGGTTAGAGCGTGGTGCTAATAACGCCAAGGTCGCGGGTTCGATCCCCGTACAGGCCAAGTGTTTTATTCTACCTCCTCTGGCTGACCGGTTTAATGGTGTGATTTCTCGTGGACATTTCTGCCACATAAGCCGTTTGGGCCGAAATAGCTCAGTTGGGAGAGCGTTAGACTGAAGATCTAAAGGTCCCTGGTTCGATCCCGGGTTTCGGCAATCAGGGCCAATTCTTAAGGTTTTGTTTAGCCGACTCACTGCGGCTTACCTGACAGACCCTGTCCGAGTGTCCTTTTCTCCGTGACCCAGGGAGTCAGGTGCAAAAGCAAACCGTGGTTCCATGGTGTAATGGTTAGCACTCTGGACTCTGAATCCAGCGATCCGAGTTCAAATCTCGGTGGGACCTATTGGATGTTTTGTGGTTTCCCAGCAGAACCGTGTCCAAGGGAACAGTGTTTGTTACCCCGGGAACAGTGTTTGTTACCCCTAAAACAATCCCCCGCCCTTTAAGCCTTTCTACCAGAGCACTCAGGCTGTAGACGAAAAAGGAGTTAATTCAAGCAACATTGAGCACTGTTTTCTGTTCACCCTGACGGTGGGCCAACAAGACACAATGTGCCAAATTTCAGCAACCACAAGCACATTACAAGGAAGCAAATTAAACATGTACGAAACCTTAGGATAAATGAAAAATCCATCGACGTTTTGGCTAAAGAAAACACACAGCTCATGTGTACAGGCCAAAGGAAACACACAGCTCACATGTACAATCTGATAATGAAATGCAATAAAAATACCTTACCAGAAATGACAGGAAGACAAATGAACATAGAAAGAAAGTGATTCCAATTTTTAATGGCAACAAAACGCTCTTGGAATGTAAAGCTCCATGTTGCTTTGTGAAGTAACATCCTTATAGAAGACGTTCATGTGTGTGCTCAGGTGCCATACTGAGGACCGACACTGGGACCTGTTGGCTTTTTGAGGCAAAATGTAAAATCTGGAGCCAAAGTGAAGCCCTTTTCTGCAAGTGTGAACCGCAGAAGCACCCACAGAGAGGGCACGCCGCGGGTCTGTAACATCAGAGAATTTAGCAACAAGTGTCAACCACGTGTAGAATGTGGGCATCGATCCCGCTACCTCTCGCATGCTAAGCGAGCGCTCTACCATTTGAGCTAATTCCCCTTACGCCTAACGCGTGACTGCTTTGGCTTTTTGGAAGCTGGCTGCTACGTGCTGGAAAAATGTTTCCCAGGGGGCCGGTGGGGTTGCCCGATTGGCTCGTTGGTCTAGGGGTATGATTCTCGCTTAGGGTGCGAGAGGTCCCGGGTTCAAATCCCGGACGAGCCCACCTCTAAACTCGTCTCTCGGAGCTTTAACGCACAACACCATTGTGTATGGCAGTCCGGGCAGTAGAGGAATGTCAACGAGGGACGTCAGAGGCGCCTCTGCCTTTAGGATTTCCATGTAGATACCGTGTCCGAGGCAGTCTGGGTGTAGAATCACCTAGACGATCCCTTTCTGCCAGAGGGCTTGCTGTTTTAACAAACGATGAGTTAATTTCAAGCAACACAATTGACTCAACATGAAAAATGAACCAGGCTATTTGTCCTACTCCCTCCTGGCCAGGAAAGGCAAAGCATCCTGTCTACTGGGCCTGGGTAGGTACCCTGATGTGCCTGAAGCTATGAGAGTTAAATATAGAACCAGGCTAGTGATGCATGGTGTCCAATTTAGTTTACGGATGATTCATCAGAATTTTCTCCCAATCTAAAATCAACACTTGGAAAATGTGATAAAGACATGGCTTCTTAGATGTTACTTGACGTTACAACGTACACTAAGTATTGGGATGCCCCTTCTAATAAAGATGTTTGGGGCAACACAGTGGCCATCCCAAACAGAGCACTGTTGTCTCACAGCAAGAAGGTCTCCTGTTCAAGCCCTGGCTGGGTCAGGAGGCCATTCTGTGTGGAGTTTACATGTTCCCCTTGAGTCAACGTGGAATTACTCTGGGCACTGCGTTATTGGGTTTCCTTCCACAGTACAAAAACTATACACACCTTGATCTATACACAGACACATACCGAGGGAAGGGCAATTTGACATCTCCAATTCACCTAACCTGCATTTCTGGCGTTGCCAATAACCAGTTCTCGCCATGAATATACCCATAGATGCTGAAATGGCGTTAAGAATAAATTAACATGTTTAACTATTCCAGTTTTTCCAAACAAAACAAATATTAATGCTGTACAATACAGACCTTGTCACAGTACTTTGTTTCCATCTATGCTGCAGCAGTTTTGCAAAAAGGGCTTTTTCTGTGCAGAAATGACTGTGAGCCTGGGAACAAATCATTGATAGGATTGGGTGATGAGTGTTTGGCTCAGAGCCTGTAAGTCATAACAAAGGTGTTCAGCTGGGTACAGGTCTGGGATTTATGCAGACCAGTCAAGTTCTTTCACACCATTTCAAATTTCAAGCAATTAACATGTACTTATATCGATAAGTGCTTATTTTGACACCAGCCCAACACTAGGGCAGGTTGGCTCATTGTGGCTAATCAGAGTAGCAGGACCCAACAGGCCCATCCCCAGGAACTGCCTGAGGACATGGTGACTATGTTGTGGTCACATGTTTCACAGCGGCATAGCAACGAGGTAGTACGCCTTGGCTCGTTGGTCTAGGGCAGGGGTCCCCAACTGGCGGACCGGGGTCCAGGTCCGGACCCCAAGTCGCTTTTATCCGGACCTCTAAACATTTTTGTTAAAAAGTTTTGGAATAAAAATAAAAATTAATTTTTACCGAAAGTTATTTTTAAACAGGCGTGCGCGAGGGCAGCTATGTCTGTGTCAGGTCCTATGCAAGAGCCGGGGTCCAGAGAGAACATAAACTTTGGCTTGTACACACAATTACTATGAGATTCGTGAATGGATTATTATGGCTTTGTCAAAAATTAGAAAAGTAGACTCTGAAAACCGCATCTTTCGAGATGAGTGGACTGAAGCGTACGCGTTCATTTTGCCGTCATCGAGCTCTACGAGGCCCGTGTGTCTTATTTGTTCGGAGTCTGTTGCTGTTGTTAAAAGTGGAAACATCAAGCGGCATTTCGAGACAAGACACAAAACTTTAAATGAAAATTACCCGCCAGGATCACCCGCGAGGACGAGGAAAATTGGTGAACTAAAAGGACAGTATGAGCGTGCAACACGGGTGATAACACAGTCCCTTACCGCACATCAACGAGCATACGAGTGCTCACTTCGAGTACAGTGGATTTTGGGCAAGCATAAAAAGCCTTTTACTGACTCCGGAATGGTGAAAGAATGCATGGAGGCGTTGGCAGACACGCTGTTTGAGGGTAAAGAAGGACAGCAGCTTAAACAAAAGGTTCGTCAGATTCCTTTATCTTCCACAACAACAACAAGAAGAGCTGAGCTACTGTCAGAAGATGTGCAGTCTCAGCTTGACAGCGCCATCCAAAGTGCTCCGTGCATTGCGTTAGCTGCTGATGAATCAACTGACGTGAGTGACAACGCTCAGCTCTTGGTATATGTCCGATTCTATAATGAGGAGACTAAAACATTTGTAGAGGACATTTTAGGCGTCACAGCTTTAAAAACTCATACCAGGGGAGAGGACATATATTTGGCCATAAAGGAAATGCTGACACAGAGGAGAATCGATGTAAAAAATGTTGTCTCCATCACCACTGACGGAGCACCGTCTATGATGGGAAGGGAAAAGGGTGCAGTCAGTCGACTGAAAGAGGACAACCCAGAGCTCTTGTCATATCACTGCATTATCCACTTGTCTGTTCTCTGCTCCACACTTTCAGAGCACCACGCAGAAGTTATGAACACCATCACCAAACTAGTTAACTTTCTCAGGGCTTCATCAGCTCACCAGCATCGTCTGCTCAGGGAGTTTTTAGCAGAAGTAGATGCTCCTGCCAATGACCTACTCTTGCACTCCAATGTCAGATGGTTGAGTAAAGGAAAAGTGCTGGCGCGCTTTTGGAAGATAAGAAATGAAATTAAAGATTTCCTTGCACAACAAAAGAGTCACAAGGCTCAGGTTTTTTTGCAGTTTTTAGAAGAGGAAAGTAACATGGACACACTGGCGTTTCTGGTTGACATCACAGGGCATTTAAATGACCTCAATCTGAAGCTTCAAGGGAAAGACAATTCTGTGTGTGACTTGGTGGCTGCAGTCCAGTCGTTTCAGAGGAAACTGGACATTCTGAAAATGGATCTTGAGCAGGACTGTACACATTTTCCTTCAATGAAGGAGATACAGGACAGCAATATCACTGCTCATTCTGACTTTATCCAAAAGTTGATTGAAAACTTTAAAGCTCACTTTGATGGCTTTTCATTGGGAGATCAGCTGATGCTCTTTGTTAGGAGTCCATTTTTGGTTAAGAATGTTATTTCTTTCTCAAAGGAGGCAGTACATATGTACAAATGGGCTAATGCACAGGCCCTTCAAATGGAGCTATTAGATTTACAGGCTGATGTAGTGTTAAGAGAGCAATGTGAATCCTCTGACCCTGTCACATTTTGGCTGCAGACGGTGCCAAAGGCAAAGTTTCCTGTACTTCACAAAGTGGACGTGTACACATTAACAATGTTTGGCTCTACCTATTGCTGTGAGTCAGCCTTCTCTACGCTAAACATCATTAAGAATAAGTACCGCTCACAACTGACCAATGACCGTGTGCATGCATGTCTGAGAATTGCTTTGACTCCATTCCTACCCAGATTTAAGAGATTGGCTGCCAGTGCCAACGCAAATTTCTCACACTGAGCTAAGGTTACAAACTTGCCTGTTTACAAAAGTGTTTACTTTATTTTTTGTTGCACTAATAGAAGTATTGTTTAACCATTTTTTTATGTAATGCATTATGAGGTGCATTATTTGTTCCCTTTTTGCACTTTTGAAATACAATGTTTGCAAGTTTATGTGCAATAGCAGCTGTTCACAACACTGAATGTATTTTTATGAAGGTGGTTGGTTATGAAGGTAAATCATTTGCACCTAATATATTAAGATTGTGATTTTCAGTATTTATTTTTATGCTTCCTGTTGCTGTTATTGATGTTGAAAAGTTTGACAGTTGAATATTGGCACTAAAATGAAATAACATACTTGAATGAATTTCAACAAAATCAGTTGAATACATTTAAAGATAAAGATTTTATTATCAAAGGTTTTATTGTCAATTGACATGGTTACAATTTAATAAAAGGAAAGAAAACTGAATTATTGCCGGGTGTTTTTGCATGTCCGGACCCTCGTTTACTGGGCTGGTCGAGTTAGTGGACCTCTTGCCAATTTAGTTGGGGACCCCTGGTCTAGGGGTATAATTCTCGCTTTGGGTGCGAGACGTCCCGGGTTCAAATCCCGGACGAGCCCGTCTCTCGCCTTGCTTCTTGTTGCTGCTACACTATGAAACATTCATGTCAGTCTTGTCAGAGACATGCGCAGGTCCACATGTAAACGTGTGGCCGGTTAGCTCAGTTGGTTAGAGCGTGGTGCTAATAACGCCAAGGTCGCGGGTTCGATCCCCGTACGGGCCAAGTGTTTTATTCTACCTCCTCTGGCTGACCGCTTTAATGGTGTGATTTCTCGTGGACATTTCTGCCACATAAGCCGTTCCGGCCGAAATAGCTCAGTTGGGAGAGCGTTAGACTGAAGATCTAAAGGTCCCTGGTTCGATCCCGGGTTTCGGCAATCAGGGCCAATTCTTAAGGTTTTGTTTAGCCGACTCACTGCGGCTTACCTGACAGACCCTGTCCGAGTGTCCTTTTCTCCGTGACCCAGGGAGTCAGGTGCAAAAGCAAACCGTGGTTCCATGGTGTAATGGTTAGCACTCTGGACTCTGAATCCAGCGATCCGAGTTCAAATCTCGGTGGGACCTATTGGATGTTTTGTGGTTTCCCAGCAGAACCGTGTCCAAGGGAACAGTGTTTGTTACCCCGGGAACAGTGTTTGTTACCCCCAAAACAAACCCCCGCCCTTTAAGCCTTTCTACCAGAGCACTCAGGCTGTAGACGAAAAAGGAGTTAATTCAAGCAACATTGAGCACTGTTTTCTGTTCACCCTGACGGTGGGCCAACAAGACACAATGTGGCAAATTTCAGCAACCACAAGCACATTACAAGGAAGCAAATTAAACATGTACGAAACCTTAGGATAAATGAAAAATCCATCGACGTTTTGGCTAAAGAAAACACACAGCTCATGTGTACAGGCCAAAGGAAACACACAGCTCACATGTACAATCTGATAATGAAATGCAATAAAAATACCTTACCAGAAATGACAGGAAGACAAATGAACATAGAAAGAAAGTGATTCCAATTTTTAATGGCAACAAAACGCTCTTGGAATGTAAAGCTCCATGTTGCTTTGTGAAGTAACATCCTTATAGAAGACGTTCATGTGTGTGCTCAGGTGCCATACTGAGGACCGACACTGGGACCTGTTGGCTTTTTGAGGCAAAATGTAAAATCTGGAGCCAAAGTGAAGCCCTTTTCTGCAAGTGTGAACCGCAGAAGCACCCACAGAGAGGGCACGCCGCGGGTCTGTAACATCAGAGAATTTAGCAACAAGTGTCAACCACGTGGAGAATGTGGGCATCGATCCCGCTACCTCTCGCTTGCGCCTTCTGCTTCCCACCGAGTGAGCCAAAGTAAGCCCGCATAAGCCAATCACGTTTCTTCCTGTGGCTTACTTTTGACCAATCACGTTTCTTCCTGTGGCTTACTTTGACCAATCACGTTTCTCCCTGTGGCTTACTTTTGACAAATCACGTTTCTCTTCTGTGGCTTACTTTTGACCAATCGCGTTTCACTCCCATAGCTTACTTTGGACCAATCGCGCGTTCCTCTCCTGTGGCTCACTTTTGACCAATCGCGTTTCTCTCCTGAGGTAAACTTTTAACCAATCACCGGCAGCTATTATTATCATCTTTGAGTTAGCGATAGGTAAGTCTTGTTTACTTCGTTATTAGATATCGGTCATTATTTGTTAATATAATGTGTATATGTTTGGAAAATTAAACTAGCCTATATAGCTGTCTAGCATGCATTGGACATGTTTTTTTTCTGTGCAGTTTAACACGGTGGTTAAGTTCACGTTAGTTTAACGTTTGCAAATGTCATGACATTCATTAGACATTCGGCTTCATACTCATTAAAGTTTAACCCTCGGATTTCAGTCCAAAACAATAAGAGATAACTGTGGTTTCATAAATGATATGTAACAATATCCTCATGACAGGAGGATGAAAGATAAACGTTCCTAAAAATATCCATTTCATAGCGCAAGGACCCTTTTGGGGTAATATGTCTTTTATGTGCTATGAAAGGATATTATTAGGAAAAAATTGTCATCCTTCTGCCATTGGGTCGTATTGATAAATTATTTAATTGATTAAATAAAAACAGCAAATGCTAGAGTCAAACGAATTATTATTATTTAAATGAATATCAAATATAAAATCAACTTTAATGCAGTAACGTACGTCAGATATGCATAAACACATAAACTACAATACTGTTTGGCCTAAAGGTATCAAACCAACTTTAAATTACTTAGTATTATTTTCTATCATGCACAAGGCTTGTTTTTTAGATTCTTCTAGGCCCCTAGAATGGTGATGTTTAACACGACAGCTTTGGAAATAGAAGTAAATTTCAGACTTAATATTTGACTTATATTGACATATTTTATACACGGTATCCGAGATTCCTTCCCCTTTAGAAAACTCATCAGCAAGCCAGTTTATGGTCATAGCCATATTTATTACCACAGTAATATGGTTTACATGTAGCTTATTAAATTACCATTACACACTTAACGTCAGATTGCTAGAGGTAATAGTCTCTTTCTAATTTTCATTTCAGAAAATGTATGCGTATCCGGTTTTTCAACGGCAATCGGCAACATCAAGCCGACTCCTCATGGCACCATCAGCAGAGGCAAAGCGCCTAGAAAAGCTTGAGTCCGGAAGGGCCAAAAGTAAAGAGGAGGTGCTGGCAGAGGCTAGATCTTTTGTCAGCACAAATGGTGGAGACCCCAGTGACCAGTTTTTAGTACTGGCCCACTGCAAACTTCAGTTTGGGAAGTACCAGGGCCAGCGATTTAGATGGCTCCTGGAAAACTCTCTGGGGTATGCAGTGTATTTGGTGCTTAGCAGTTCCAGTGAGAAAGCCCATCCAACCCCGCTGTCAGAAAACAAACAGCTGTACCTGCAGTATACTTCTCTTATTAGAGAGATGGCAGAAGAAGCGGAGAAGTATAAGAGAAAGCAGGAAATGCAAGCAGAAGCCCATGCAACTGGAGACCAAGGCTGCTTGATGGTGGAGTTTGGTGACTTCCAGGGCCGGTCCATGAAGAAAGTTTATGAGGACCAGAGCAAGCAGGCCCAAGCCCTCATCAGGTACCTGGTAAAGGCAAATGCCAACCCCAACACCAACATGGCCATTTTCAAGACGTATGTCTTGAAAAGACAGGCGTCTGCTGTGGGCACCCGTGTATGCCAGCCTGAACCTCAAGTTGCAACCTCCAGTGCCTCTGCACCTCCACCTGCAACCTCCAGTTCCTCTGTACGTCCACGTGCAACCTCCAGTGCCTCTGCACCTCCACCTGCAACCCCCAGTGCTTCTGTTCCTCCACCTGCAACCTCCAGTGCCTCTGTACGTCCACGTGCAACCTCCAGTGTCTCTGCACCTTCACCCGCAGCCATCCAAACTGGTGTACAGCAGAGCGCCACTGTGAAAGCGCTGTTGATGCGTGGCAAACATTTGTCTCCTTCTCACCTGGCGAGAAAACTCATGTCACCAGTGAAACACTGTGAGTAGGACTGTGTGAATATAGAATTTTCCTTACAGCGGTTTTACATGTATTTATGTATCATTATGGCAAATTTGTTTTTTGTTTCCAGATCCATTACTGCAGTCCACTTTACCTCCTCCAGCAGCAGAACCCCCAGCCACACATTTGACCCGAAGGCAGCTTTTCACTACTGGTAAGCACCATCTTACATAAATTTGTCTCATAAGTTTACGGTGAACAACATAACATAATAACAGTTTTATTATTATTTCTGCTCCAGGCACTTCCGTTTCCACTGCTGAAGATGATGATGAGGAACTGGTATTTGCTGCATCACAATGTGAAGCACAGATAAATACAGGTGTGGCATATGACACAGATGCAAATATTATAAGAATGTTTTTGTGAAAATGCAAAAGCAGAAGCATTTTTTTTTAAATAATCAACATTTTTAAAAATTTTTTGTTTACAATACAGAATTATGTCACATCTTGCCTCAAGCTGGATGTATGCTTTGAGCGCATTTCTTCGAAACCGTAAGGATGTTTAAAGGTGTCAGTGTATTTGGGTTTCCGAACGTACCCGTTGTTAAACAATCACTGCATAACTTCTTCACACCGCTTGCACTTCTCACTCACTCTTTAGCTCCACCTAAGCAGACAGGATGGTTGGGATCATTGTTGTAATTATTAGAGGAACATCTTTTCCTTAATGTGTCTGTGTGCATGCTTCATGTCTGTGGGCATCATTCATTTATACTAAATTCACCACGCCTCATATCCTTGCTCCATTCTATCTAATTTACACATCAACATTTTATCCCAGCAAGCAAAAACCGAAACCCAATGTAGTCCAGCTATGATTAATCCACTTCTACCCTAAAATAACCTTGAATACATTTTTATGCTGTTCTTGCCTAAATAACTTTGAGATGTATGATATTCCATTATGTAAGCAAAGTCAACAGGTGTTCAAGGTGTTTGCTTTCATTTCTTTTATATGTATCATCTATTTGTGTGCTATGGTTAGACATCTGTTAGACTTTCATGAGCAGCCCAAATTCTGCCTTATTTTAGCCAAAATTGCTTGCTGGGATCTTACATTAATAAACTGTACACTGGGTTCTTTGCTTCTTAACACTAGTACCATTTTCCTCACTGTTATTCCTAAATCTAATCCTAATAATTATTAATACTTGTCCAAAATTCTGCTTCGCCGACTGTTTGTGGGCTGCTTTGTGGTATTTTACTATGAAATGCAACATTCATCCTTATATTGTTTTTGTTTTAATTCACTCAGAGACCTGTTCTGGTCCGTCTCCATCAGCGGAAACAGCAAAAGCACCAGGTCTTCCACATCATCCACCACCAGCTGAGCTTCCAGTTCACTGGAAAGATCATCTTCCACCTTTCCAGCATAAGTGGATACGGAAAACACTATTTAAGGCCAACCCGCGAACCGGCAAGCCAGAACTAGTGTCCCAACTGAAGCTTTGGTGGTATCCTCCTCAGGTCCGTTTAATTCACACTCAGCCGGCCGCCTCACCTGACCTCTTCTTCTGTCGGCCCCTTTTCTTATGGATGCCGCTCAAGATGTGGCGATTTCCTCTTGTCTGTGTTCGACCAGACTGTGATAAGCACAAACTAACAGCCGCAGGACTTTACCGTACCGTGCGCAAAGTCTTGGACATCGACGGTTGGTATGATCTTGCCACTGAGTATCTGGAGTGCAAACGCTGCAAAAAGAAATATCCCGCCTGGTCCGAGGACATTTTGGGGCAACTGGATATGGGCCACCGCAGTCAGTTTCCAGCTTTGCTGACATACAGGTAATTCATAATGACAATCATTCATTATTAGGCACTTTAATTTGTGATATTTTTTTTTACCAAACAAAGCATTTGCATGATTATACTGTTGTTTTTTAGATACTCATGTGACAACCGGATGCTGAGGATGATGAGGGAGAGGACACAGGGCAACAGCGTGACACAGCTGTACAAGAAGCTCATGGAACAACACAGTGAGGCATGGACACAGCGTGTCCTTCAGTACCTGACTGCCTGTGAACCATTTACAAGGTCCTTCCTTGTGCAACCACCTGTGTTTGCGGAGCCTCCCTCTTTACCTGCCCTACCTAAACCTAAGTGGCTGCCAGGGATGTTCTGGGGCGACTGCACGAGGTCAAAGCCAAAATTACATCTGTCTTGGGCTGTGTTCTGAAGATGGACTCCACAAAGAAGGTAACACATCCCTGTATCCAGAAATTTGCCATATGGATATGTGTGTGTACACAGTTTTTAATTATTTTATTTTTTGCAATAGGTCACAAAGAAACTTGCCGGTGCTGCTGCAGGAACAGCTGCCTGGTGCACAAATGTAGGAAACGAACATGGCCAAGTCCTTGTCTCTGTGCTGACAGCCGCAGAGGGACATGGACTGCACCCTATGGCAGCTGGCCTAATGAAACGCTACCGAGAGGCAGGAGAGGCAGTCCCGAAAGTGATGTACGTGGACAGAGATTGCTGCAGTCTTCATGGCAAGTCTCAGGTGAATGTCATGATTTCGGAGTGGGATGAGCTTGAAGTGCGCCTTGACATCTGGCATTTCATGCGGCGATTTGCTGCAGGTGTCACGACAGAGGCTCATCCGCTCTATGGGATCTTCATGGCACGTCTGTCCATGTGCATCTTTGAGTGGGATCCAGATGATGTGGCTGCTCTTCACCGTGCAAAGGAGGGTGAGCTGGCAGCAAAGAAGGCTGGCCACATCTCAGGAAAGGCGCTGAGTGCCCGCATTACCCGGAGAGAGTTGGCACTGAACTGCCGGAGGAGGACCAGGGGTGTGGAGGAGACCACCAGATTGATTGGATCTCTGGTTGATCTGTTTGACAGTGCGAGTGGTAAAGACACTCTGGGAGTTCCTCTGCTGGACCATGAACGGATCCAGCAGATTTGAAAAGAACAGCGTAAGCACGTACAGTGTATCCAAGACCCTGAGAACTTTCCCCTCTACACGAAGACAGGGACACTGAAGAAAGGCGGTGTGGAACTGTGCTGCTACAGATGTGCCCGTGGCTCTACCTCTTTGGAATCATTCCACCTCCACCTAAACCGTTTTATTCCAGGTATTACATACATATGGATTAAAAATATTTCTTTAAAGTAATGTCACATTAATAAATGTCACACTCTACAGTAATATTACAGGTCTTTTCTGATGTCATAAGCATTGACAAAGCTGTCTTACCAGTCACTAGTAACTCTGGTTATAATACCAATAATTGTTTATGTAATTACATAGCACCTCATGTGCAGCACATATCTTGAACATGTGTGACACATAAAACCATTTTGTTTATCTGACTTTTAGGAACCAGTGCCAGTGATGCACATTTTCAGGCTTATCTTCTTGAGGGCTTGATGCGCTGGAATGATGACAGGATGGAAGATGCCATAAAAGGAGCGTCCTCCATCCGGACATATGGCAGTGCCATGAAAGAGGCTGTGGACAAGCTTTCCCGAACTGTCTTCGGAAAGCCCTGGGATGAGCGCTATCGCCCTCCTGGAGCATATACAGGCAAGAAATTCAATAATTTGTTCTTTTGTAATATTCTACTAAGTTATATATTTAGTGTACTAATGTACTAGACAAATTAATTAGTTACATTTTATATAGCGCTTTTCCAGTGCTCAAAGCGCTTTACATATGAACGGGGGAATCTCCTCAACCACCACCAATGTGCAGCATCCACCTGGATGATGCGACGGCAGCCATATTGCACCAGAACGCACACCACACACCACACACCACACACCACACACCACACACACCACACACACCACACACCACACACCACACACACCACACACACCACACACACCACACCACACACACACCACACACCACACCACACACACACCACACACACACCACACACACACCACACACACACCACACACCACACACACCACACACACCACACACACCACACACACCACACACACCACACACCACACACCACACCACACACACCACACACACCACACACACCACACACACCACACCACACACACCACACACCACACCACACACACCACACACCACACCAGCTTATTAGTGGAGAGGAGACCGAGTGATATAGCCAATTAGTATGAGGGATGATTAGTAGGCCAATGGGCAAGTTTGGCCAGGATGCCGGGGCACACCCCTACTCTTTTTCGAAGGACATCCTGGGATTTTTAATGACCACAGAGAGTCAGGACCTCGGTTTAACGTCTCATCCGAAGGACGGTGCTTTTTTTGACAGTATAGTGTCCCCGTCACTATACTGGGGCATTAGGACCCACACAGACCACAGGGTGAGCACCCCCTGCTGGTCTCACTAACACCTCTACCAGCAGCAACCTGGTTTTCCCAGGTGGTCTCCCATCCAAGTACTAACCAGGCTCAGCCCTGCTTAGCTTCAGTGGGCAAGCTGTCTTGGGCTACAGGGTGATATGGCTGCTGACAAATGACTAACTTTTTTTATTCTTGTAGGTGAATTGCTGGGAATGGAGTACCTTTACAGCCAGACTGGCAAAACACTTACTCCAGTGCTCCAGAACCCAGAGGAGGAAGACAGGCTGGTGGAGGAAGTTGATGATCAGGACCTGCAAGATGAGGGGTTTGAGGAAGAGATCATGGAGGACATCACAGTTCCAGTGCTGTATGAGGATGACCCTTGCCGTGATCTTGAAAACAGCCCCTCATCTTTGCCTTTGCATCAGTCCCCAGCATCGATGGCTGATGTGTTACTGGCTGAGCCGTCCACATCATCATCTCCTGGTGGAGAACGACAGCATCTTGCCCCTGCCCATTCAGTGCTGTCACAGCCATCTGACACTGGAAGCAGTATTTCCGACGAGGCTCAGGTAAGACACTTTAAGGTCTTTTTTTTAATTGCTAACAAGCATTCCTCCACATACTCTCCCTCTCTGAACCAATCTACTTTCCTTACCAACCTGTCTTTTTGATCCATATTGCAAAATTGCTAAGTAAGTTCCAAGATATCCCCTTTTTAATACTGTAAATCATGGTAATGAGACTAGAGCAGAACACATGGGTTGGCTTTCAAGTAAAACTGCAATTAGCTTAGAATGATTACTATTTCATTTTCTGCTACAATTCTCTATATTTTTAAAACAATTACTGGAGAAATGCATGGAATTTGCCATTATTCTTTTAAAAATGTTTATAACAATTTCAAAAGCAGTGTGTTAGCATTTGAGAAATGTACATAGTATACATAATACATTGTGTTTTGCAAGTAATAAAGCATAAATGACAGAAGAATTTTGAAAGATGTGGATATTGAATGCATTGAACTGATGGATCACATTAACCTCTTTACCGCACTGTGACATTAATAAGACGTCCAACCCTGTTGGGTTAGTTGCTTGTTCCTGCTTTGACAGGTTTTGACTGTGTACAGTTTTTAAATGCCCTCTTAGTATTGACCTAAAACAATGCTTGATAGCAATTGAAAAAAAAACTAATTAATCTCGTTTTACTCCACATAAATTCACATAAATCTGCATTTACTAGGGAGCAGTCATTGGACCCGATGGCATCGCTGGGTGGGACAAGGTCCTGGATTTGGCTGGTTTCCTGGTGGGTCTTCGTGAGGCTCCTTACCTTACTGACCAGCAGGTGACAGAGGCCATCCAGCTGTGGAAAGCTCTCCTAGATTTCGATAAACAGCGGGTCAACTATCAGCCTCGACATCAGCCTCAGCTGACACATGGGCGCTATAAGGCACCGAAGCGGTCTGGAGTCACACCAGGTGTGGAGAGTGTAAAACGGTGTCTGATTGGACATCCTGGGGGTCCAGCGCAGTGGCCTGATGCCAACCGCTTGGTTAACACCATTTGTATGAAGCTTTGTGCTTTACACAAGTCGTCAACCAAGAAAGATGGAGTTTGCATCCCCAGGTGGTCTAAAGTTATTTCAGATTACCACCACATCCGAGAGTTGGTGGTTAACAATCCAACCCTGATGGATGAAACAACGATCCAGCTGTTTGAGATAAACCATAGGACACTCACTCAGTGGTAAGCAAGGCACATCATTTGCTTCAAATTAACTGAATACTTACACACATATATATAATAAAAATTTCTTTTTTCAGGTTTCGTAAGTGGAAGAATAGACTGGAAATGGGCGTCCTCGGTCAGGGTCTGACTCCATCTAACCCAATTGCTGTGGCTGATACACACCTGCCTCCACCGAGGGAAAAATTGAATGAAGTACCATCAACATCAGGCCCAAAACATCAATTTTTCCTTCCACCAAATCGTGGAGGACAGGCTCCTCTTCTGCGACCAGGTCGAAAGCCAGCTGCTGCCACCAGGGAGTTTCCCATCGCACCTGCCTCCACAGCATCAGGAGTTGTGCAGCCCATTTTAGCACCCATCGCACCTGCCCCCACAGCATCAGGAGTTATGCAGCACATTTTAGCACCGGGGTTGTCGTTTGGCACAGTAGTCTTTAATCCAGACATGACTGTGTCAGTGGTGATTCCACCTTCTGGTGCTTCGACATCCAGTGCAGTCCCAGCTCCCCCTGCTCCGGCGTCTGCTGCTCCTGTGTCCCGTTACACCCAAAGGAACAGGCGCCGACGGGCTGTGGAGAATGAAAGTGGTGTCCAGAAGAGGAAGTATGTGCGAGGGGTTACTTTTAACACGTGCAGCAAATGTGGGCAGCCCAAAACGAAAGAGTTTGGCCATAGCCGATATGGTAATGCCACATTTTGTTTGCGTGCCTCAAATGGCAAATCTTTAGAGGAATGGTTGGCAGAGCAGCGCCAGCAAGAAAGATGTCAAACTCCACCACCTCAATAAATAACATCTTTCCTGTATATATTGTACATATTTGTGCGTGTGTGTGTGTGTGTGTGTGTGTGTGTGATCATTTCAATATTTGTGTGTATTTATTTTAATAAAAAAATTTACATCTGAAGTGTCTGTGGATCTGATAAATAAATCCGAAAAATCATATCAATCAAATCATATGCCACACAAAAACACGTCTTTAAAGAAACATTTTTATATAAACATAAAAAACATACAAATTTACCTTACTTTCATTACCTTATAAACACGTAATATTTTATACAAAATAATATACACAAAATAATGAATATCAATCAATATAATGATATGTCATAGTACATAACTAAAAGAGGCACAGTTAAATGAACCATGTTTTTTGTGGTAAAAGTGTAGTAACCATGCTTTTTATAAATTTTTATATAAACATAAACAGGTAATGTTCTTTTAAATAATAATATACACAAAATTATTAATATCAACCAATATAATGATCATAGATAATAGGCATAGTTAAAGGACAAGTTCGGTATTTTAGACTTAAAGCCCTGTTTTCAGATTGTTTATGGTGAAATAGAATGGTTTTGACTGAAATTTCGACATTTGCGGCTGTCCTGAGAATTTTCGCGTGTTTGTGTTTCAGCTCAGACCTCTACAATGGGTGTATAGGTGCACTGGAACAATCCTTCCTAAAATGCATTAAACTTTCGTTTACAAAGACGTGAAACTCACCGAGTGGTCAGGGGTGTTCACTGGTATGCTCACACAAAAATCGCTGCAAAAGATGCTTTCCAACAGCTGTTTTAGCATTCGTTGTTAACTTGTGGACCTATTTTCCCAAACGCCTCACACCTGTACATTCTTCCGCTTAGAGCTTGAATAATAAACACTCCAGCCCAGGTGGTGGCGCTAATCCGCCTTTGCCAATTGCAAGAATAGAAACAAAGTTCCCGGCGCGGAGTAATACCGTACCTCACAGCACAACTAATACATGTCAATGGAGTTGTTAAAAACTACGATAAAACCTGTTGGAATGCGTCTTTTGGAGCGATTTTTGTGTGAGCATACCAGTGAACACCCCTGACCACTCGGTGAGTTTCACGTCTTTGTAAACGAAAGTTTAATGCATTTTAGGAAGGATTGTTCCAGTGCACCATTAAACCCATTGTAGAGGTCTGAGCTGAAACACAAACACGCGAAAATTCTCAGGGCAGCCGAAAATGTCGAAATTTCAGTCAAAACCATTCTATTTCACCATAAACAATCTGAAAACAGGGCTTTAAGTGTAAAATACCGAACTTGTCCTTTAAATTAACCATATTTTTGTGGTAAAAGTGTAGTATGGTTTTTATTCATTTTTATATAAACAGGTAATGTTCTTTAAAAAAAATAATAGACACAAAATAATAAAAATCAATCAATATAATGACATGCCATATAGATAA
Organism: Paramisgurnus dabryanus; assembly: GCF_030506205.2. Lineage (NCBI taxonomy): Eukaryota > Metazoa > Chordata > Actinopteri > Cypriniformes > Cobitidae > Paramisgurnus > Paramisgurnus dabryanus. The sequence goes on along the minus strand of NC_133355.1, from coordinate 31,574,931 downwards.
CTAAATAGTTGCGCGGTTAAATTAACCATGTTTTTTTTGTAAAAGCGTAGAAACCATGCTTTTTGGTGTATTGTTTACTATTAGCAAAACCATGTTTATTTTGTGGTAACCATGGTTTTACTACAGTACATTTTTTGTAAGGATTTGTTGGATACTTCGTCACGCAGACCACGGGTTCGAGTCCAGCCCGCGGAGGGTGACTTGTTTCAAATATAACTAAAACTACTGTAACATAACATAACGCAGAGGAAAATATCCAGAATATTGTTGCAGGTGAAATCTGGCGCCGCATACCCGCTTTTTGCTTCTCTTTTTTGCTTGCGTGCGGGGGCGCAAAGATTGGGCCCCTTCCTTTGCGCAGCGAGCGCTCTACCATTTGAGCTAATTCCCCTTACGCCTAACGAGTGACTGCTTTGGCTTTTTGGAAGCTGGCTGCTACGTGCTGGAAAAATGTTTCCCAGGGGGCCGGTGGGGTTGCCCGATTGGCTCGTTGGTCTAGGGGTACGATTCTCGCTTAGGGTGCGAGAGGTCCCGGGTTCAAATCCCGGACGAGCCCACCTCTAAACTCGTCTCTCGGAGCTTTAACGCACAACACCATTGTGTATGGCAGTCCGGGCAGTAGAGGAATGTCAACGAGGGACGTCAGAGGCGCCTCTGCCTTTGGGATTTCCATGTAGATACCGTGTCCGAGGCGGTCTGGGTGTAGAATCACCTAGACGATCCCTTTATGCTTTCTGCCAGAGGGCTTGCTGTTTTAACAAACGATGAGTTAATTTCAAGCAACACAATTGACTCAACATGAAAAATGAACCAGGCTATTCGTCCTACTCCCTCCTGGCCAGGAAAGGCAAAGCATCCTGTCTACTGGGCCTGGGTAGGTACCCTGATGTGCCTGAAGCTATGAGAGTTAAATATAGAACCAGGCTAGTGATGCATGGTGTCCAATTTAGTTTACGGATGATTCATCAGAATTTTCTCCCAATCTAAAATCAACACTTGGAAAATGTGATAAAGACATGGCTTCTTAGATGTTACTTGACGTTACAACGTACACTAAGTATTGGGATGCCCCTTCTAATAAAGATGTTTGGGGCAACACAGTGGCCATCCCAAACAGAGCACTGTTGTCTCACAGCAAGAAGGTCTTCTGTTCAAGCCCTGGCTGGGTCAGGAGGCCATTCTGTGTGGAGTTTACATGTTCCCCTTGAGTCAACGTGGAATTACTCTGGGCACTGCGTTATTGGGTTTCCTTCCACAGTACAAAAACTATACACACCTTGATCTATACACAGACACATACCGAGGGAAGGGCAATTTGACATCTCCAATTCACCTAACCTGCATTTCTGGCGTTGCCAATAACCAGTTCTCGCCATGAATATACCCATAGATGCTGAAATGGCGTTAAGAATAAATTAACATGTTTAACTATTCCAGTTTTTCCAAACAAAACAAATATTAATGCTGTACAATACAGACCTTGTCACAGTACATGTTCCCCTTGAGTCAACGTGGAATTACTCTGGGCACTGCGTTATTGGGTTTCCTTCCACAGTACAAAAACTATACACACCTTGATCTATACACAGACACATACCGAGGGAAGGGCAATTTGACATCTCCAATTCACCTAACCTGCATTTCTGGCGTTGCCAATAACCAGTTCTCGCCATGAATATACCCATAGATGCTGAAATGGCGTTAAGAATAAATTAACATGTTTAACTATTCCAGTTTTTCCAAACAAAACAAATATTAATGCTGTACAATACAGACCTTGTCACAGTACTTTGTTTCCATCTATGCTGCAGCAGTTTTGCAAAAAGGGCTTTTTCTGTGCAGAAATGACTGTGACCCTGGGAACAAATCATTGATAGGATTGGGTGATGAGTGTTTGGCTCAGAGCCTGTAAGTCATAACAAAGGTGTTCAGCTGGGTACAGGTCTGGGATTTATGCAGACCAGTCAAGTTCTTTCACACCATTTCAAATTTCAAGCAATTAACATGTACTTATATCGATAAGTGCTTATTTTGACACCAGCCCAACACTAGGGCAGGTTGGCTCATTGTGGCTAATCAGAGTAGCAGGACCCAACAGGCCCATCCCCAGGAACTGCCTGAGGACATGGTGACTATGTTGTGGTCACATGTTTCACAGCGGCATAGCAACGAGGTAGTACGCCTTGGCTCGTTGGTCTGGGGTATGATTCTCGCTTTGGGTGCGAGAGGTCCCGGGTTCAAATCCCGGACGAGCCCGTCTCTCGCTTTGCTTCTTGTTGCGGCTACACTATGAAACATTCATGTCAGTCTTGTCGGAGACATGCGCAGTTCCACATGTAAACGCGTGGCCGGTTAGCTCAGTTGGTTAGAGCGTGGTGCTAATAACGCCAAGGTTGCGGGTTCGATCCCCGTACGGGCCAATTGTTTTATTCTACCTCCTCTGGCTGACCGCTTTAATGGTGTGATTTCTCATGGACATTTCTGCCACATAAGCCGTTGGGGCCGAAATAGCTCAGTTGGGAGAGCGTTAAACTGAAGATCTAAAGGTCCCTGGTTTGATCCCAGGTTTCGGCAATCAGGGGCAATTCTTAAGGTTTTGTTTAGCCGACTCACTGCGGCTTACCTGACAGTCCCTGTCCGAGTGTCCTTTTCTCCGTGACCCAGGGAGTCAGGTGCAAAAGCAAACTGTGGTTCCATGGTGTAATGGTTAGCACTCTGGACTCTGAATCCAGCGATCTGAGTTCAAATCTCGGTGGGACCTATTGGATGTTTTGTGGTTTCCAAGCAGAACCGTGTCCAAGGGAACAGTGTTTGTTACCCCGGGAACAGTGTTTGTTACCCCCAAAACAATCCCCCGCCCTTTAAGCCTTTCTACCAGAGCACTCAGGCTGTAGACGAAAAAGGAGTTCATTCAAGCAACATTGAGCACTGTTTTCTGTTCACCCTGACGGTGGGCCAACAAGACACAATGTGCCAAATTTCAGCAACCACAAGCACATTACAAGGAAGCAAATTAAACATGTACGAAACCTTAGGATAAATGAAAAATCCATCGACGTTTTGGCTAAAGAAAACACACAGCTCATGTGTACAGGCCGAAGGAAACACACAGCTCACATGTACAATCTGATAATGAAATGCAATAAAAATACCTTACCAGAAATGACAGGAAGACAAATGAACATAGAAAGAAAGTGATTCCAATTTTTAATGGCAACAAAACGCTCTTGGAATGTAAAGCTCCATGTTGCTTTGTGAAGTAACATCCTTATAGAAGACGTTCATGTGTGTGCTCAGGTGCCATACTGAGGACCGACACTGGGACCTGTTGGCTTTTTGAGGCAAAATGTAAAATCTGGAGCCAAAGTGAAGCCCTTTTCTGCAAGTGTGAACCGCAGAAGCACCCACAGAGAGGGCACGCCGCGGGTCTGTAACATCAGAGAATTTAGCAACAAGTGTCAACCACGTGGAGAATGTGGGCATCGATCCCACTACCTCTCGCATGCTAAGCGAGCGCTCTACCATTTGAGCTAATTCCCCTTACCCCTAACGCGTGACTGCTTTGGCTTTTTGGAAGCTGCCTGCTACGTGCTGGAAAATTGTTTCCCAGGGGGCCGGTGGGGTTGCCCGATTGGCTTGTTGGTCTAGGGGTATGATTCTCGCTTAGGGTGCGAGAGGTCCCGGGTTCAAATCCCGGACGAGCCCACCTCTAAACTCGTCTCTCGGAGCTTTAACGCACAACACCATTGTGTATGGCAGTCCGGGCAGTAGAGGAATGTCAACGAGGGACGTCAGAGGTGCCTCTGCCTTTGGGATTTCCATGTAGATACCGTGTCCGAGGCGGTCTGGGTGTAGAATCACCTAGACGATCCCTTTATGCTTTCTGCCAGAGGGCTTGCTGTTTTAACAAACGATGAGTTAATTTCAAGCAACACAATTGACTCAACATGAAAAATCAACCAGGCTATTCGTCCTACTCCCTCCTGGCCAGGAAAGGCAAAGCATCCTGTCTACTGGGCCTGGGTAGGTACCCTGATGTGCCTGAAGCTATGAGAGTTAAATATAGAACCAGGCTAGTGATGCATGGTGTCCAATTTAGTTTACGGATGATTCATCAGAATTTTCTCCCAATCTAAAATCAACACTTGGAAAATGTGATAAAGACATGGCTTCTTAGATGTTACTTGACGTTACAACGTACACTAAGTATTGGGATGCCCCTTCTAATAAAGATGTTTGGGGCAACACAGTGGCCATCCCAAACAGAGCACTGTTGTCTCACAGCAAGAAGGTCTCCTGTTCAAGCCCTGGCTGGGTCAGGAGGCCATTCTGTGTGGAGTTTACATCTTCCCCTTGAGTCAACGTGGAATTACTCTGGGCACTGCGTTATTGGGTTTCCTTCCACAGTACAAAAACTATACACACCTTGATCTATACACAGACACATACCGAGGGAAGGGCAATTTGACATCTCCAATTCACCTAACCTGCATTTCTGGCGTTGCCAATAACCAGTTCTCGCCATGAATATACCCATAGATGCTGAAATGGCGTTAAGAATAAATTAACATGTTTAACTATTCCAGTTTTTCCAAACAAAACAAATATTAATGCTGTACAATACAGACCTTGTCACAGTACTTTGTTTCCATCTATGCTGCAGCAGTTTTGCAAAAAGGGCTTTTTCTGTGCAGAAATGACTGTGAGCCTGGGAACAAATCATTGATAGGATTGGGTGATGAGTGTTTGGCTCAGAGCCTGTAAGTCATAACAAAGGTGTTCAGCTGGGTACAGGTCTGGGATTTATGCAGACCAGTCAAGTTCTTTCACACCATTTCAAATTTCAAGCAATTAACATGTACTTATATCGATAAGTGCTTATTTTGACACCAGCCCAACACTAGGGCAGGTTGGCTCATTGTGGCTAATCAGAGTAGCAGGACCCAACAGGCCCATCCCCAAGAACTGCTTGAGGACATGGTGACTATGTTGTGGTCACATGTTTCACAGCGGCATAGCAACGAGGTAGTACGCCTTGGCTTGTTGGTCTAGGGGTATGATTCTCGCTTTGGGTGCGAGAGGTCCCGGGTTCAAATCCTGGACGAGCCCGTCTCTCGCTCTGCTTCTTGTTGCTGCTACACTATGAAACATTCATGTCAGTCTTGTCAGAAACATGCGCAGTTCCACATGTAAACGCGTGGCCGGTTAGCTCAGTTGGTTAGAGCGTGGTGCTAATAACGCCAAGGTCGCGGGTTCGATCCCCGTACGGGCCAAGTGTTTTATTCTACCTCCTCTGGCTGACCGCTTTAATGGTGTGATTTCTCGTGGACATTTCTGCCACATAAGCCGTTGGGGCTGAAATAGCTCAGTTGGGAGAGCGTTAGACTGAAGATCTAAAGGTCCCTGGTTCGATCCCGGGTTTCGGCAATCAGGGGCAATTCTTAAGGTTTTGTTTAGCCGACTCACTGCGGCTTACCTGACAGTCCCTGTCCGAGTGTCCTTTTCTCCGTGACCCAGGGAGTCAGGTGCAAAAGTAAACTGTGGTTCCATGGTGTAATGGTTAGCACTCTGGACTCTGAATCCAGCGATCCGAGTTCAAATCTCGGTGGGACCTATTGGATGTTTTGTGGTTTCCAAGCAGAACCGTGTCCAAAGGAAAAGTGTTTGTTACCCCCAAAACAATCCCCCGCCCTTTAAGCCTTTCTACCAGAGCACTCAGGCTGTAGACGAAAAAGGAGTTCATTCAAGCAACATTGAGCACTGTTTTCTGTTCACCCTGACGGTGGGCCAACAAGACACAATGTGCCAAATTTCAGCAACCACAAGCACATTACAAGGAAGCAAATTAAACATGTACGAAACCTTAGGATAAATGAAAAATCCATCGACGTTTTGGCTAAAGAAATCACACAGCTCATGTGTACAGGCCAAAGGAAACACACAGCTCACATGTACAATCTGATTATGAAATGCAATAAAAATACCTTACCAGAAATGACAGGAAGACAAATGAACATAGAAAGAAAGTGATTCCAATTTTTAATGGCAACAAAACGCTCTTGGAATGTAAAGCTCCATGTTGCTTTGTGAAGTAACATCCTTATAGAAGACGTTCATGTGTGTGCTCAGGTGCCATACTGAGGACCGACACTGGGACCTGTTGGCTTTTTGAGGCAAAATGTAAAATCTGGAGCCAAAGTAAAGCCCTTTTCTGCAAGTGTGAACCGCAGAAGCACCCACAGAGAGGGCACGCCGCGGGTCTGTAACATCAGAGAATTTAGCAACAAGTGTCAACCACGTGGAGAATGTGGGCATCGATCCCGCTACCTCTCGCATGCTAAGCAAGCGCTCTACCATTTGAGCTAATTCCCCTTACGCCTAACGCGTGACTGCTTTGGCTTTTTGGAAGCTGGCTGCTACGTGCTGGAAAAATGTTTCCCAGGGGGCCGGTGGGTTTGCCCGATTGGCTCGTTGGTCTAGGGGTATGATTCTCGCTTAGGGTGCGAGAGGTCCCGGGTTCAAATCCCGGACGAGCCCACCTCTAAACTCGTCTCTCGGAGCTTTAACGCACAACACTATATGGCACTGTATGGCAGTCCGGGCAGTAGAGGAATGTCAACGAGGGACGTCAGAGGCGCCTCTGCCTTTGGGATTTCCATGTAGATACCGTGTCCGAGGCGGTCTGGGTGTAGAATCACCTAGACGATCCCTTTCTGCCAGAGGGCTTGCTGTTTTAACAAACGATGAGTTAATTTCAAGCAACACAATTGACTCAACATGAAAAATGAACCAGGCTATTCGTCCTACTCCCTCCTGGCCAGGAAAGGCAAAGCATCCTGTCTACTGGGCCTGGGTAGGTACCCTGATGTGCCTGAAGCTATGAGAGTTAAATATAGAACCAGGCTAGTGATGCATGGTGTCCAATTTAGTTTACGGATGATTCATCAGAATTTTCTCCCAATCTAAAATCAACACTTGGAAAATGTGATAAAGACATGGCTTCTTAGATGTTACTTGACGTTACAACGTACACTAAGTATTGGGATGCCCCTTCTAATAAAGATGTTTGGGGCAACACAGTGGCCATCCCAAACAGAGCAATGTTGTCTCACAGCAAGAAGGTCTCCTGTTCAAGCCCTGGCTGGGTCAGGAGGCCATTCTGTGTGGAGTTTACATGTTCCCCTTGAGTCAACGTGGAATTACTCGCCTGAGTTTAACTTTTTAACCAATCACCGGCAGCTATTATTATCATCTTTGAGTTAGCAAAAGGTAAGTATTGTTTACTTCAATAACTTTGTTATTGAATATCGGTCATTATTTGTTAATATAATGTGTATATGTTTGGGAAATTAAACTTGCCTATATAGCTGTCTAGCATGTATTGGACATGTTTTCTTCTGTGCAGTTTACAGTTTTTTTCAGTCGCTAACAAGCGTTTGTCCAAACAGTTGTCACATTTTCAAAACTCTAAACACAATTGGCACAGCATCAGTCTTTTGTGGCCATACTATTCACACATTTCATGTCGTTTTCACACAATATGCAGTCAGTGAACACATTTCCACAATGCTTACATTTTCTTAACAGACAAGCTATACCTCCCAACAAAATTATGGATTGTTTTTGTAGTATTTACGAATGTTAACACACAACATCCCACAATAGCAAAAACAATATTCCAAACCTTAGATACAGTATAAAACCTCTGCTTCTGCAATGAGATCAGTTCTGAAACAATATATCTCAGCTAATACAGTTTTTTACAATCACTTTGCTACTATTTTCAGAACCTTGATGTCATTTTTCACAACTCTAGATACAAAACTCAAAACGGTAATCACTTGTAACACAGGCTGTCTAGTGTTCAAAACATTGCATTGTGCATTCACATCTTTAAAGACATCTTGCACTTGCACAATCATTGTTTCAAAACACAAATTTACTGTGAAATACCATGGAAACATAACTATAGATCACCCACACACAAGCAACTGATAGTTTCACTAAGTCATTGTTTGTACAATCATTAAGTATTGTAGAACAAAATTGGTGATACAGATTTCATTATGGTACATGTAGAGCAAATACATATCTGTAAAAGTTCTGCAGTAGTAGAGAGAATACGACAGACACATTGGAATCATTGAACAAGGTTTGTAATGTATTGATGAAAACACTACAGTACAATCACAACATAGGTCACATCATTTCACAATCTGCACTCAATCATCAGTAACAAGTTGGCAGAATTGGACAAGCAATTACAAGGGCCTGCATCTATACAGTACAGTGATAATTGGTTCATGCTCCATGCTTATTGGTTACAATGAACCTCATTATCTTGAAACTTTCATGATTTTCAGTAAACATGGAAGATTCTTTGTCTGTTTCCATACAACTATTACGAATAATGCAACAGTTACTTATCATTTTGGGCAGTTGTATTGATTGATAGTTAGATCATTGTAAGAAAATGAATAGACACTTATTTGAAATGTGATGTGTGAATAGCCTTTTGAAACAGTAGTACTTTGATGTTAAGTTGTGTCATATTGAACATGTGATTTTGGTTGAATGAACAAATGATCCAAGTTTTATGTGTATTGTATCCAAGCAATTGAGAAAAGAGTTAAGAGTTTTGAAAAATGTGCATTTTGATCTTTGGTTGTGAGTTTTGTGTCTAGAGTTGTGAAAAATGACATCAAGGTTCTGAAAATAGTAGCAAAGTGATTGTAAAAAACTGTAATAAACAGAAAATTGTATAATTGACACACAACTGATTTATGATGGGTAAATTGGGCCAACCACAGCTGATTCCAGTCTGGCTTAGACCCAGTGGCAGGGGTTATTCCTATTACATTGACACTTATACAGTAAAAGGAGGACTTTAAGGAGTGCAAAAGCAGTTTGAGTAGTGCAGTGAGAGGTGCAGGACAGTGAGAGGAGGAGGGCCAGGGAGAACAGCAGGCCCAGTGAGAGATGCAGTGAGAGGTGCAGGAGCAGTGAGAGATGCAGTGAGAGGTACAGGAGCAGTGAGAGATGCAGTAAGAGGTGCAGGACAGTGAGAGGAGCAGGGCCAGGGAGAAGAGCAGGCCCAAGGAGAGAGCAATGTAGAGGTGTAAGAATGCGTGGTGGTAGAATTCCAAGGGCTGCAAGAACAGTAGTCAGTGATGAAATTCACTGATTTCACTAAGAGAGGCTGGTGAAAGAGTGCAGCCCAATTGGAGGTGGTCAACGGTTGCCTCCATTATACGCATGTTTTGACAAACCAGCAGGAAACTATTGCATTTTACATGGATTGTTTCTATTCTCACTTGACATGTCAATAAGTTCATACAGTAATGCATATGTAGAATTTTTTGTCCCTTTAAAAATGTAACGTCTTCTACCCTCTAGGGGAAGAGGAAAGCTCCTCAAAAATGATTAAGATCAATACTGTAAAACCTTTTCTGTTCTATCATATTGTGTTTCTACTTTACCTCCTGTAGTCAAGAGTAAGGGGAAAAACTGCTTTTTACTGAAATGCTTTTGAATGTGAACATTGCTGTACATGTAGACACACAGTTCCCAACCAAGACATTTAGCGTAAAAACGGTGGATTGCATGTTTTGCATGCAAATACCTGTAAAACTGAAACATAAAAGTCTATGCAGTTTTTGTAATGTCAACAAAAGCCAGTATTTTGAAACCTGGTGTACTTTAATTGATTGCATGTACCTTGTGAAGTGAAAAGAAGTGTTATTCTTTGACAAAATTATTTCATTTTGTGTCAGATTTCCAGTGTTTTGGTAAAGTTATTATGTGCAGAGAAAGATTTGTTCTATTTTGAAATGAAGAGTATTTATTTAACAAAATGTGTTTTTTAGAAGAAAATTATGCATTTGGCCAATTGTGTTTTGTAGGTGGAACTCTGTGTTAAGTGTTTAAAATTATCTGAAGTATGGGTAAGCGCTTGTTTGCGACTGAAAAAACTGTAAGTTAAACTCTCGGTTCATTTTTTCAGTCCATAACAATAAGAGATAACTGTGGCTTAATAAATGATATGTAACAATATCCTCATGACAGTAGGATGAAACATAAACATTCCTAAAAAATATCTCTTTCATAGCGCAAGGATCTTTTTGGGGTAATATGTCTTTTTTTGTGCTATGAACGGATATTATTAGGAAAATTTTGTCAACCTTCTGCCATTGGGTCGTATTGATAAATTATTTAATTGATTAAATAAAAACAGCAAATGCTAGTGTAGCCCCTATGAGGCTTCTTAGGGATGACTACTCACTGAAATGCAACAATGCACTAGGCCAGATAGATCAGAAGACAACACGGTTCGTAGGAGACAATGGCACACACACACACACACACGTATAGAATGTAATTATTTATATGTTATGTTTAAAATTTTAGACTTACTGAAGAAAAGAAAATTTTAGTATGACAATATCACAATATAAACAAATTAATATAAAAGGAATGTAAAAGAAAGCAAACCAACTCTTAAAGTAGAGTAACAATTTGTATAATTAACAAAATAAACTCAAATACCAAGAAACTCCTTGGAGTGTATAGTTCAACAAGGCACAAAAATCAAGTATATCAGTTCAAATGAGATTAATAATTTCTCTTTCTTCAGTTCCTTAGAATGAATGTTCCAGTGCTTCAATAATCAAACCTTCAATAATCCAGTGAAACAATTTGTAGAAATTGCAACGCAGATATCAACAGAAGAAAAGTAGGTGTCTCATGGTTGCTCGCCATCTCACACTATGCACATTCGAAGTTCCAGATTAATGCAGTCCACAGTAAAGAGATCCAGAATCTGATTTCTCAGATAACAAAACTGGCCTGTGCACAACACACAGGATAAACACTCAATTCAATTCAATTCAATTCAATTTTATTTATATAGCGCTTTTCACAAAAGTCAATTGTTTCAAAGCAGCTTTACATAAATAGAAGCAGTGAAAAGCACAGAAAAACGACAGATAGCACAACAAAATACATGATAGCATGAGCAGTTAAATTTGCTGCGGCTATGACTCAATATTATAAGTGCACGTAGTACTAAAGCAACGTATAGAAGAGGAAGCTAGGTAAAGCCCAAAAAGGCTGCCTCCCCGGGGTGAAAAACCCCCTAGGAGAAAAAAAACCCCGGGCTTTTATCCGAGGAAAAATAAGTCCTAGGAGGGAAAAACCCTTGGGAGAACGGTTAAGGAGATTTGGCGGAGATAAAGCGGTTCTGCCGGTGATCATTGGTCAGGCATCAGCTGGGCATAACGTTGAAGGACGACCAGTAGATCAGAGGTGTGCCGACTTTCACATCTACCGGGACTGGGTCTGTTTGTCTCGTTGTCCTCGGGTCGAGGACGAGAAGGGGAGAGAAAAACAAAATCGTATTAGCGTAGCGGCCGTTCATATGTATTGAAGTGTCACACAGTGATGTGGTTTAACTCAGCTTAGTTCCAGACAGACTAACTATTGCGGCATAATTATATTATCCACAGTTGAGGATTTAGCAAATTGGGGGCCCAATGCGAGGGTATATATGGTAAATAAAGGTCACCTTCCGATCTTTAAGAGAAAATGAAACCTGACGACCCGTTTGACTAAGGCCTAAAGCCCCACTGTCATCGTTAATGCAGGTTCAGTGGCAAACGGGTCTATATTGTATACCATTTACAGGACCAGGAGAAAACGCCAAAAACATCGCAACCCGACCATACGTGCTAACCCGTTTGACTAAGGCCGGAAGCCCCACTGTCGTCGTTAATGCAGGTTCAGTGGAAAACGGGTCTGTATGGCATACTATTCACAAGACACACGAAAGCGCGAAAAACGCAACCCGACCATACATACCAACCCATTTGACTAAGGCTGGAGGCCCCACTGTCGTCGTTAATGCAGGTTCAGTGGCAAACGGGTCTGTATGGCATACTATTCATAAGACTTACGATAGCGCCAAAATTGCAACCCGACCATACGTGCCAACCCGTTTGACTAAGGCTGGAGGCCCCACTGTCGTCGTTAATGCAGGTTCAGTGGCAAACGGGTATGTATGGCATACTATTCACAAGACACACGAAAGCGCGAAAAACGCAACCCGACCATACATACCAACCCGTTTGACTAAGGCTGGAGGCCCCACTGTCGTCGTTAATGCAGGTTCAGTGGCAAACGGGTCTGTATGGCATACTATTCACAGGACACACGAAAGCACCAAAATCCCAACCCAACCATACGTGCCAAACCGTTTGACTAAGGCCGGAAGCCCCACTGTCGTCGTTAATGCAGGTTCAGTGGCAAACGGTGGCAAACTATTTAATGCAATTCATTTTAAGTGTTCATGCAGAAAAATTTTTTTATTTATTTATTTGGTTGGTCTGTGTTATGACCGTGAGTGCTTTGTTCCGTGAAAATAACTATTGCGAGTTAAGAACCTTTACTAGACAAATTATGCGAATGCTTTGTTGAAGAGAAAAGTTTTAAGTCTAGATTTAAAATGATCGACTGTGTCTGATTCTCGTACATCGGTTGGTAAATCATTACAGAGCTTAGGGGCTAAGTAGGAAAAGGATCTTCCACTTTTAGACACTTTTGATAGTCTAGGGATAATCAATAGGCCAGAATTTTGCGACCGTAGTGTGCGTGATGGATTGTATTCTGATAGTAATTCTCTAAGATATGAGGGTGCTAAGCCATTTAAAGCTTTGTAGGTGATTAGTGATATTTTAAATTGGATGCGATATTTAACTGGTAGCCAGTGTAAAGATGCCAGAATTGGGCTTATGTGGTCATACTTCTTAGATCGAGTAAGTACCCTTGCAGAAGCGTTTTGAACTAGCTGAAGCTTGTTGACCTGATTTGAATGGCATCCCCCGAGTAGCGAGTTACAATAGTCTATTCTAGAGGTCATAAAAGCATGAATAAGCTTCTCTGCGTCAGATGTAGACAGTATATGGCGTATTTTTGTGATATTTCTAAGATGGAAGAATGCTGTGCGGCAGACGTTGGCGATATGACTATCAAAGGATAAGTTGCTGTCGAACATCACACCTAAGTTCCTAACCGTGGAAGATGGCACCACCGTACAGCCATCTATGTGCAATTTGTAATCTGACATATTATGTTTGTAGCGATTTGGTTCAATAATAAGTACCTCTGTCTTATTGGAGTTGAGCTTAAGAAAGTTATGTGCCATCCAGTCACTAACATCGCTAATGCAGTCTTTTAGCTTAGAAAACGTGTGTGTTTCGCTGGGATGCGAGGAGATGTAAAGCTGGGTATCATCCGCATAGCATTGAAAACTTATGTTATGTTTCCTGATAATGTCTCCTAGGGGTAACATGTATAAGGAGAACAGAATAGGACCTAAAACTGATCCCTGCGGTACACCGTATTTAACCAGGGAGTGATATGACTATTCCTCATTTACATAAAGTGATAGCGATTGGTTAGATATGACCTAAACCAGGCTAGCGCCTGACCACTGATACCAACATAGTTTTCTAGTCTATTGAGTAAGATTCTGTGATCTATTGTGTCAAAGGCTGCACTAAGGTCTAGTAATATAAGAATTGAGATTTCACCACGATCGGATGTTAATAGGAGGTCATTTGTAACTCTAAGCAACGCTGTCTCTGTGCTATGGTGGGGCCTGAATCCTGATTGGAACTTTTCATATGTACTATTATTTGTCAAGAATGTGCGTAACTGGCTTGCCACTACCTTTTCTAATATTTTCGAAAGAAAAGGGAGATTTGAGATTGGTCTAAAGTTATTAAGTTCTCCTTGGTCAAGCTGTGGTTTTTTAATCAGCGGTTTAATAACTGCTAGTTTGAAAGCTGTTGGAACGTATCCTATTTCTAGCGATGAGTTAAAGATATTTAGAACCGGGATTGACACTACAGGGAATACTTCTTTAAGTAGTTTTGTGGGAACGGGGTCTAATATACAGGACGATGATTTGGATGATGTGACTAGTTTAGAGAGCTCATCTATTGTAGTAGGTTTAAATGAATCAAGATGTTCGTATGGTAGTCTAGTGTTAAGTGAACTAATGGGTAGAGTGGTGGCTGCCTGGGTAGCTACGATGTTTTCCCTAATAGCCGAAATTTTGTTAGAAAAGAAGTTCATGAAGTCGTTGCTATTGTGTTGAAGTTTACTATTGGTTTCTGTTTGTTCTTTGTTTCTAGTCAGTTTCGCAACTGTGCTAAAGAGGAAACGAGGGTTAGTATGATTCTCATTTATAAGCTTGCTAAGATATGTAGATCTGGCGGTTTTAATAGCCAGTCTGTAGTGTTTAACACTCTGTTTCCATACTGCGCGCCATACTTCTAACTTTGTGCTTCTATAATTTCTTTCCATTTTTCTAGCTGCCTTTTTAAGGGCTGCGGTGTGATGGTCATACCATGGAGCTGGCGGTTTTTCTTTGAATCTCTTTTTTCGAATGGGAGCAACGGCATCCAATGTGTTAGAACAGACATTGTTTAGGTTTTCTATTTCAATATCTAGATCGTCACAGTTATCTGCTACATGTTTCATTTGGGACAGGTCTGGAAGAGTGCTAATAAAGCTATCTTTAGTGGTGGAAATTATTGTTCTGGCTAGTCGGTAGCATGTTGTGGATTGAGTGATCCTATCTAGAAGTACAGTGTATGACACAAGGTAATGGTCAGAAACTGCATCACTCTGAGGTGATATTTCGACGTCATTAATATTGAGTCCGAGTGACAGGATTAAGTCTAATGTGTGCTTACGAGTATGCGTTGGCCCGGTCACGTTTTGTCTAATATTGAGAGAATTTAGAACATCTATAAACGCACGTCCTAATGCGTCTTTTGGGTTATCCACATGGACATTAAAATCACCAACAATCTTTATCTACAGTGACTACAAGCTCAGATAGGAAATCTGCTATTTCATTAAGGAAATCTGCATGGTGGCCCGGTGGTCTATAGATTGTCGCTAAAGCAAAAGAAAGCTGTTTGTGGTTACGATCAGTTATTTCCATATTTAACAACATTACTTCAAATGATTTAAATTTTAGCTCATATTTTTGGTTTACTTTAAAAATTGTGTTGTATATTGTAGCTACACCACCCCCTCTCCCCTTTAATCGAGGTTCGTGTTTATAATAATAGTCTTGTGGGGTGGATTCATTTAAACTAATGTAGTCGTCTGCTTTAAGCCAGGTTTCTGTTAAACAGAGTACATCTAAGTTTTGGTCTGTAATTATTTCATTGACAATAGGTTCTTTATTGGTAAGCGATCTAATGTTAAGAAGGCCGAATTTTAACATTCGAGATTCATCTCTTAATGTATTGTTTTCTAATTTTATTTTAATCAGATTTGTACCAGATGTAACAAGCGGTGCCCTGTATTTATTTGTTCGGGGAACAGATACAGTTGAAATGTGCTGATATTTCGGTAAGATTGACTCGAAGTGCTGGGATATAAGTGGTCTTGACATATCACGGCAGCTAACAGACGGACGGTTAAGCCGATCCGTCTGTTTCCTGACCTGGGCCCTGGATAGTCAGACTATATCAGAATTAAGACTATTGATCAGATTTCTAGTGAGTATAGCACTTCCTTCCGATGACGGATGAAGGCCATCTCGGGTTAGGAGGAATGGTCTTCCCCAGAAATGCTTCCAATTGTCTATAAACCCTACATTATGCTGAGGGCACCACTTTGACATCCATCCATTGAGAGACACTAGTCTACTATGTGTTTCATCTCCCCGGTAGGCGGGGAGGGGACCAGAGCATATTACATTGTCTGACATTGTTTTTGCAATTTCACACATCTCCTTAATATTATCTTTGGTGATTTCCGACTGGCGGAGCCTGGTGTCATTCGTGCCGGCGTGAATAACAATCTTAGAAGACTTCCGCTTAGCATTAGCCAGCACTTTAAGTTTGGATCTAATGTCAGACGTTCTGGCTCCCGGTATACAGTCGACTATGGTGTTTGGTGCCTCAATGTTAGTGTTCCTGAGTATAGAATCTCCAATGACCAGGGCACTTTTAAAAGGTGTTTCAACTTGTATACTCCTTAGGGGATCGAATCTGTTAGAAATTACCGTAACGTTATGGGTCTTAGAAGGACGCCTTATATGACTATGCTGCCTGACAGTCACCCAGTTTGACCGCCGACTTGACTCTGATGACGGAACCGAGCCATGTGTATTTTGATAAACACTATGCGCGCTCGATACAGTATTTGTAATATTTACATTAGCATCTGATGTCGGAACCGAGCCATTAGTCTTTTCGCTTGATAGATTATTTGCGACAGTAACATTAGCGGTTTTGCTATCCTCAACTAGCGTTCGGATGCGCGATTCTAGTTCAGCAACCTTCTCAGTTAACCTTAATACTTCAATACACTTAGTGCATGTAAACCCCTCTATGCTAACAGCAGAAGCTAAACTATACATGTGGCAAGTAGTACATGTTACAATAACAAGCGGAGTCTTACCGCTTTCATGCTGGGCGATGGCGTCTTCGTTTACCCAAACGCGGTCCCCGGAGCTGCATCGCGTGGGGTGTTCGGTTGTGACACGCCTCGGTCGCCTGCGAACGTCTGGGGCCAGGGTGATGTTTGGCTTGCTGAATCTGCGAAGGCCGGGCAGCGGTTCCTCCACAGCTTCCCGATCGCTTTCATGTCGTTCACGGTCCGTGAAGCTGCATCGCGTGGAATGCTCGTTTGTTGTGCGCCTCGATCGCTTGTGGACGTCGGAAGGCAGGGTGAAGTGGGCGCTGTACCTCGCCTTGGATCTGCTAAAACCGGGAAACAACTCCTCCACAGCTTCCCGCTCAGGTGAGGACAGGTCAGAAAAGCATATATCAGATGAATCCGCCATTGAATCCGCCACTCAATCAATGTTTACTTCACATGCATCTCTCATTATACATACACTTTAAACTTTTATACATATTTACTCCAATATAACACACACATTCATTCAATATAAACAGAACATTTATCCTTTAACACATGAACATAGTATTAAATCATACATTTTCACATATATACTCAAAATAATCATACAAAACTCACCGATTCCCTCATATAACAAAAATATCTTTTTATCTCCTTCAGATTTTCACCGGATGATGACCGGATGGCCTACATCATAGGATTTCAACACGAAAACAGCACGTGGATAACAAAACAAAAGGTAAGTTCTACTAAGATCTGTTACATTTTATTTCTCAACAAAAAAATGACAAAATAACTTACAGTTTTATCTTCCAGGTGTATTTTGCAAATAAACCTCTCAAAAATCCAACTTTATCAAAGATTTGAGCAACATGTGGCTCATGCTTCAGTTCTCATGCTCTCTATCTTTCTCCTTTTCAGCAGCTTCTGCCTAGGGCGGAGTCAGCGTGACCTACTTACACGCAACTGGCTGCCCAGTTGTGCAGTGCAGATCAATATCACAAATCAGAACAAGTTTACAACAAAAACTTTTTCTTTAGTTTTTTTTCCTTTAGTACTATATATTTTTCTTTGTTTTTACTTATATTGTAAATAAACCATATTTGATAGAAAACTTTATCTTCATTTTTCCATTTAGAAATAAATGTTTTTGAGCCTGGGTTACACCCTCCCCCCTTAAAATCTTGCAAGTCCCTTTGCACATCCTTAGTGAGTACATACTCTTGAGATACAGGACAACTCAATTGGGAATGTTCTTGCAAGGACTCTGAAAAAGCATCATTCAGACCTTGAAGAAGGGACTGAACTATTGTAATCAGAGGGTTTCCTAATTTAGGGTAAGTTAACACCTTGGGTTTCTCTCTAATTCTGGTAGATCTTCTTAGCTCATTTCCATCTATGATCTCCTCAGGTTCTTGGACTCCTGTACAAGTTTCAGCAACTTTAACATTATTTGATTCCTCTCCAGCTGAGCCAGATCTATCCATGGGTGATTCTCTATGAACACTTGATTCACTTGCCACCGAGGTAGCTGAATGAGTTAGCTGGGCTGTGTTCTCTCTTTCAGGTTCGACTTCAAGACTCAGAGGTAAGTTTTCCTCAGGATCTCCAGGTAAGTTTCCTTCAGGATCTCCAGGTAAGTTTTCTTCAGGATCTCCAGGTAAGTTTTCTTCAGGATCTCCAGGTAAGTTTTCTTCAGGCTGAACCTCCCCATTTGGGGTTTCATTCTCTGAGCTCGCCTTCAAGAATTTAACAGTATTTCTCTCAGGATGCGTAACTTCAGAAGTGTGAAGTGTGTAAGACTCATGTACAACATCTAATTGGGGTCCTAAATAGTAAACCTCCTCATCTGAGTCAGGAATATTTTCAGAATCTTCACAGACTGCTCTACTACGAGTTTTACGCTTTGGAACTGGACTTGGTAACTCAAGCTCTTTTACATCAGAAGAGAGGGTTCCGCAAGGAAGTAGTAAGTCACGATGTAAAGTCCGAATGGGCCCGGTTTGAAACTCAGGACACACTTTGTACACAGGTAAATCACCATGTTGATCAATCACAATGTAGACAATTTCTTCCCATTTGTCGGCAAGTTTATTCTTTCCTCTCAATCTGACGTTTCTCACGAGAACTCTGTCACCTTTTTCCAATACTGATGCAACAACATGTCTATCATAGCGAGCTTTATTTTTTCCAGCCATCTTTTTGGAATTTTTGACTGCGATCTGAAAACTTTCCTTGAGGTTTGACTTTAGGTTCTTTACATACTGAGAGTGTGTCACATCCATCTTGTCTTTTATGGGTAATCCAAATGCTAGATCTACTGGAAGCCTAGGTTGTCCCCCAAACATTAGCTCATAAGGGCTAAACCCGGTGGTTTCATTTCTGGTACAGTTGTAAGCGTGTACGAGTGGCTTTACAAACTCTTTCCAGCAACTTTTCTTCTTGGCTTCCAAAGTTCCAAGCATGTTTAGCAAGGTCCTGTTGAATCTTTCAACTGGGTTTCCCCTCGGATGGTATGGGGTTGTCCTTACTTTCCGCACTCCAGCAATATCACACAATTCCTTAATTAGCTGCGACTCAAAATCAGGGCCTTGATCGCAGTGAAGGCGCTCTGGATAGCCATAGTGACATATGAACTGCTCCCACAGACACTTTGCAACAGTCTTGGCTTTTTGGTTTGGAGTAGGAATAGCCAGGGCATATTTAGTAAAGTGATCTGTTATTACCAACACATCCTTAGTGTTGCTGCGATCAGGCTCAAGTGTAAGAAAGTCCATGCATACTAACTGTAAAGGCCGGTTGGTTGGAATGTTCACTAGTGGTGCAGCCTTTTCAGGTAGGACCTTTCGCCGTATACATCGACCACACGTTCTAATCTTATACTCTATGTCCGAAGCCATTTTGGGCCAATAGAAACGGTTCCACACCAACTCTAAAGTACGGTCAATTCCCATATGACCAAGGTCATCATGTAGATATTTAACTCTTTCACCGCCAGCGTTTTTAAAAAAAGTTGCCAGCCAGCGCCAGCGTTTTTCATGATTTTCACCAAAGTTTAATGCCTTCCAGAAAATGTTCTTCTTTAAATATATAAACATACAATATACCAAATGAAAGAACAGACCCTCTGCTTTCAAACAAAAAAAACCGTTTC
The DNA here is from genome assembly GCF_030506205.2 of Paramisgurnus dabryanus. Lineage (NCBI taxonomy): Eukaryota > Metazoa > Chordata > Actinopteri > Cypriniformes > Cobitidae > Paramisgurnus > Paramisgurnus dabryanus. The sequence continues at coordinate 31,555,331 of NC_133355.1, read as the reverse complement.
ATCCTACCTTTAGTGGTTCTTTTGCAATCAGCTTTTGAATATGGGTAGGTTTTTGCAAAAACACCATATTTTGAGCAAAAAGCAGAAATAATTCCATTTTTATGACGGACTTTTCATAGAGATCCCATTCAGAGCGATCTTTAAAACAGACACGGACATGCAGCAGCTTGGCATAGGGAAATACTTCCGGTTTTAAAAAGTTGCGGAAGGGCGCCACCTGGTGGATAATAGCGGTATTGCGGAAAGACGGAATATCTCGTCATTGGCGGGGAAGCGTTTTCTCTTAATTGACGAGAAATCTCGTCAATGGCGGGGAAAGAGTTAAGGACGTCGGAATGATATTCTTCCGGCAGAACCAACTGATATGTTGTCTTATCAGCTACACTTCTCCTTCGATAGAGAACTCCATCATGGAACTCCAACCGTTCCTTTTCTCTGAGAAAGTAAGGTAACCTAGAAAGAGCATCACGGACAGTTCTTGAAGGAGATTCTCCAGTCTGAATTTGGGTAATAACTTCTCTGATACAGGGATCGGCCAGTTGAGCTCTTTGGATCTCTAAAGAAGATAGATGGGGAATACTTGGTAATCCCCCACAATGGTCTTCTTGTGAGTAAACATCAGGCACTGCAGCTGTCTGCATTGTCAGAGAACTAATGAAGGTAACAGGTAAAACGTGCACATACTCTGACTGTTGGGTAAGACGACTGTCACATATGGCTCTCACTACTTCACTGCTAATTTTTCTCTCTCCTGCCTCTTCAGTGAGCCGTTCAACAAAGGTAAGTATTTGGTTCTGTTCATTGTGAGAGGCATCATCTACAGAAAGGTTTGTATGAGGTCGGCGAGACAATCCATCAGCATCAATGTTTTGCCTCCCGCAACTGTACTGCAGCTTAAAGTCATAAGTAGAGAGCGCTGCTAACCACCTATACCCTGCTGCATCAAGCTTGGCAGTGGAAAGAACATAGGTTAGGGGGTTACTATCTGTCACTACTGTGAAGGTGCTGCCATAAAGGAAATCATGGAATTTCTCTGTGACCGCCCATTTTAACGCTAGGAATTCTAATTTATGGGCGGGATACTTGGATTCACTGGATGAGAGTCCCCGACTTGCATAAGCAACTACCCTTATTTGCCCGTCCTGCTCTTGGTATAAAGCGGCACCTAGCCCTGATGTGCTAGCATCTGTGTGCAGAACATATGATAATTTTGGGTTAGCGAATGCTAATACGGGAGCAGTAGTGAGTTCCTCAATTATTTGATCAAATGCTCTTTGGCAAGTAGTTGTCCATCTACTGCTGAAAGAATCCTTCGGGTTCCAATACTGTCCACTTTTATTTGGCTTTGTGTCCCGACGAGCAGGGGGGTATCCTGAAGTTAAGTCATTTAGGGGCTTGACTTTTTTCGAGAAATCTCTGACAAAACGGCGGTAATAACCTACAAATCCTAGAAAGGAACGAAGTTCTTTCAGATTCCTAGGAACCGGACAGGTTTTGACAGCTGCCACTTTGTCTGGATCGGTCTGCACACCTTTGTCGGACACTATATGTCCAAGGTACCTGACTGAGGACTGTGCAAAGATGCATTTCTCTGGAGCAAGTTTTAAGCCATATTCCTTGATCCTGTTTAAGACCCTGAATAGCCTTTCTTCATGCTCGTCCAAGTCTTTGGAGAACACAATTATATCATCAATAAACACGAGAACTTCACAGAGATTAATGTCTGCCATGCACTTCTCCATGATTCTCTGAAAAGTGCTTGGTGAATTAGTGACCCCTTGCGGCATACAGTTAAATTCGTAGAATCCCAAGGGACACACAAACGCGGTCTTTGCCTTATCCTTCTCCTCGACCTCAATTTGGTAAAATCCAGACTTCAGGTCAAGTACCGAGAACCACTTGGATCCTGTCAAAGCCATGAAAGTATCCTCCAGTTTTGGAAGTGCATAAGCGTCTTTTATGGTTCGTTGGTTCAGTTTCCGATAGTCTATACATAATCTGACATCCCCACTTTTCTTTTTCACAACGACAATTGGTGAGGAATAAGGGGACACAGATTCTCGTATGACTCCTTCATCGAGCAACTCCTGTAGATGTTTCTTTACAGCTTCCATATCCCTTCTGGCGGAATGGACGAATCTCCAAAATTGAATTCAAGAGAAGACTTCAGAGTGGGTTCTGTATCAACTTCACTGGCTGACTGTTTACTAGGATTCACAGACTGAACAGCCTTTAGTTCAGCCACAATACATCTGGAAGGAATGGTGATGTCATGAGCGGTGGGATTGGAAATCACCACAGGTAAGTAACAAGGGTTAAACTCCCCAAGGGTAGCTATGCATGTCTTTACAATCAAGCCACCAGGTAAGGAAGAAAAGGTTGGGTGTTCAACAACTACCCATTTGTCAGGGTACACTCTTTGAACAGATGCTGTTCCGCAAAGAACTGCGCTTTGACCAGCTGGAATTACTTGGGGTTGCTTCTCAGGTAAACGCACCAGCCCAACATTTCCTTCCACAGCCTGGTTTTGGCGCAACTCCAAGATTTTAAGAACTTGCTTGTACCCAAAAGAGGGTGAAAAGTAACGAGGTTTTTGATGTGAAAAGTCCTTATATAGCTCATCCAAGGTATTTGTGCCAATCAATACAGATGGCTGAAAGGCAGATGGAAGATCAGGGATAACAAGAGCTAAGGTAGGTACGTCCATGTTGACTCCAACAAATTCTTTAGGAAAGGTGATGGTAAGTTCGACGTAACCAAGGTAGGGGACATTTTGACCGTTGGCACTCTCAACCTCAAGTAAATTACCTAAAGAATGAATTTGTTGGTCACTTAGGTTTTTATTGTAGAAAGACTGCGTGATGGTGGTAACTTGTGAACCAGTATCGAGCAAACAGTCACATGTTACTTCTGCTATGTTCACTTGGGAGGTGCATCTGACTCCAATTAATCCTCTGGGTAACATTGGTTGTCGTAAATTCATCTGTGCTCGAGCTATCAACACTTTTTGTGGTTTGGGACACTTTGATTTGGTTCCAGTTCCTGTTTGTCCCGCAGCAGGAACTGCTTTTAGTTTGACTGCGGCTTAAGGTTGCCATACTGCAAATCCCATTCACTTTGTCGCTTTTTGAGTTGTTCTCTTTTTTATGCTACTAACATGGGATTAGGATCATTTGAGCAGGAGCTGGCAATATGCCCCTCCTCTCCACACCTTAAGCAGTAACCTGGCTTAGGTCTAGCTTGCTGTGATTTGTCTGAAATTTTGTCTTTTCTCTTAGAACTACACGTGTCCTGACTACTCTCAGGTTTGACAGCACTCATCTTTGGGTTTTGCTTCTCTTTGGACTGTTTTGAAGTTAGCACTGCGAGCTGCTTTTGGAGCTGTGTTATTTGGCTTGCTAACTGAGCAGTAACGGAATGTAACTGGGTCACATCATCACTAATGGCTGTTTGAGAATTTACTACAACACTTAGGATTACCTAAGTGTTGTTTCATCCGTATATTTTTTGAAGCTTGTTTGCTCTCCTCAGTACGTAACATTGTCATCAGCTCAGCAAAGGACAGAGGTGAGTTCTTTTTCTGCTCTAATTGCAACTCTAGAAGCAAAGGGCTTTCCCAACATCCTCTGCAAAACTGTTTAAGCAGATGTTTGCCGACCTCTGAACTAAGTACTCCACCACGTCGCATGGTGGTCTGCAATGCCACATGCAGTCGTTGTAGGTAGGCAGATGGCTTTTCACCTGGGTTCTGGAATGTATTTAGAAATTTGGCGAATAATTCATCACCATCCTCAATGGGAGCAAAAGCAGAGTCAAGTAGCTGAATGTAAGCTGAAGGCGTTGCTGTGGGACTAAGAGATTTCACAATGTCTGCTGCTGGGGACAAAAGACTTTCACAGATTCTACGAACTCTGTGGAAATCAGATACTGTTGGGTCTTGACAGAGAAGTTCAGCACTGGTGCGCCAAGTTTCATAATCAGCCTCATTGGGTGGGTGGGGAACTCGCCCGGAGAAAGCACGGAGCCGCAATGGTGAATTCCCAGACATTGCAAAGTCACTTGTACGTACAAGGTGCTCCACTACAACTTTTTGCACTGCAGGTGGGTTTAAGTCACTTACAGTGAATGATGGGGACCTTGGGCTTGCGGCTGCAGATGCTGGTGGAACAGTGTGATGTTGTGCAGCATTTGTTGGCACTTGAGACTGCTTAAGGGTGAACTCAGTTTGGGGCGGATCTGCTGGATGAACAGGTAATGACTCGTCAGCTCCCACAAGGGTAGGTTCAAGACATGGCTTTTGGATAATTGTCTCCTGAATATGATCTAGCATGCCCTTCAGAACATCCTCAAAGCTTTCCCCACTACGACTCGCTAATTCTTTCAGATCATTGAGATAACTTTGGGTTGTGGTTTTTCCCAGCTTCTGAATATAAGTGTCTGATAGAGCTGTTACATGAAAAGAGATGTCAGGATTATCTTCTGCTTGCTGAACATAGGAAGCATTTCCTGGAGGTTTTGGACTGCTAGTCCAGAGCTGAATTCAACTATTAAAGACTTCTTTGACTCTAAGCTAGGATCAGTCACTGGGATGGATCTAATAATTGACCCATACTGCGCCAGGAAGTCTAATATTTCTTCATCCACTTCAGTATCAGTTATGCCGCTAATTAAAACAGCATTTGGAACTTTCACGCCCTCTTTCTCTACAACCTCCATTTGTTTTTTTTTGTTTTTTTGTTTTTTTCACTACTTCTACAACTGTTTTCAAAATGGTTAACTCCCTCCCAAAAATGGAAACTTTAAACAATCATTAGTAAGTGTGTGTGTTTTCCTTTGCCTCCTGGCTGGCTCGCCACGAATATGTAGCCCCTATGAGGCTTCTTAGGGATGACTACTCACTGAAATGCAACAATGCACTAGGCCAGATAGATCAGAAGACAACACGGATCGTAGGAGGCAATGGCACACACACACGTATATATAGTTAGAATGTAATTATTTATATGTTATGTTTAGAATTTTAGACTTACTGAAGAAAAGAAAATTTTAGTATGACAATATCACAATATAAACAAATTAAAATAAAAGGAATGTAAAAGAAAGCAAACCAAATCTAAAAGTAGAGTAACAATTTGTATAATTAACAAAATAAACTAAAATACCAAGAAACTCCTTGGAGTGTATAGTTCAACAAGGCACAAAAATCAAGTATATCAGTTCAAATGAGATTAATAATTTCTCTTTCTTCAGTTCCTTAGAATGAATGTTCCAGTGCTTCAATAATCAAACCTTCGATAATCCAGTGAAACAATTTGTAGAAATTGCAACGCAGATATCAACAGAAGAAAAGTAGGTGTCTCATGGTGGCTCGCCATCTCACACTATGCAAATTCGAAGTTCCAGATTAATGCAGTCCACAGTAAAGAGATCCAGAATCTGATTTCTCAGATAACAAAACTGGCCTGTGCACAACACACAGGATAAACACTCAATCAATGTATACTTCACATGCATCTCTCATTATACATACACTTTAAACTTTTATACATATTTACTCCAATATAACACACACATTCATTCAATATAAACAGAACATTTATCCTTTAACACATGAACATAGTATTAAATCATACATTTTCACATATATACTCAAAATAATCATACAAAACTCACCGATTCCCTCATATAAAAAAAAATATCTTATTATCTCCTTCAGATTTTCACCGGATGATGACCGGATGGCCTACATCAGGGATTCCCAAAGTGTGGTACGCGCACCCCCAGTGGTACGCGAGCTGCCACCAGGGGGTGCACGAGAGGAAAAATGTAATGGCGGTCTGTTTCTTTAAGTGGGATTTTTCCATACAATAAATAAATAAAAAAAATGAACAGTAAACATTTCCTTTGTAATCGCTTTTATTTTAAATAAAAAACTATAATTTATTAGTTTTTGATAGAAACGTAGAAGACAGCTGCTGTCTTTTTCTACGCACTGCTCTTCTGTTATGCACTGCAGCCGCTATATGCGTGCCAACTCGTTTCATTCATTCCATATATATTATAAATATGCTTAACTGACTGAAATCAGGGAAACTGTCATGTGGGACATCTTATGATAAAGTTGTTAGTCACGAAGAAGGAGAGGGACCAAGAGAGAGAGACTTTTTTATGGCAAAAATAGAACTAATGAAATGTGACGAGACATGGGCACAGGATACGCGAGCAATGTGTTTTCATGCATGGTAAAGAGACCGCCAATGAATTATATAATAAAATACATAAATACTTACTGTAGAGAACTTATTAAAAGCTTTCATTTAATTTTGTTTGAAACTTGAGCTGTTATAATGAATCTGCAAACTATTATACACCTTTTGTGCGAACAGTAAAGGCTTTCGTTAATGTGTTTGATGGGTCTGCACGTGACGCACTGGTAAACATTAGGAAACCTCTCATATGTCATCTATTAGCTGACGGCAGTAAGTGTACATTTTTTTACCATAGTAAACTCGAATGGCGTCTAAATATCACAGTGGTTAAACGCATACACGGGGGCGCGCATCATCTACGCTGAGCGTAGTTTCAGATGGTGCAATAGGCGTAAATATTTTTCACAATGTTGGACGTAGCTAAGCCCGACGTAGGACTATTACACCCAACTTCTTAACGTCCGGCTAGTGCAACCGGCCCTTGGTTATTTGCGCATGATTAAACATGAGTATTTATGGTGAGAAAATAAAGCTTTTTTGGATTTTTTTTTAAATGGGGATTGGGGGTGCGCCAACCCGTTTGGGACATAGAAGGGGGTGCGCAGGAAAAAAAGTTTGGGAACCCCTGGCCTACATCATAGGATTTCAACACGAAAACAGCACGTGGATAACAAAACAAAAGGTAAGTTCTACTAAGATCTGTTACATTTTATTTCTCAACAAAATAATGACAAAATAACTTACAGTTTTATCTTCCAGGTGTATTTTGCAAATAAACCTCTCAAAAATCCAACTTTATCAAAGATTTGAGCAACATGTGGCTCATGCTTCAGTTCTCATGCTCTCTATCTTTCCAGCAGCTTCTGCCTAGGGCGGAGTCAGCGTGACCTACTTACACGCAACTGGCTGCCCAGTTGTGCAGTGCAGATCAATATCACAAATCAGAACAAGTTTACAACAAAAACTTTTTCTTTAGTTTTTTTTCCTTTAGTGCTATATATTTTTCTTTGTTTTTACTTATATTGTAAATAAACCATATTTGATAGAAAACTTTATCTTCATTTTTCCATTTAGAAAAATCTTTGTTCATTTATCATTCAATAAAATTATTTATTTTATCACTACCTCAGACTACAAATGTTTTTGAGCCTGGGTTACACTAGAGTCAAACGAATTATTATTATTCAAACGAATATCAAATATAAAATCAACTTTACTGCAGTAACGTACGTCAGATATGCATAAACACATTTCCTTTGCATAGTACAATGCTTAATTTAAAAAACTATATATACAACTATTATTTCATACAATTTTTAATACCAAACTAATTGTAAAATGGTCAGAAAAATATCCCTTACATAGGGCTGCTTTGGTCCACAACTGGTTTACAGATCACCCACTCTTCACTGATCTCAACCTCCCACCTTATACTCTCCATTTTCGAATCCAACTGAAGAGCTCTTCTCTAACTGGCTCTGAAAGGTCTATGACCATCATCCCCATCAACCCATAGCCCTTTCATGTGGGGATATTGGCCTGGCATCATGTCAGGCCTGGATACGACATTTCAGAAGATATTTTGCCCAGTGCCTTGGACTAGAGCGGCCATTCCCAAACTGTGGTCCGCGGACCACTAGTGGTCCGTGAGGGTACTGCAGGTGGTCCGTGTAAAGGCAAAATAAGAATATGTATATTTTGAGAATATGCTGTGTTGTGCTTGAACGAGTTCATTGAACAAAAGTTGAACATGATCTGAACTGTATTACTGCCTGATGAATGTTACTGTGAACTCGTTGATTCTGATGCCTGTGAACGGCACGCTCTTTGAGTTTACTGTCGTTCAATAGGGTGCCAGATTTCTATATTCTTCCAGGCGAAAACCCGACTAAAACACACTGTAAACAGGCCTTAATGTGTAGCGGGAAAAACACCCAATCTGGCAACACCGCAACCAGTCAGTGTTCACCAGTCACGCTGCATGCGTAATCAAAACAACACAGACGCTGCTGATATTCCTGCCGCGCAACTCAAATAGTTTAACATTAAATAACATCATATTTGTCTTAAATTGTTAACGATTAACATAGGCTGCTAACGCATATTCTGGATCTTGAAATAGACTCTGACTAGCTCACGCTATTTAACGTGCACGTGCGGTGTGCGATACCTGCGAGTTGTCATACACGCAATGCCTCGCAGCGCTTCTCGCCCGGGGTGCGACCCCCACCCGGCTAGCCTTTCAAGGTATGTGCAAGCAAATACAAAAATTAAAAGACAGTCAATGATTATGTAAACCCTGGTTGGATAAGGATTTAAAGTTGGCTCTACCATAAAAATGGTAGAGCGCTCGCTTAGCATGCGAGAGGTAGCGGGATCGATGTCCGCATTCTCCACGTGGTTGACACTTGTTCCTAAATTCTCTGATGTTACAGACCCGCGGCGTGCCCTCTTTGTTGGTGCTTCTGCGGTTCACACTTGCAGAAAAGGGCTTCACATTTTACATTTTGCCTCAAAAAGCCAACAGGTCCCAGTGTCAGTCCTCAGTATGGCACCTGAGCACACACATGAACGTCTTCTATAACGGCCATTCCCAAACTGTGGTCCGCGGACCACTAGTGGTCCGTGAGGGTACTGCAGGTGGTCCGTGTAAAGGCAAAATAAGAATATGTATATTTTGAGAATATGCTGTGTTGTGCTTGAACGAGTTCATTGAACAAAAGTTGAACATGATCTGAACTGTATTACTGCCTAATGAATGTTACTGTGAACTCGTTGATTCTGGTGCCTGTGAATGGCACGCTCTTTCAGTTTAACGTCGTTCAATAGGGTGCCAGATTTCTATATTCTTCCAGGTGAAAACCCGACTAAAACACACTGTAAACAGGCCTTAATGTGTAGCGGGAAAAACACCCAATCTGGCAACACCGCCACCAGTCAGTGTTCACCAGTCACGCTGCATGCTTAATCAAAACAACACAGATGCTGCTGATATTCCTGCCGCGCAACTCAAATAGTTTAACATTAAATAACATCATATTTGTCTTAAATTGTTAACGATTAACATAGGCTGCTAACGCATATTCTGGATCTTGAAATAGACTCTGACTAGCTCACGCTATTTAACGTGCACGTGCGGTGTGCGATACCTGCGAGTTGTCATACACGCAATGCCTCGCAGCGCTTCTCGCCCGGGGTGCGACCCCCACCCGGCTAGCCTTTCAAGGTATGTGCAAGCAAATACAAAAATTAAAAGACAGTCAATGATTATGTAAACCCTGGTTCAGGCATGTGATTGGCTAAGGACAAAAAAGCAGGAAAATATATTGAGACCCCCCCACACACACACACGCCAATCAAACTGGTGGCGGATCTATACGGATAGTAAAGTAGGACCCATAACAACTTATTTGAACAAAAAAACACATTTTAATTTATTTTACAGCTAGATGTGCAACATGCAACTTTTTTGTACAGTATGACACATAACAACTTATTTGGTGGATGTGTAGCAGTGGGAATCAAAAGCAAGTGTCTTGTCCACTGCTCCATCACCACCTCTCTCTATATCAACAACCATGATAAAAAATATGTTTTAACTTATTTTTGTTTTGCATTTTTACACAACTTTAACAGCTAAATGTGCAACATGCAAATGTTCATGTCAAAAGAAGGCCTATTTTGCCGACATCCAAATAAAATGTAGGCAATGGCTTATAAAGAACTAAAGGCATGGCTACTTTTAATTTGATACTTTAAGTAAATTTCCAAGCCTGTACTTTGATACTTTTACTTGAGTAAAGAAGTTAAATCAGTACTTCTATTTTTACCAGAGTATTTTTTTTTAATACAAATATCTGTAAAATGTGCTACACTGGACCATTAGTTATAATAAAGTGTCTTAAAGGACTCTTTTTCTAATTTTAGACCCCTGTAGATGAGTAACTTTGTTAGCTGTTAAACATGAACAATAGAAGGTTGACACTAATAAATAGGAGTAATTGTACAAAAAAGTGCAGGTGCTATTTATTTTAATCAAACTGGTCAACCTTAAAACTTTAAACACACAAAACCTTTGAAACAAACGATGATACAGAGGCCGTTTCTCAATCCTAAGTCTGCAGCCTTCCCGAGGTCGCATTTCAAAGCTGCATACGTCATCAAGACTCATCAAGAGTCACAATATTAACAATAATGAAGTTTACTATTATTCTTAGTTAATCGTAAATTGTTGTTATATGTTTATCAGGGCTTGACATTAACTTTTTGAGGAACTTGTACTTCGGACAAGTAAATTTGTGTTTCACTTGTCCATGCACAAAAGTCACTTGTCCGGCTAAAGATTTATAATATAATTTATTTTTTGTGTTTTGCTAATCAGTGGCGGAGCAAGGGATTTTTCATAGGGGTGGCCAGGCAGGGGCCAGCAGTAACTCTGGGGTGGCATATAAAATCTCTATCATCCAACCTTAAAATACTTTTAAGTATTATAGTGTGCTAATCAGAATAATGTATAACATACAATTGCTACAATAATTTAATTTTTATTAAAATGAATTGAGATTAACATACAATTTATAGTCATAATTCAACCTCCATGTTTTTTTAACTATTTAATCAAATAAAACTTTTGAAATTTACTTTGAAACCAGAATTTATATCTCCCATTGCTGAAAAAAGTAGAGACCAGAAAATCATGTGAATTTTGAAGGCTACTTTAATGTATTTTACTAAGATTTGTTTGGCTGCTTCTTGATACTCTTTCTAAAGAAGGATGCTATATCTGCTGCCTTTCTCTTCATTTTTCCCTCATTTCAATGATTGTCTGACATTAAAACACTAAAAAAAAACATTTAAACATTACCATGTTTTTAAAAACGTATTAGGGTAAATGTATCTAGATTATCTGTTATATATAAAATCAATCTTAATCCTTGCATTTACGCTGTAATGTTTGTGTGGGATTTTTTAATGTACAGTGACGAACTGTCAGATTAAAATCGGCTGTCACGCGGCGCAAACACACACAGAGGCGCGCTGAAAGAGAGATTCTCATTATAAAACAGATTCTTAAACAAGATTTTAAGCCATTTATGTGTTTTTACCGAACTTTAGAAGAGAAAACGCAGTGATGAAAACGCGGTTGAAGTGGCTGTCATTTATATTCACGCCGGAGTCTGAAGAAACATCACTCTAGACTCCACTCCGTCCCGCGATTCCCGCCCCTCCATGTTCGTCGATCAGGTTTCATGCACGAATGTAATGCTCAGTTAGGTTAAACCAGGCTCGATGAGGTAACTTATTTCCTTGCCTTTTTTCGGAACCAATATTGTTGCATCGTCCCTCTCTCAGTCGCCACCAGGATTTTCTGCAATGGTGCTCGTTTTTCCTCTCATTTCTGTGAAAATTGCTGCTCCAAATCCACCAAGTAAACCGACGTGTATATGTTTGCTGCTTTGTTTCGCGTCACGCGAGTGACAGCCAAACGTCGCAAATGAGGAGAAGAGATGAGAGAAACGATCGGGTCTGATTGGTGAATCCGCCATTTGCGAACGGTCAGAAACACGTCCTTGTTGATACTTGGAAAGGAAGGAAAATGCATCTCTTTGTCATCTGCCACCGGTGTGGCCCTGTTGCGCGGGGACGGCGATTGTGGTTCCGTCCCGGGTTACCATGGCGACGGCTGTGAGATACCCCCCTCCCCCCTTATTTTTTTTTTTACATATCTGCATGATTCACGTAGGTCACATTTTCAGGTCGGAAAATCCGGAATTCCGGATTAATCCGGAAAAATCACATCCCTGCTGGTTGGATAAGGATTTAAAGCAACCCATTCTCACCAAAAAGCGTACAAATGACACGCAGTGTGATTATCGTGCAATAGATACGCCAAATTCCGATTTTGCGTGCATATGATACGCCAGTCCTTCCCATTCACTGATATGGCAAATCGTTTCGTGACGTTTTATTTATTGTTTTCTCATTTGTTTTCTGTTTTTTTACCATTTTCGCTTGGGTTTAGGGTTAGAACAACTTTTTGTTATATAAAAATGACATCCTAACCCAAACCCCAACTCTAACCCCAACTCCAAGCGACCATGGCTTAAATATAGACAAAAACTTAGAGATACCTGTATATTAAATAACCTGCTTAAACAAATGTGAAATCTAACCCTAAACCCAAGCGAAAATGGTTTAAAAAACAGAAAACAAATGAGAAAACAATAAATAAAACGTCACGAAACGATTCGCCATATAAGTGAATGGGAAGGACTGGCGTATCATATGCACGCAAAATCGGAATTTGGCGTATCTATTGCACGATAATCACACTGCGTGTCATTTGTACGCATCTTGGTGAGAACGGGTTGATTTAAAGTTGGATATGAAGATGAAATCTGACGCATTGCTTCAGTGTTAAAACTGATTAAATAATTGCTGTCTGTGGTTCTATATGGGCTATAATGGCAATCTTTTTTTTAAATAATATGGGAAAAAAGAACTATAAATTAGTTCATTTTTGGAACTGTGAACTAGTTCAAAATTTGGAAATATGAACTGAACTAGTTCATTTTAAAATTTGTAAACTGTGAACTGAAGTAGTTCATGTAAACTTTCCCAACACTGAGAATATGTATATAAATAATATTGATATAAAAATATTGATATTAATTTTTTATTAAATTGTCAAGTTATTGTGTGATTACTAAAATAGGCCAGTGGCGCTCGGCCGTGACATTCAAGTTCAGTGCCGTACAAAATGGATTGCTGTATGAATATGTGGCAGCTGTTTTGTGCAGTAAACTTTCTTTTAAGAAACCTGTTGTACTGATGTGATGACCAGTTATAGTGTTAGTGCTAGTAAGACTATTTAGATGTGCAGATTAATTCAGGACTTTGTGTAGACATATTTTATAATGAATATTATGAGGTGGTCCGCGAAAATTCTTGATTACAAATAGTGGTCCACATACACAAAAAGTTCGAAAACCCCTGGACTAGAGGACATTGAATTTGATGTTGACGAAATTTTGTGGCCAGACCCAGAGAGATGACACGATGTAGACTGACTTTTATCTCAGTGAAATTACTATTTTGTGTTTTGGAAAAAACACTTGTGTTTGTTTTGATGTGTGTAAATAAACATTAGTACTTTACGTTTGGATCCCTGTATATGTTTACAGAACTATGACAAAATTTTGACCTCAAACTGACACAGATTGCCTTGTCCACAAAGAAAGCAGATGCAAGATGTGTTGTTTTATTTATACCATTAGTGTTTAGTTGGTGCATTGTGTGCTTATTAATTTAATTGCTTGTGTTAACTGTTTGAGACAAAAACAAAAAAATGTACAAAGGTTTGAAGACTTAAGCAAGGTTTATTAGCTTTTGCAAGAGAGATACAATGTTTTGCTGATTTGGTGAAGGGTTTTCTTATTTGTGTGTAGTTTTGCAAAAAAAGCCAATAGTTACAAAAATGTGCTTAAGCCATCAGAAAAAAAAACTGTGAAGTGGATATCTCAAATTACAGTTTTTGAAACCATCACTTATTTTCTCAAAACCTTGAACACAAATCCAAATTGTCAATCTAAATTCACAGAACCCCTGACTTTTCTAGCAAAATCGAACCATTTCTTCAAAACAATTTTACCTGTGCTCAAACTCAAACTAAGCTTTTACACATAAGTCTATAATCTACACCAGAGATCATCCATTAGACACTACCTTAAAAAAAATGTAAAAACCCAACATACAGGACATCTGCTAACAGAAAAACACATGTTTATTGTATATACCAATACAATTGACAAATACTGTTAAAAATCTCTATTACTGTTATTACAAGTTTAGTTCAGTAAATATAAATATAGTGGATACACAAATGGGTAAAGGCCACTATGAATTTGGTTCAGAGATTGGGGTTTAGTGTTTTAGCAGTTCAGAAAAACTGTAATGGCTGTGTTTGAAAAAGGAAATCAAAATACATCCTGTTAGATTTTTGGGTCTCACATAGAGAAATGTGTGTTGTGTTTGCAAAAAGTGTTTCATAAAATTGAAAATGGGGTCAAAGGCCAAGAATTAGTGTATGGTTTGCAGATTTGGTGCGTGGTTCTGTTGTTTGAGGGTCAGGTTTCAGATACGTGTAACAAGTAAGGATTTTGTGTGGAAATAGTGTTGTTTTTGGCAGCCTATTTTAGTTTTAGTCTAGTCTTTGTGTCAAGCTATCATTTTTGTTTTTATTAGTTTTAATCACATTCATACTCATTTTTTTTCTAGTCAAGTTTTATTCGACTAAAAGTCTGGACATTTTAGTCTTATTTTAGTCAGACTTATCCATGACTATTTTTGTCTAGTTTAAGTTGACGAAAACTGATGCCATTTGTAGAAGCCATTTAGTTATGTTGGGTCTGTAATTTTCTTTCACGCCAATAGAGGGCGCTTAATGTATATATGGCCTTGAGTTACCGCAGCCAGGTGTGCGAGAAGTAATCAGGTCAAACAAACTTTTTGACCGTCAGCGTCACAGTCATTATTAACGTAATATTTGAACTTGAGTAATTCTATTTTTATTTTATTTTTCTTTATTGTTTATTAATGATCAAATTTTGGAGTGCAAAGGAAGACACACCAATAAATGGATTGGAATATCCAAAAGTATATTTTGAGTTTTGCAAAGTGTTTTATCTAAGATCAAGTTTCAAACGACGCGTCAGAAGAACAAAGACCTCAAAATGGACAATCACGCACCTACACCATTTTAGTCTAGTTTTAGTCAGTGAAAATTGTATTTTAGTGTCTTTTTAGTAATGCAATTTTATTTAACCCATATAGTATAATGACCTAGTAGTAGTATAGACAAAACAATATTTTCTTTTAGCCAAACCCATTTTAATCAAAAGTTATCCTGTTATATTATTGTTACCTTATAGACTCAATAAAACATCCATTCCAGACATGGAATATGCTCTGATTTGAATTTACAAGATATTTATTTTACTAACCTCTGAGTGAGTGACTTGCCTCTTCGTAAAAGAAAAGTCTAAATAATCAAAACAGAAGTAGTCTAAGCAGAAACACACACAAAGGGCCGCTGCTGGTCAAATGGGTGCCCTAAGCGGATTTTTACAGTGGTGCCCCTTTAGTTAAAAACACAACATCATCACACACAACTATAGTATGTTATCTGTGAGAATAAAACTTTATTAAAATGCAATTGTTATCATTTATAATTGTATTTTGACAGCAGCACAAACTACAATCATACAAATATTATACATTATAGCCTATATTTCTGCATCTGTACCTGTGTAGCTTAAGGACTTAAGCTTAATCTAAATGACAAAGCTGGTCTTACATGTCATTATAAATCCAAGCAATTTTGGAGAATTACTAAATGTCTTTCTTGTAAGTAAATGAAAAA
This sequence comes from Paramisgurnus dabryanus, assembly GCF_030506205.2. Lineage (NCBI taxonomy): Eukaryota > Metazoa > Chordata > Actinopteri > Cypriniformes > Cobitidae > Paramisgurnus > Paramisgurnus dabryanus. Next base: position 31,539,701 of record NC_133355.1, on the reverse strand, counting down.
TAAGCTTTAAGAAAACAGCAGATGTATATTACAGTTTTTCACGATTGCTTACATACAAAATCTTTTTATGTCAAACGATTTTTGAAACCTCTCACTCAAAGTGCAAAACTACATGCCAAATCTTCATTAATAAGCCATTTCTCAGCCTTTTAAAGTTTTAATTGCACAAAACACTTTTTTCAAACCACTACACACAATTCTTTACCTAAAACACAAAGATCTATGAGGAAGAGACTTTCTTTCCTTTTCCAAACACAACCAATCAAAATGCTACACTTATTCACAATGTCACACAAACACACCTCACATGTGCAAACACTAATTGCTTAACTGATCACTAACCAATCACTGCTTTACTTACAGTAATATAATACAGTAATAGTATACAGTAGTAAAGATAGGCCTATAAATAGGTCAAAGGTCAGATTACCTGTTTTGGCAATCTGTGCCCCCCCCCGCCAATTCCTGGACCAGGATCCCACACACAATTTACTGTTTTATACTTTAAAGAATATACTTTTGGTTTACATGTTTATAGTTTTGTTGTATGCTAATGTAGTTTGGACTAATAAATATTTTCTGTTTCTACATTGCATTGGCATTTTCGGTGTACTTGTTACCCCTCTCAGTAGATTACTTTCACTGTGGAACATTGTACTGAAATGTAGATATAAGCCCATGAAAGACCAAAGAGCTTTAGATTTAGAACAGCAGTGTTTAGATGGTATTTCCAAAAATGTATTATTATGAAAGAAGTATTTGCCATTTGATCATGTGTTTATGGCATTTTGAATGCAGTGTTGCATTTTGAAGGAGATGTGAGCTACTTTGCATTTGTGTGTGAAGTTTTGAGAATTGTGAGTAGAGTTTTGAAAAAAACGAGACTTAGTTTTGAAAACGTGTGTAAGCAATTGGTAAAAATTGTAACAAAAGCAAAAGTTGGTATGTAGGCTATGGTTATGATCTCAATAATACTGTCAGGATCCTGCCGGAACCTTGTCTTGTTTTAATTTCTAGTCCAGTATGGCAGGGTTCTGACAGTAGTGATGGGAAGTTCGGTTCATTTTTCTGATTCAGGATCTTTGAATCTCGTTCATCAAAACAAACAAATCTTTTTTCAAGTCATTTCGTTATTTTTGTTCATTTGATTATGATTACTTGTTATTTCACAAATTCCCCCAGAACGGCCACTTATGCAAACAATTATGACATTTCTAACAAGTTATGAGAAATAAAAATGCTTATTTCATTATTTCTTGACATTCACAGAAGCTGACCCCTGCACAAGAGACTCAAGCGATTAGCTTACCTCCTAAGTCAGTCCTCGTGTACAAGAAATTGTGCTTCTGTCGCATGACAGTCCCCTACAGACTGTGTATGCCATCAGAATTGATTAGTTCATGTCAAGTTTTCGGGTTTGACTCGAGTCATTCGATCTTTCCAATATAAGGCTATGCAGCCCATAGCGGATATAGATTTGATTAGTTAATCTCGAGTCTTTGGGTCAGAGTTGTTCTGCCTTTTGTCACGTTATGTCACTGGATACAGAAAGTTAATAACTGCAAACCTTATTAAAGAGTAACTAAACCCTAAACCAACTTTTTTTAGTTAATGATCTGTAAGAATGATGCCTTATTAGTGCTGTTCATTGATTTTAGTCAGTTTTTTGACATTTGGATATAAAGTGTTTTAATACTACAATATATGGTGTAAAAACGTCTGAGTGCTGCCCTCTTCAGGTTGAACGGTGGCTACTGCAGTTTAATTTTCCTATTGGATGTTAGGTCCAAAAAAATGACTCGTGACGTAAGCAGGTTCAAGCTCACCACGCCCTTGTTACAATCTAACCACACACTTGGTACGAGCTTAGTTCGTCCCCTCTATCTCCGTTGGGATCTGCCCACTTTTCTTGCGTTTTTCAAATATTGGCTGTGGGTGGAGTCAGGCTCTGACCAGGGGTTTAGTTACGCTTTAACAATAATTACATGATTAATATAAATTAAATGTACAATTATTTAATAATAGAGATGCCTGTGTAAGTTTATAACATAGCAATGATGTACACATAAACACTGTACACATAATTGTTATTTATTGTTTACACTGTATATCATGCCAACAAAAAAAATATTTAAAATAATTAAAACACACACGTGTGCACCACAGATCCTGAAGAAATTAAATATAATTTAGAGACTGACAGAAACAATAGCAGAACACAACTTTCATTTTTCAGGAAAAGTTTATTGTACTTTGTCTTTTGCACTGCGGATAATTTCAAGATAATAAATGGTCTGTAAATATACTGAACCGGGAAGCTGCCGACACATGACAAATGAACGAACGACTTGGAGGACCCAAAGACTCAAGATGAACTAATCATTTATCTCTCCGGTACAGATAGCATAGCCCATTGGGTTGTCACGTGTGAAAGGAACGAACAACTCGGAGGACCCAAAAACTCGAGATGAACTAATAATTTCTCTTTCTGGTACATACAACATAGCATAGCTCACAGGGTTGTCACGGGTGAAAGGAACGAACGACTCGGAGGGCCCGAAGACTCGGCAGGTGAACTAACCAATTCTCTTTCCGTAACAGAACCAATAGATGTTGCACATGCGCGGTCAACACAAAATGAACGAATCACTCTCCAAGACGACTCGTTACTCCTGAGTCCTACTATACTAAAGATTCGTTCAAAATGAACGAATCGTTCATGAACAACCCATCACTATCTGACAGTACAACGTTTGTGTGGGGAATGCGTGGTCTGTATTGTGGATGCTAACCACGTATTTCCCGTGTCTCGTCACTTTTTACCCGATCCCTTACCTGTTATGATTTTCACCTGTTCCCCTCATTAGTTCTTATTTATAGTCCTTGTGTTTGGTGTACTGTACTGGTTCGTTTTGTGCTGTTCCCTGTGAGTACTGAGTCAAATTTATCCAGTCCAGTCCAGTCCAGTCCAGTCCAGTCCAGTCTAGTGTTATCTGTTTTGTTTAGTTCAGTTTTGTGTGTAACCTGTCATTTATTTATAAGTCTTGTTTCCCCATCGTGGGTTTTTGTTTTCCTGTTTTTTTGTAAATAAAAGTTTTATTGTTACATCTTCGTCTGTGCTTGGGTTTGTTTCCTGTTTAAATTAACACTCAAGCATTCAGTTAAGCAGGTTTAGTTCATTCAAATAATAAGCGTAATTTATTTACAATGAATGTCTTTAGCATAGATATCTTTACCATAAATTAAACGCAACGCAGCACAATGTCATTTACAGTTTTTTTCAATCGCTAACAAGCCCTTACCCATACTTCAGATACTTTTTCTAAACACTTAACACAGACTCACACCTACAAAACACAAATGGCCAAATGGATCATTTTCTCCTCAAAAACACATTTAGTTAAATATATACTAACTCTTCATTTCAAAACAGAACACATCTTTTAGAGTAGCAGTACTGAGAGACTTCCGGCGCTGCACTGTGGCGACGAGTGCCTAAAGCACGTCTGAAAATGTTTGTTTGTTTGTTTGTTTTATGGTTTTCAAGTGTTTTTTTTGTTCGTTATATAAACCCTGAACTACAGGTTTGGAAGTGTTATTGTTAAGTCAGAGCGGGCCAACGAGGTTAAGATGCGTTTTGTTACGCAGCTTTTGTTTATTGTCCTGGTGATTCATCTGTTGCTGTCGACATCCCTTTTACGAAGCCAGGGATATGCGTCGGCCGCCGTAACAACACATGGGATTATACGTTATACCCGGGATCAACTCTGGCAACTTAGGGATCTGCACAGCGGAAACTTCCCAGTCGATCTGCCTGAGGAGTGTCTACGCACATCCACCGCAGCGAGGAAAAGAGGCCGGCGCGGAGGTGTACGGCGTAGGGTTCGCGCACGGGGGAGAAAGCCACCTCTACCTACGGTCATTCTGGCTAACACCCGCTCCTTGGTGAAGCAACTTACGGAGCTACGGAACGCTGTGAGGTACCTCTCAGAGTATCGGGAAAGTTGTATGTTGTGCTTTACGGAAACATGGCTTAAAGATACGATTGATAACTCAACACTCAGGATTAGCGGGTTTAGCGACCCGATTAGACTGGACCGTGATGCACAGGTAACCGGTAAAAGAATTGGTGGGGGAGTGTGTGTATATATCAATGAAGGATGGTGTGGAAACTACATTGTAAGAGACTCCCACTGCTCGGAAGACATTGAGCTATTGACACTGTCGGTCAGACCTTATTATCTACCTAGAGAATTTGGTCAGGTGTTTGTCACTGTGGTGTACATTCATCCCCGCGCTAATACTAAGGTCGCGGCAAATAGAATATATGACACAATGACCAAATTAGAAAACATGGCACCTGACGCGCCGAAGTTTGTTCTCGGAGATTTTAATGGATGTTCAATCAAAGGCGTTTTGCCCAATTACTATCAATACGTCAAATGCCCGACAAGAAGGGAAAAGACACTTGATCTATGTTTTGGGAATATTAAAGACGCTTATAAGGGTTATGCTAAACCACCCCTTGGAGATTCTGATCATAATGCAATTCAGCTTGTCCCGCAGTATAAACAAAAGCTAAAGACCAGCAAACCCGAGATAAAGACAATCAAACAGTGGACCGATGAGTCAGTTGAATGCCTAAGAGGCTGTTTCGAATGCACTGTGTGGGACATTTTTGTGAATACGAGTAAAAATTTGGAAGAGCTGACTTCAGTGGTGACTGACTATATTCGGTTCTGTGTAGACTGTATAATTCCCGAAAAAACTTTTAGGGTTTTTCCAAATGATAAACCTTGGGTAAATAAAGAATTAAAAGTTGCACTGCACAGGAAAAGGAAAGCCTTTGAACAGGGAGACAGGCTTAAAATGAAAGAAATTCAGAAGGAGATTAGACAAATAACAAATGACTGTAAACAGAAATATAAACGGCATATAGAGGCGGAAATGAGGGGGAATAACCTGAAACATGCATGGCAAGGGATGTATACAATGATAGGGAAGGAAGAGAAGAAAAGGCACATAGATACAAAGGGACATGATCAAGCATTTGCAAATGAACTAAATGTTTTTTATGCACGGTTTGAAACATCAGACTTTCTTCTGGAGCGTGATGCTATTAGACAGCAGCTACAGTGTGGTACTCCGCCAATTATTACAGCAGATGAGGTGCGTAGAGTTTTTAAAAAAATTGATTTCAAAAAAGCATCGGGCCCTGATCAAATAAGTGGAAGGGTTCTGCAGAAGTGTAGTGAACAACTTAGTACAATTTTCTGCCAACTTTTTCAGAAGTCTTTATATACACACTATATTCCGAAAGCTTGGAAGTCATCGCTCATAGTGCCAATTCCTAAGGTAGCAAGACCAGCTGATTTGAATGATTATCGTCCAATTGCCCTCACATCAATTGTGATGAAGAGCCTAGAAAAAATAATTCTGAGACATATTCTGCATGATGTGCAATGTAATATTGACCCCTTACAGTTTGCCTATAGAACTAGGCGGAGCACAGATGACGCCCTCCTGTATATGCTCCATAATATCTATTGCCATCTGGATAAGCCTAAACGATATGCACGGGTTCTCTTTATAGACTTTTCATCCGCCTTTAATACAATCAGACCCCACATTATGATGGAGAGGTTGGGGCAGTTAGGGGTGAATCCTAACATAATTAGGTGGGTTGAGTCCTTTCTGACGGAGAGAACACAGTGTGTTAGGGTGAATGAAGCTGTGTCCTCTCCAATTAACACCAATACAGGATCGCCACAAGGCAGTGTCATCTCACCAGTATTATTCACTCTTTACACTAATGAATGTAGAAGTGATACATCTGAGCATCTTACTATAAAATTTGCAGATGACACAGCAATAGTGGGGCTAATACAGAATAATGATGAGACCAACTATAGGGCTTGGGTGGACCGATTCGTAGATTGGTGTAGGTCCAGCTGTCTTCTTCTAAATGTAAACAAAACAAAGGAAATAATAATAGATTACAGAACTGTGAGCCAATCCCATCAGTGTTTGAGACTAAATGGAGAGGAAGTTGCGATAGTAACTGAGCATAAGTACTTAGGCACAATAGTAGACAATAAGCTGAAATGGAACAGTAATATTGACACCATCTATAAAAAGGGGATGCAAAGGCTGCATTTCATGAGGAGGTTGAGACAATTTAGAGTGGATAGAGAAATTATGCTACTTTTCTACCATTCATTTGTGGAGAGCACGCTACTTTTTTGTTGTGTAGCCTGGTATTTCTCCTTGTCTGTAATCAACAAAAACAGACTGAGTAAGATAGTTAATTTGGCCAGTAAGGTTGCAGGAACAGAATTAGAAAGCATGGCTAGTACCTGTGCAAGAAGGGTGTTGAAGAAAGGTCAAGCAATACATAAAGATGAGTCACATCCCCTACATCAGGCATATGAGATGTTGCCATCAAGGAGGAGATTTAGGCTACCTTATTTTCAAACAAATCGAGCTAGTAAGTCTTTTATACCAACTAGCATTGTATTGATGAATAAGGAGGGGTACCTGGAGGACAGCACTTTACAATAGCACCATGCACTTTCTCCCTTGTGGGACTATCATGGTATGCAAAACTGCACTTTGTCCTTGTTATGTAGTGGGGGTCTTTTGTCCTGATGTTTTGTATATGAGTGAGGGGTTGTTGGGGCGAGGGGAACTCTTTTGTATATTTTGTGTTGTGTTTGTTCTGTTATTTGTTTAATTGTCATTATGTATAGATGTATCAGGCATGCTTTATGGTGCAGAACAAGTTTCCAAAAGGATAAATAAATAAATCTCATCTCATCTTTCTCTGCACACAATAACTTTACCAAAACACTGGAAATCTGACTCAAAATAAAATTATTCTGTCAAAGAATAACACTTGTTTTCACTTCACAAGGTACATGCAGTCAATCAAAGTACAACAGGTTTCAAAATACTGGCTATTGTTGACATTACAAAAACTGCATAGACTTTTATGTTTTAGTTTTACAGGTATTTGCATGCAACATGCAATCAACCTTTTTTACACAAAATTTATTGGTTGGGAACTGTATGTCCACATGTACAGCAATGTTCACATTCAAAAGCATTCTAGTAAGAAGCAAATTAGTTGTTTTCCCTTTCCTGTTGACTACCAGAGGTACGGCTTGATAGAACAGAAAAAGTTTTACAGTATTGATCTTGATCATTATTGAGGAGCTTTCCTCTTCCCCCAGACCAGGGGTGGACAATTCTGGTCCTGGAGGGCCACAGTCCAACCCTAATCAAGCACAACCGTTGACCGCCTTAAATTGGGCTGCACGCTTTAACCATCCTCTCTTTGTAAAAATCAGTGAATTTCATCACTGACTACTGTTCTTGCAGCCCTTGGAATGCCACCACCACACATTCTTAAACCTCTACATTGCCCTCTCCTTGGGCCTGCTCTTCTCCCTGGCCCTGCTCCTCTCACTGCTACTCACCCTTCCACTGCATCTCTCACTGCCCTGCACCTCTCACTGCTCCTGCACCTCTCACTGCATCTCTCACTTCCCTGCACCTCTCACTGCATCTCTAACTGCTCCTGCACCTCTCACTGCACTTGCATCTCTAACTGCACCTCTCAATGGGCCTGCTCTTCTCCATGTGCCCCTTGCTTTTATGCTTCCTCATCCATACGTTACAGTGTTTGTCTTTATCTGTTTTCAAAAAAATCACTCCTCAAAGTCTTCCTTTTACTGTATAAGTATCAATGTAATAGAAAAAATAACCTAAGCCAGACTTGAATCAGCTGTGGTTGGCCCAATTTACCCAACATAAAGGTTTTTATACTCTATCTATGTTTTGGAATATTGTTTTTGCTATTGTGGGATGTTGTGTGTTAACATTTGTAAATACTACAAAAACAATCCATAATTTTGGTGAGAGGTATAGCTTGTCTGTTAAGAAAATGTAAGCATTGTGGAAATGTGTTTACTGACTGCATATTGTGTGAAAACGACATGAAATGAATGAATTGTATGGCCAGAAAAGACCAATGGTGTGCTAATTGTGTTTAGAGTTTTGAAAATGTGACAACTGATTGGACAAATGCTTGTTAGCGACTGAAAAAAATTGTAAACAACTGAAGTTTCATGATAGAATTTGTACACTATTTAAATCACGCAGATGATTAGGTGGTGTCAGCAATCAAAGCTATACATTTTAACAGGCTTGTGAACTGACCTGAAAGTGATGCATAGGCTTTATTTTGGACTTTTCTTTTCCATTTGAAGACAGAATGTTGCGTCTTCTCTGTCATAGCGGTCCATCGACTGTGACGCGTGCAAACGGAGGTGTATGATATCAAAGCATCGCGAGAACACACTGCTTCTCATGGTTTCTAAACGCTCTCGCGGTACTTTTATGTTTTGATTGATCTGCGCAGCCCCAAAATCTGCAGTCAGGTAGTGGGGGCGTGGAGATGGAGGGATGGCTAAAAAGACGAAATAACGTTATAACGTCTCGTTTTTATTCGTCAACAGTATTGCATTATACATTTAATTATAGTCATCGTCACATGACCAGCATTTTTGTTGCCTCTCGTTTTCGTCAAGTGATAAAGGTTTGTAACAACTATATTTAGTCATACTAAATGTGGACACTATGCAACACTATGTGGAAGCAGTTGAAAAAAACAATGTTTGCTTTTGCAAGAGATGCGTGACAAATTGCATGTTGTGTGCATGTTTAGTAGAGTTTTGAGAAAAGGTGCCATAGTTTCAAAAATTGTGTGTAAGCAATTTGGAAAAAAACCTGTAACCATATTTTTCTGTAACCAGATGCCCTGGTTGCTGTGTTTCTTATTTTTTGATGTGGCGTCTAATAAATGCTCTTTAGTGTTTTATATATTTACTGGCTGTGTTTATCATCTGAAATCACTGTTTGATTGTGAGAACAAACTAAATGGTTTTAAGGTGATTGATTGATTTTTGCCAGTAAAGTCAGAGGTTCTACAAATGTAATTTGAAGATTTGGTTTTGTGTTTAAGGTTTTTAAAAAGTGGGCAACAGTTTCAAGAAATGTGTTTTAGCAATTGTAAAAAAAAAAAACCCTAGAATTACATTTGTGACAATTAATGTTTCCATTTATAATTGGGGTAAGGAATTAAGAATGAGCCATTTATATTGAAGACATGTTTGTAAACCTCTGATCTGAATGGTGTGAGAGCCCCTCTGTTTCTCTGGTGGTTTCTTTGGTACCGTACAGTTTTCCGCTGGGTCACATGTGGACAAAGACCACTTTTAGCAGCAATTTTTCCAAATAAATTTTCAAACATTAAATTTGTAGGAACAATTTATTAAAAATCAACACATTTATGGAAAGATTTAATACAGTTTCCTTTGCTCTTTTATAGCTGTAAGGTAAGTAGCTTGTTGACTACTGAGTTTTTACATTTATGGATTTGGCAGATGCTTTTATCCAAAGCATTTTTAAGAGTAAGAGTGTTCCCTGGCTCGAACCATAGACTGTAAAAAAGATGGACGCAGTGTCCGTGACGTCACCCATTGGTTTCTGAAGATCGTTTTTGAAGCTTAAATTAGGCATTGCCTGAACTTTAAAGCTTAATATAATTTAAATGTATGAGTTATAAAAAAATTCATCCCCTCACAGTTTATTTTCATACAAACATATTATTTTCTACTGTTAAGTTGGCCATTTTAACATGGATACATATGGGAATTGACTCTCTTTTGGAGCCAGCCTTTAGCGGCCAGTCGATGAATTGCAGTTTAAGTCACTTCCGTATTGGCTTCATCAGAGAGATCAGAAGGTTGCCCCTCGGCTCGAAGCCATGAACTTTTGCGTTGTTAACCTAATGCTCTACCATTCTCTCAAAAATGCTATGAGGTTTTAGTGTCAAAGCTTAAGAAAATTGTGTGTTATGTAGGAGAACTTGCTTTGTAAGTTGTGTTCTCAGTTTAAAGACCTAGAGATCATTTGTTAATTGGGGCACACGCATTCTGCTCACATTCATAGGTCATGATTTAAACTCTGTCGTCTTGTAAAGTTAGTCTACCTTTAATACTTAATCTATGTACTGTCTGTGCCCTGTTGTTCTGTCTGTCAGTCTATCATTTGATCTCTATCTCTCTCTCTCTGTGGAGTAATAGCCAGCAGTCCGAATTGTTTCTTGATGTTCTTCCAGTCTGTGTGTTCTGAAAAATGGACAAAGCAGATTTTTCACTAGAAACCATGTGACATTTACTACAGCCAATAGGTAAGCTGAGGACCCTCTACTTTTCATCTGCGCTCCCATATTTTTTTTAACTATTTTATTTTCTCTCTGTTTACTGAAAACATTGGCTGTATGACCCTGCTGAAAAGATTTAGACTCACCAGTTGAAATTATTTTAGCACAAAAACATGATATAGAAAAATTGATATACTGTAGAAAAATGATAGAAATAGAAAGATGACAAACAGGAAAATATCTCAGAAATCTTCAAAAATGTCACCAATACACACAACTGTGGCAAAGAGCGACAGACATGTTACAGGTTAGGCTCAGGCTTTGCATTTTGATATTAAAGCACTTTACTTTTGCATTACAGTTAAGCCTGGCATCTAGACTAATTTTAAGTTTTCTATCCTCATAAAAGGATAAAATCCTGCAGACCCTGTTTAAGTTTAAAAACTCAGTGGTTGCGCTGCAGTGTATATGAACCTAGCTGGATTCTTATGTAAATTAAGGTGTGGGTGCCCACATTCGCTACCTTAATTGGACTTTTGGATCATTGTGTATCCTTTCCTGATATCAAGAGTCCAGGAGGCTTACACAGGTCACTGAAAAGGCAGCACCTGTGGCATTTTGGTACGGTTTTCCAATTCGTCCGTCATTGATGTGATGTCGAAATGACAGACTGAAAGGGACATCTCAGTTATGGATGTAACCCTCGTTCCCTGAAGGAAGCGAACGGAGACGTCATGTCCCCTTGCCACGGTTACTGTATCACTGCTGAGGTGACCTGGTGTCTTATGCTTGGCTTCTCAACAAAAACATAAATATGTGTCACACGGTGACGATTTCAAGGGGCGGAACCAAAAGTAGGGAAGATTGGTTCCGTCCGAAGGTGTTCCCACCTGGACGAGAGAGCGAAAACACTGGAACTTCCGGTAAACGCCGGGAGTCAAATCAAGCTGGATTTAACGCAGGTGTGAGTAATTAAATGTAGCGGCTGGGGATTGGACGATGTGAAGAAGGCGAGGGATATAAAGAGAGCTTCAAACACGCAAAGGTTGTTGTTGTGTTGTGGTAGCAGTGCTGCGGTGTGGTCGGGTGTGCTGACGAACCGTTCCGGTGTACAGAGTAAAGGTCTGGGCGAAGTCACGTTGGATAGCGTCAGGGATTGATGTTTTCTGGACAAAGAAGCAGAGAAGGATACGGAGCACGGGGCTGAGTATATCATTCATTTTTGGATGTTTCCAAATGAAATAACCTGCATGCATCATCGATGTATTTGAGTGTTTGTTGAGGAAACGACTCACCGGAAGTGTTGTCGAGGAAGACTTTTGGCCGTAGATTAAGTACGGAGTGAAGAGGATTTCGTCCGCTATGAGGAGAAGGAAACAAGGAAGAGCATCGTTAACCACTGTGAGTACTTGGGGGCATTGTACAGCGTGTTATTGTGGAAAGTCCATCATTCAACGTGTGTGAGTCTTCAGCAACCAGGTTAGCGGCCCTACCATGGAACAGAAGGGTGGGTGAACCGGGAAGTATAGTGAGCAAAGGAATCTTATAAATACAAGGAGAAGGAACGAAGGGAAGAGCATCATCGTTCATTGTGAGTACTTGGATTATTATACGGAGAATTATTGTGGAAAGTGTGCTGTGCAACGTGTATTGTGAGTCTTCAGCAATCAGGTTAGCGGCCCTACCACGGAGCAGAGTGGTGGGAGAGCCGGGAAGTAACGACCCAGGGAGAACTCTCTGTAAAGAGAGTAGTGTGGATTAACCTTACCTGTCACGGAGCCTCTTCAAAGGTGCGCCCCTGTCCATTTCTTTGTGGCTGTAAGTGAAAGAGAGGAGAGGGAAGCGTTCGGCTCGGCGTGACAGCGAAAAGGTCCCCCTGAAGGACAAGAGGCCTCTGGGTAGGTTTGTGCCACAACGTCCTACTACACCAAGGTCTGTGAGTACACCTACCGACTGGTTACAGTGCAGTCGCCGTAAGTCCACCGTCCACGAGCCGTAAATGAAATTGAATTGCCTGTTGAATGCTAAAGCTATTACCAGCTAAGAGAACGACTACACGAGACGTAGTTATTGATTATTACTTACCTCTGCTTTCTGCTACGAGCCGCCAGAGTGACCAACAAAAGTCCCAGTTACCTGTCAAAGTGATCCTCTGTGTTACAGCTATAAGCCTGCAGAAGGATAGAGAGTCCGAGTCCAGCACCTGTGAAATACTTACCTTGCACACTGCTACGAGATACCTGGGTGAGAACAAAATTCTCAGTTACCTGTCAAAGTAATCCTCTGTGTTACAGCTATAAGCCTGCAGAAGGAGAAAGAGTCCGAGTCCAGCACCTGTGAAATACTTACCTTGCACACTGCTACGAGATACCTGGGTGAGAACAAAAGTCCCAGTTACCTGTCAAAGTGATCCTCTGTGTTACAGCTATAGGCCTGCAGAAGGAGAGAGAGTCCGAGTTCAGCACCTGTGAAGTACTTACCTTGCACACTGCTACGAGTTACCTGGGTGAGAGAGAAACAAAGTCTTAGCCACTGTCAAGTAATACTCTGTGTTTACAGTTGCACGTTTGCAGAAAGAGAGAGGGCGAGCCCAGTCGCCTGGGAGAACCTACCTTGCTCGAACGCTATGACAAAGGCGAGGGACGGACTTCCCTGACGTGAGATAAGTGTCGGACAGTTACTTTACTGAACCCACCTGTGATATACTTTTCCTTTAATCTGCCTCCAGGAGAAGAGGAGGGCGCCACAGGATCAAGAAAACACGGCGTAGGAGCCTTGTTCCCCTGTCTTCCCCGCCCCGCAGCGGTGCCTTGGATCCCTGGCACTTGGCACCTCTCCCTCTCCCCCTGTACAGCGCACCTGGAGGACAGAAGAGAAAACCTTTTAACTCCCCCCTTTCCCCTTTCCCCAAAATCTTTTAAGTAATTTAAATAAAGTTGCCTTTTAAATTAATACTTGCGCTTGTGTTGTCTAGTCATTGGGTTGGCTTTGGGACCTCCTCGAGGTGGAAACTAGGAAGGGGCGTGGCTTGTTACATCTGTGGTCCGCCCCGACCTGTGGCATATGCAGTGCACCTGCGGGACGGAAGATGCAAATACTGCATGCCCATATTCATTGTCTCTTTCTAGTTGCAATCGAAGCAGATTGGTCTCTCTAGCAGCAGGGGTGGGCATTCCTGGTCCTGGAGGGCCACTGTCCTGCAAAGTTTAGCTCAAACCCTAATCAAACACACCTGAAAATCCCAATCAATGGCTTCAGTATGATTTGGAAATGACATTCAGGTGTGTTTGATTAGGGTTGGAGCTAAACTTTGCAGGATAGCTAGACAAGGAATGCCCACCCCTGCTTTAGCTGTACCCAATTTATTGGTCATCAACTATCTTCAGGGAATGAGGGTTACATCCGTAACCGAGAAATTTTTGTCTATCAGCTTGAATTCTGACCCTCAAAGACCTGTTAGTCTGCCTTTAAAATGTCCACCGCACTCCATTTATTATCCTAAATTAGATGCACCTGTTAGCTGCATAAAGACACCTGTCCACCCCATACAATCAGTAGGAATCCAACTACTAACATGGCCAAGACCAAAAAGCTGTTCAAAGATACTAGAGACATAATTGTACACCTCCACAATGCTGGAAAGGGCTAAGGGGAAATTGCCAAGCCGTTTGGTGAAAAAAGGTCCACTGTTGGAGCAATCATTAGAAAATGGATGAAGCTAAACATGACTGTTTCCAAGGTTGCTGTTGGTAATACACTAAGACGTCATGGTTTGAAATCATGCATGGCACGTAAGGTTCCCCTGCTTAAACCAGCACATATCCAGGCCCGTCTTAAGTTTGCCAATGACCATTTGGATGATCCAGAGGAGTCATGTGAGAAAGTCATCTGGTCAGATGAGACCAAAATATAACTTTTTGGTCATAATTCCACTAAACGTGTTTGGAGGAAGAAGAATGATGAGTACCATCCCAAGAACACCATCCCTACTGTGAAGCATGGGGGTGGTAGCATCACATGGGACAGGGCGACTTCACTGTATTAAGGAGAGGATGACCGGGGCAATGTATTGCGAGATTTTGGGGAACAACCTCCTTCCCTCAGGTAGAGCATTGAAGATGGGTCAAGGCTGGGTCTTCCAACATGTCAATGACCCGAAGCACACAGCCAGGATAACCAAGGAGTGGCTCTGTAAGAAGCTTATCAAGGTTCTGGCGTGGCCTAGCCAGTCTCCAGACCTAAACCCAATAGAGAATCTTTGGAGGGAGCTCAAACTCCGTGTTTCTCCGCGACAGGCCAGAAACCTGACTGATCTAGAGAAGATCTGTGAGGAGGAGTGGCCCAAAATCCCTCCTGCACTGTGTGCAAACCTGCTGAAAAACTACAGGAAACGTTTGACCTCTGTAATTGTAAACAAAGGCTACTGTACCAAATATTAACATTGATTTTCTCAGGTGTTTAAATACTTATTTGCAGCTGTATCATACAAATAAATAGTAAAAAAAAAATCATACATTGTTATTTCTGGATTTTCCTTTTTTTAGATTGTCTCTCACAGTGGACATGCACCTACGGTTACAATTTCAGACCTCTCCATGATTTCTAAGTGGGAGAACTTGCAAAATAGCAGGGTGTTCAAATACTGTTTTTCCTTAATGTACTTTTAGTTTACATGTTTATAGTTTTGTTGTATGCTAATGTATACAACAGTAATGTTTGGCATAATAATATGTTCTGTTTCTACATTGCATTGGCATTCCCAGTGTACTTGTTACCCCTCTCAGCAGATTACTTTCTCTGTAGAACATTGTATTGAAATGTAGATATAAGCTAATGACAGACCAAAGAGCTTTAGATTTAGAACAGCAGTGTTTACATGGTAGGCTATATCCAAAAATGTATTATTATGAAAGAAGTGTTTGCCATTTGATGCAAATGCTTCATTCCGACATGTGTTTATGGCATTTTGAATGTGTTGCATTTTGAAGGAGATATTTTCAAGTTTCAAGTTTGTGTTTATTTATATAGCACGTTTAAACACAGCAACCAGGGCTGACCAAAGTGTTGAACAATATAGACAATAAAAGAAAAACTGTCATGGTCTTGTCAGACATCTGTGTTAGATTTAGGTCTGAGTGCATCTGACAGGACCATGACAGTATTATGTTCTGTGTGGGGACATGTGGATTCACATTGTGTGTGTGGTTGCCACATGTTCTCAGTGTCTTGTCGCTGTCATGATCTTGCCAGACCTTAGTATAGGTTTAGGTCTATGTTCTGAGGGCAAGGTCATGGCAGCATTGTGGTCTGTGTGGGAACACGTGTTTTTCACATTATGTATCTGTGTCACGTGTTCCCAGTGTTTCGTCACTTTTACCCTGCTCCCTTATGTACTCGTGTCTTACGTAATTAATTATGTTCACCTGTTCCCCATTGATGTGGTGTCTTTATAATGCCCTCTTGTTCTCTGTCGTGTGCGCGTTCGTTGTTTGGAAATCTGTGTTCATGTGCTGCGTGTTTCTTGATACCTGTTCCTGTTTTCCCATGTTAGAGTTTGTGTTTCATCACAGTGTTTTGTTTATCTTCTGTTTACCCCCACGTGGGTGTTTTTGTTCTTTAATAAATACATAGTTATTTTTGTACATCCTTGCGTTTGGGTTCGTCTCTTAGTTTTTCCTTATTCGGTGTTTATCACACCGTGACAAAAACAGAGATAAAAAGCAACTCCAAAGCAGGCAATCACATTGAGGTAAAAGCTAAAGAGAAAAAATTAGTTTTAAGAGAGGATTTAAAAACATTTAAAGATTGAGCTGTTCTAATGTAAATGGGAAGTCTGTTCCACAACCTAGGCCCAGCAACCGCAAAAGATCTATCTCCTCTTTTCTTTAACCGTGCCCTAGGGGCAAACAGAAGGCCCTGATCACCAGACCTCAAGTTTAGTGAGGGATTATGAGGACGGAGAAGGTCGGACAAATACGTAGGTGCCAGATTGTGAATGGATTTAAAAACAGATACAAGAATTTTAAACTCAATTCTAAAATGCACCGGTAACCAATGCAATGATTTTAGGATCGGTGAAACATGATCAAACTAACGTTTTCTTTTGAGGAACTTTGCAGCAGCATTCTGTACTAATTGAAGACGAGCAATAGAATGTTTAGATATGCCATAATAGAGGGAGTTGCAATAATCCAACCTCATTGTAATGAGCGCATGGACAGCGATCTCTAAGGGGCTTTTTACACCTGGTCACTTCATGCGTTTTCTCTGATCGGATAGCTATCTGATCGTAAAAAGACCAGGTGTAAATGCCCTCTGAAACGATTTCGAGACGGATTTAAATCCGATCGCTCAAACCACTTCAGGAGGTGGTCTGGGACGCATTTCAGAGAACTGTAAATGCATCTGGTTGATGAAACCACATAAGTCGCGCTTTACTCCTCCCAAACGTCAGCACGTCACTCGCAAGTAAGCTGGAAGAGCGCCAAACAAACAAAGCTGACACGCCTATTGCTTTATGGAGAGATGACAGCGGGTAAAAAAGCTTCCTAGAATCAATAAAAGAGTCTAATGACAAATTCAAATGATATTAAACAAAGAAATATAACGTTAAGAGAGAGTTTTGTGAATGCTTTTCCCGTCATGGACCTGCATTAAATCATCGCGCTGTCACTCTCCTGCTGCGCTGTACTGCGAGCTTCAGCTCATGCCGAGCAAGGAGACGCGCGTCCCCTGCCCAACATTCAGTACAACATACAGTAAGTGGAACAGTTTTAACAAATCAGATAGCTATCCGATCAGAGAAAACACATGAAGTGACCAGGTGTAAAAAGGCCCTAAGGTTTTCTCAGAGAGAGAGGATCTGACCTTAGAGAGAAGGCGAAGCTGGAAAAAACAGGAGCTAATCAGCGCATTTATTTGTTTATCAAATTTGAGGTTGTGGTCCCAGAGAACACCTAAGTTCTTAACGCAAGAAGAAATTGGAGGAAGATAGTCCAGATCAATGCTACTGCAATTAAAATTATCATGGGGACCAAAGACAATGACCTCGGTTTTGGATTCATTCAAAAATAGAAAATTTTGAGAGAACCACATTTTTACTTCCTCTAGGCATGCAAAAAGAGAATTAACAGCAAAGTCTTTGTTGTGTTTCAGAGGAAAATAAATTTGGGTATCATCTGCATAACAGTGAAATGATACACCATGTTTTCTGAAAATGCAGCCGAGAGGAAGTAAATATAGAGAAAATAGAATAGGAGCTAGAATAGATCCCTGCGGCACTCCACAGGAGAGTTGGATTGGCGAAGAAGAAAAATTACAGAGTTTAACGGAAAAACTTCTATTTGTTAAATAGGACCTAAACCAGCTAAGGACAGATCCCTGGATGCCCACATTAAATTCTAGTCGGGATAAGAGAGTTTTATGATCGACTGTATCGAAAGCCGAGGTTAAGTCTAAGAGTATTAGGATCACAGGGTCACCAGCATCAGTCGCTAACAGAATATCATTAGACACTTTTAATAAAGCAGATTCCGTGCTGTGCAGAGGTTTAAAACCAGACTGAAAAGTTTCAAATATTTGATTAGAGTTAAGAAAAGTTTGAAGTTGATTAAGAACTGTTTTCTCCAACATTTTTGTAATAAAAGGAAGTGTTGAAATAGGTCGAAAACTATTGAAATCTTTATTATCAAGTGAAGTTTTCTTGAGGAGAGGTGTAACAGTAGCTTGTTTTAGTATATCAGGGATAGTCCCTGTACTCAGGCATTTATTAAAGAGTAACTAAACCCTAAACCAACTTTTTTTAGTTAATGATCTGTAAGAATGGGGCTTTATTAGTGCTGTTCATTGATTCATTGAAGTTTTTTGACATTTGGATGTAAAGTGTTTCAATACTACAATATATGGTGTAAAAACGTCTGAGTGCTGCCCTCTTCAGGTTGAACGGTGGCTACTGCAGTTGAATTTTCCTATTGGATGGTGGGTCCAAAAAATTACTCGTGTCGTAAGCAGGTTCAAGATCACCACGCCCTTGTTACGATCTCACCACACACTTAGTTCGTCCCCTCTATCTCCTTGGGATCTGACCACTTTTCTTGCATTTTTCAAATATTGCCAGTGGGTGGAGTCAGGCTCTGACCAGGGGTTTAGTTACGCTTTAAAAAAGGACACCAAACACATTCTAACCGATTCAAAGATTTGCTTCAAAATACGGGGAGAAAGAACATCAAGAGAGCAGAAGGAGGGCTTTAGATGATCAACAATTTCTCTGAGTGACAGAAGAGAAACTGGGTCAAAAGCACTCCATGTAGCTGAAGAACAGCACAGTTCAAGTGATACATCAGCAAATGGTTGTATCTGAGATCTTAGAGAGGTGATCTTCTCGCAAAAAAACCTTGAGAAGCCATCACATAGTGATACTAAGGGATTTACAAACACATTTACAGGTGGATTTAAAACAGAATTTAAAACAGAGAACAAGGTTTTTGAACTGTGATGATTTTTCAAAATTAGATTGGAAAAATACTTTGATTTAGCAGATGACATAGCTTTCAGAAAAACACTGAGAGAGTTTGACAGCATTTCATAGGATATTTGTAGGTTATCGCTTTTCCATTTGCGTTCTGCTCTTCTACAAGCTCGCCTTAAAGAGCGGATTGTATAATTCAGCCATGGTTCATTCTTAGGTTTAGCCTTTTTAATTTTTAAAGGAGCAGTGGTATTTAAAACCTCAGAGCACACAGTATTAAAAAGACTAAGATGTTCTTCAGCATCTAAGTCAGGTAAGAGTGACTCTAAGGAGTGGGACAGAGACACCTCATTAAAGGTGTTTGTAAATTCATCATGGAAACAGGGAGAAAAGGCACAAGTCCAATTTGCTGTAGGAGTAATGAGTGATATTGACTGAGGAACAGGCATAGAAAACAGTACAGGCATATGGTCAGAGATCAGAGTGTCAAAAACCTGAACGTCAGTAATTAAAATGCCATGAGAAAGGATCAAATCCAGGGTATGTCCGTGAGTATGAGTGGGGTCCTTCACCCACTGTACCGTATTAAATGAGTCAATAAGGTTTAAGAACTCCGTAGTTAAAGGTTTTGTTTGACAGCACACATGAATGTTAAAGTCCCCTAGCAGAATAATTTTGCTGTAATTCGTCATACAATCACCCAAAAAGGCTGTAAATTCATTTATAAAGTCTTTTACTAGGTGAGGGGGGCAGTACACTAGCGCTAATAAAACAGGATTGTCAAATTCTAGTCGCAACAGCTGTACTTCAAAACTACTGTAGATTGTTGAAGATACAGAGTGACAATAGTGACTAAAATTGTTTAAAAAAATTACCGCTAGGCCACCACCACGGCCAGAAGAGCGGGGAGAATTAAAAAATGTGTAGCCTGCTGGAACCAACTCAGCAAAAGGACTAGATCACCAACCTTGGTCCAAGTTTCTGTGATGCACATAAAATCCAATGCATGTGTAGTAAAAAAGTCATTTAATATGAACGTCTTATTGACTAGCGACCGAGCATTAATCAAAGCCATCCTAAAAGGTTGAGCCACGTCGGAGATCGCGGGAAGGAGTACTCTATTCAAAGAGCGAAGACTCTGTAGAGTAGCTCCACCACGGCGAACACGGACAGGTGGGCGATAGAGGATCGCCAATCGGCAGTCCGGGAGAGTATTCCGAAGCCAGCGAACAGGTGGATCGTGCAAACGCCAGCCGGCACGCCGGCCAACGCCCAGATTCCACGTTGTCATGGACGCTAAGCTGGATGCACGGCCGGCGAGAAGCGCCATTTTCAGCCTGACAGCAACCCCTCCGCGCTTGCCACGTCTCCTGCAGCGTTTTCTGCGAGGTACAACATAAGGCCAACTGCGCAAATCCTCTTGAATCTCCCAAGTGAAGTTTGGAGAGCAGGGTTGTGATATAGCCCCAGAGCTTTTTAACTCTGGGTTAAATGTAGCCACAAAGGAGTCACGATTGTCCAAAAGCACTTGGCGATCATAAGTCAAAAATGAGTAGCAGTTTGATGCTGATATAAACACAAGCAATATTAAAAAACAAAGCAGTAGAGACCTCAGACGGCATGCCACGTACACCGGCGCCATCTTTTTTTTTATATTTTGCATTTTGCGTGTGCAATTTGGGAATTGGAAACATGTGTAAGTTCTGAAAACATGTGTAAGCAATTGGTAAACTGTAACACGACAAGCCAAATCAAGTTCAAAAAGGTCCCGAAGTCATTCCGCATCAATAAGTCCACTGAATTACATTAATACAGGAGCAGCATAGAGCGGACTCTCGCTGCAAAAAATTTTGATGTATAAGTCGGACCTGACTATAAGTTCCAAGACCCGCCAAACTATGAAAAAAGGGTGACTTGTAGTCCGGAAAATTTACAGTTTATTACGATTGCTTACACACTAAAATTAAAATTTTCCCACAATTAGCAAAACCTTACACTCAAGGAGCAAAACACATGGCTAGATTTTTACAACTCTAAGCACATTGTCCGCTTCACACTATTTGCAAAACATTACACACAGTGATTTGCAAAACACTAAACAGACTTGTATACATTAGATACAGAAGTATATCAGGATGTCACTTCCTTGCAATTCCAAAGCACTGACTGTCAAATGACCACACTTATGAGCCAATCTGTTAAACACAGCCATCAGGTGCACAAACACATGATTGATAAATTGTAGACACACCAATCAGGTTTAAGAACTATAAAAATGCAGCAGGTCTTGCATGAATTTATATATATTGATGAGACAGGGTTCAAAATCACAAAAGCAAGAAAGAGAGGCAGAAATATCATTGGCCACCGGGCTATAATCATTGTCCCAGAGCAACGTGGGGGTAACATCGCCCTTCACGCTGCCATTTCAGAGCATGGGGTTCTCCTCCATCATGCCAAAATGGACCCTTAGAACACACCTCACATTCTCGCATTTTTGGACCAATTGCACCACATTGTCACAGCAGGAATGGAATGCACCAGATACAATACACTGTCATCTGGGACAATGTGTCATTCTACCGCTCTGCTTTGGTCCAGAACTGGTTTCAACACAATCCATAGTTGACAGTACAATACCTTCCACCATACTCTTCATTTTTAAACCCCTATCGAAGTGTTTTTCTCTGCATGGCGGTGGAAGGTTTACGATCTCCAGGATCAGGTACCCCTCATTCAGGCCATGGAGGATGCATGTGACCAAGCTTACACCGTAGCTGTGCAAGGATGGATTCAACATTCAAGATGGTTCTTCCCGCGTTGTCTTGCTAATGAGGATATTGCTTGTGATGTTGATGAAATTCTCTGGCCAGATCCAGCTAGGCGAAGAGATAATGTATAGTATCCCTGCTGAAAAAACAGCATAGACCAGCATCATTCCCATGCTGGTTTGGTGCTGGTTTAGCTGGTGGTTACCAGCATACCAGCACCATAACACATCATATGCTGGTCTTGCTGGTATGCTGTTTTTTCCAACAGGGATGACTGTAGTATTTTCTTTACAATATTGTCAGTTTTTTCTGATTATTTTTTATGGTTGTTGTTGTTATTTACTGTAATTGTAACCTGTACTGGATACAGTATTTTATGTTTGTCTGTTGTTTGCTGAGCTAACAGTGTTATGCACACTACTGTAGTAGCATGACAACTGGGACATGTTTTGTTTTGATTCTCCATGTTGAGTGATTTGGGTATGGAGAGAAATCAATTATATTTTCCTCAGTCTGCAATATTGGTCTTGTGTAGTGTTTGGTAAACTATTGTATAGTTGCACTTTTTCTTTGTACTTCATTTGCAGTACTCTAATCAATAAGAATTAGACTTGCTAAAAGTGTTTTAGGTTTGCAACAGCAGTGTGTAACTGGTTAAAAAAAATTGAAGTCTTATGAAATGTGTGTGTTTCTTATGGTAACAATATATTGTTTTTATAAAGTTGTGTATAGTTTTCAAAATTGTGCTTAAGCAATCGTAAAAAACTGTAAAGAAATGTGTTTAAGCAACAGCAAAAAACTGTAAACATAAATTCCAACATTTTCCAACAAAATCCAACATTTTCTCCAATATATCAGACTTGCTCATACAAAGTCAGGCTACTGAGTCTGAGTCATACATATATACTGATCTACATATTTTACATATTCAATCTCAACATCTCTCTGACAGTTACTTTAAGTATTGTAAAGAAATGTGCATAAGAGCTCATGAAAGAAGAGCTTAAAGAGCACCAATTATGCTAATAAATTAGCACGTTAGCACGTTAGCGTAATATCCCATAGTACATGTTATTAAAACTTGAACTAATGCACTGTGAGGTTTATAAATTGCTTACATACCTCACCGATTTCTGCATGTCTGGAAAACGCTCGGATTTAGTTCCTGTCTCCGCCTCCCAAAATGTCTAGTGTATTCGGATTGGTCAGATGACTACTCAACTGTTATTGGTCAACTGGGTTCGGCGTGTGTTTGAAAGGTTACGCCCCTGACTACGCGTGGGTTTTCCGGTTCTGACTGAGAGTCACAGGCAACGTAAACAAGCTCTATATTTCTCTATAAACGATGGTGTCTGTACTGCCTTACCACTTCGAGCTCGATCCAGAGAGTTCAGACGGCCGTTACGATATAAACGATCTCCGTCAATGAACGCGATTGGATTTAACTTTTTTAGGTGTCCTTAGCTCTGCCAGAATGCTAAACGAAGACGAAAATGTGTTGCAAAGACATCCAAAAGGTAATTATAACATACTACATTACTTTGCAAACTATATGGAAACACCACATGTAGCACATAGAAAGTATTTTTTGAAATGATTATAAAACTATTTCACTTATTAACATTATTTTACTATAGTAAACTTTATTATAAAAGACCGCTTACATACTATATTACTGTGCAAACTATATGGAAACACCAAATGTAGCACATAGAAAGTATTTGTTGAAATGATTATAAAACTATTTCACTTATTAACATTATTTTACTATAGTAAACTGTATTATAAAAGACTGTTACATACTATATCACTGTGCAAACTATATGGAAACACCAAATGTAGCACAAAGAAATTATTAATTGAAATGAATGTTCTACATTATTTCACTATGGTAAACTTTTTTATGAAAGAATGCTTACTTATAAGTGCTATGTTTTTACTTATTAGGTTTTAAGGAGAATGCAACATGTTCCAGGGCCTCTTACCTGCGTGATTCATCATCCAGGTTTTGCACAAATTGTCTAAATCCCTACACACAGAACATTTATTGTACCGACTATAAGCCTTTGAGGTGCAGGACTAGAGTAAGTTTTATTACATTTTTAAACCAATAACACTAAAGTATCATTATAGTAACAAAGTACCCAAAAGAACAAAAGATGTAACTTTAAAGAAAATATAATAGTCAGTCAAAAGTTTTATTTATTTATTACAAATATATATTTAAATGTTAAACAATATACAAATAAACATACTTTAGTAACCATATTGTGCTCTTCTTTCAAAAATTTTTCAATTTATTTCTTACAGCTATCTATTCAGATAAATGGCATATCAAAGCTTTGTCAGCTGGTGCTATTTAAGACGACACTATAAGGTTATCATCCTGTCGTGTGTTGTTCTCCAGATATGCTTGGAGCTTCCTGATCAGATCGGTCACAATTTTGGCTTTCGACGACCCCTGCACTGAAGATGGCATGCAATCACGTCCTCCTTTGAAGGTCTCTCAAACTGTGATGCCAGGTCCATTGGAATCGGGGTTTCCTTCAGCTTATCTTCACATACCTCATCGAACACAAGCCTGATCACATCCTCCAAATAACTGTAGAAATATTGCGGTCAATAAATCTTTTGTTTCGATCATTTATTTCCCTGCTTCATACATTAAGTTTTTAATTATGAATGTATTTGAAATAAAACATTACTGCTTACGGTGTGTCACTTGTGTGTTTTGGGAACATAGCCTTGTACTTTCCCTCTCCTGCTTTTGTTACGGCTTGGTGACATTGTAATGGATGGCTGCAAGGTACAAATACCTGTAAAATATAAACAAGCAATTAATTTCTTGTAAAAGTAAATACTACTTTATTTAACACGGTTACTAAAATACTTAAATACCTGCACAGCATTCCAATAAATGAGAAAATCAAATTATTTTTGTTGCAAATCTGAAATCTCAGGCTACGGACGGCAAAGGCATCCACTGATGATGGTGATGGAAACATTGTGAAACGATGCTACTGCCTGGGTTCCTATTATTATGCAGAGAAAAAAAACTTTGTCATCATCAGTTATACATCAAAGACTGGTAGCGGTTTCACTAGCTAAATACATCATGTGTGTTACACACCTTTGCTCCTCATATGCCAGTCTGACTCCTTGTACTGTGTGTAATGATGTTGCATGTTTGCATACAGTGTAGAAGGATGTGTCCAGCTGCGAATCTAGGATATAGACAAATAAAACAAACATGTATTCAGTCAAAAAGACATATTATAACAATAGAGTACAACGACTATAAATCGTTAGACTATTCATTAAAACGTAAATGTATTACATATTACATGGCCCAACATTAGCAACACACATTACGTGTTTACTTCGTTTCAAAATCTAAGAAAGCTTCAAGTAAATACAACAGTAAAATACATATAACTTTAAACAAATCATCTGTACTTAGAGTTTCTTGAGTTTGATCATGAGAACAAATTTTACCGGTAACAGTTTAGCTGGTATTTGTATTTAGCTTAGCAACTTAGCAAGTTTGTAAACATGTCTAAACCAACATAGATAAAAAAAAACGATAGTCTGCATAATTCAACATACACGTGTGTAAATATGGTACGTTGTTTATGAAATACAGTATTACAACACAAAACAATTAGCTTGCAAGTTTAGCTCTACACGCACATTATGTTAATCTCCGGTTACCGGTTACGTAACGTACAGTAAAAGGCAAATAATAAACGTGAATACTACTTACAGCCTGTGATCCAGAAGTGCACAGTAATCCAACTTTCAAGAGGAGACGTCGCGCAAATCCAGCTTCGGATCATGAAAAGCAGTTATTGAGAAAACTCCGTTAACAACTTCTGACTGGATTTTTCCGGAACTGTATTAAACATGACAGTGTTTCCGCTATATGCATTCAACCGTGGCGGCCCGCCACGCCTAAAACATCCCCGCCACGCCTGCGGTTGTGGATAGAAGGGATACAGCAAACGAAATCTCGCCGGATGAGCACTGTTTAATCCTAATCCTTCACCCAAACCCACCTCTAAACACAACATTTCACAGGATTGTAGGATGTATGTGTATCTTATGTAGCCAGAGCCGCTGTTTTTATCCTAAAAATCCTACCTCCAAATCTAATCCTAAACTTTTTGGAATTTTCTGTATCCCTTCTAGACAAAACCCGCGGCGGAAGCTCGCAAAATAAATAAAGCTATACCGAAATGTCCGCCCAGCAAGAAAGAAAAAAATTCCTTTCTGGATTCGCGTTGTTCACTCATTTATAAATAAATCTCCTAAAATATCATAATTTCCCCCATGGGTTTAGTTTCATGCACAAATAGATTTAAATCAACGGATGATGATTAGGCTACGTCTCTGTTTTGAGAAATAATAATAAAATAAATAAGTCTACACGAAATATGTTATAATTATCAGATTGACAAAACGAATAAAAAAAGTATTTGAGTTTTTGTTCTTTGTTCTTTTTGTGATGCGCTGTTAAACCAAAGCAGCAGAAATCACGTCATGTTTTTAATGATTTTAAATAAGCACAAGGTTTTCTCCTTATTGTGAGTTTACATAAATAAAAATACACAATTTACAGATTCGAATTTTATTTTACTTTTATCTGTCTGGCAATAAATTAAGGGTAATTTAAGTTGCAAGGTCATCACGCGTATGCTGTTCACAGGCGCATATACACGGACCCAGCGCGGGGCTGCGAGAAATGACATGATTAAACTTTCGATTTAACATATTACGAGTTTTTTGGACATTCATTTGTAATCACTGTACTCATATTATCAACTTATCTGGCCATTAGTTATTCAGAATATAGGCTATAAGCGCAGCGCGCTGCTGACCGCTCAGCTGTCAGTCAATCTTCTGTGCTTTAGATCGACACTCACAAAGTTTCACATTAAATGATAAGATGTTTGTACAAAAACAAAAGGCTAAATACTGAATACAACTCATATACGACTGCAAGACATTAGTCGAATCTGTTTGGAAGGAAACTTATTCCCGTGGAAGAGAAGGACGTTGGTAATAAAAACTGGAGGCAGACGGTGAGACTGTTTCATCTGTTTTCAGACGAAACAACAGGGTCGGGGTACCCGCGGGTGAAACTTCTAATATTTGATGTAACAGGTGTAATAATATTAACGTGTTATATGCGTTGTAGATCCAGGTCGGGACTCAATATGCGAGCGTGAACTGCGGGTCTAACATCCAAGAACAGAATTCGACTCGATTCCGACAGGTAACAGTTTTTAAATGTCCCCGTGCTTATTTGTGTTTAAGATCTGTCTGCGAAGAGCATAAAGGTTTCTATAACTGCGCGATTTGCGGTGTGACCGGGTCGGGCTCTTTATGTCAAACAGCCCGGGTGTGGAATAAATTGCTGCAGATGTCGGGTGTTCTGTCAATCACAGCGGTTCGGATTATCAGACAGTACTGTGCGTGACTTTGCAACAGCTCTGTAACGCTAAACCCGAGCACGAACTTGCACACTACATTAAAACTACAATGAAAGATCCATATGAAGCTATAAAACGTACGTATTTTTTAAGAAAATACAGTTTAGATCAAACATAGAAAAGCAATATGCTATAAATATAAGGAAAAGTAAATGACAGCATGAAAATGATAAAAAACACATGTTAGTTTACTGTAGCCTATTTTCTACATTAAAAAAAATAATGTACATTTATAATCATCATGGGCGCCCCCTGCCGCCACAGCTGGAAAAAATCCTAGAGGAAACACTGCATGATGTCCTCTGTGGAAGTCCATAAAGTGCTATTTTGCCCTCGCATCTAAAGAGACAGCGTCTACTCGAGAGATTTAATATCTTAAACAATGAAACAAGAGTTTGCAAACAGAGTCAAAGCAGGAACTCACAACCTCCGCCATTTTAGCTCTCTTCTGACTCGGCGCTCCCCACCCCCGTCTTTGAGGGCGTACCCAAGCAAAGCAGAGAGGGCTGAACTATGATAATGTTGGTCTTATCTACGTCACTAATCCCAGGAAGTAAACTGTTGCCTACAATCCGAGTGTTTTTTGTAGTCCTCGAACGTTAGAGACGATAACTCGCGTCATTGTTTTCTTTGAGGTATGTACTTTTTTAATATCGTTAGCATGTACTAATACACACTTACACACAAAAGGATGTTTAAAAACGTGTATCCCATAATAGGTGCTCTTTAAGGTTTTGAATAACTGTGTGTATATGATATATCAAAAAATATAATATTATGGCAAAGATGTTTGCAACGTAAAACAAATGTTTTGCTTTTGAGATGTGTTTGTAATATTTTGAATGCACTGCTTCTTTTTGCAAGAGATGTGAGGCATTTTGCATTTTATGTGTGCAATTCTTGGATTTGTGTGTAAAGTTTTGAAAAAATAAAAGAGACAAAGTTATAAAAATGTGTGTAAGGAGTTTAAAAAAACCATAATGAGATCAAAAAGGTGAAATATTTTTCACTAACTGTGGACTTCACCCCTGATATCAGCCATAAAAACAGGTTGCATTAACTATTCTAGCCGTGGCATTACACAATGTGGAAGTTAAAAAAACATTTTATGGGATTCCTTGAAGAAATTAACTAGGGGTGGGAATCGCTTGGACCCTCATGAATCGATTCAAAATCGATTCTTAGGGTGCCCTTATTCGATTTAGAATCGATTCTTGGCGTACTAATTTGCATATCTGTGTCGTCATTACGTCACATTTGCCCTCAAAGCCAGGTTAATGTTTGCGCTTTTGCTACTAGTCTCTGAACTGTCATATACTGTACTTTAATGCAACTAAGGGATAAATAATGTCTTTCTTATATACATATATGTCCTGTTTTAAGACATTAAACCCCATTAACCCCCCCCCCCTTACGAAAATTAACCATGGTTTTACTACAGTTAAAACCAAAAAACCATGGTTACTGTAGTAAAACCATAGTAACTACAAAATAACCATGGTTTTGGCAATCATGGTTTTCTAAAACCATAGTTAAACCATAGTTAGGGTAGTAAAACCATGGTTTTGCTGATAGTAATCAATACACCAAAAAACCATGGTTACTACACTTTTACCACAATATAACCATGGTTAATTTTCGTAAGGGCGGTTGAGTTCTGCCTTTTGGTTCTGATAACGTCACGTTATTATTTTGTAAACTAACATTTAGAATCAATTCTTGACATTTGTGAATTGATTTCAGAATCGATTTCAGAATTTTTTGTCCCACACCTAAAATTAATGGTCTTTTTGTGCCCTGTGCAGCACATTATTTAAACCTGTTGGTAGCTGATGCAGGAAAAAGCTCCCCAGAAACTGCCTATTTGGTTATCTGCAAAAGCTATTCACCTTTTCTCAGCTTCCACTCAATATTGGAATATTCTAAAAAGCCACTTCAATATCACTCTAAAATCCTGGACAGAGACTAGACTAGAGAGTCAGGTGATGAGCATAAAACCTGTCAGGTACCAGGCTGCAAAGGTTAGTGATGCTCTTCTAGAAGTAAAGTAAAAAGCCACTGATCCAGTTATTAAAGCTGAGGCTCACACTTTAGCTGAGGAAGTGGGATCATAACGCTTTAAAATCTGCACTGTTGTATGGTATGATATTCTTACCCAAATTCACCATTTAAGCACACAAACATCATTTAAGCACCACAAAACATCACTTTTTATATGAGTCTCCTGATGAGCCATTTCATGATGCAATGAAACAAACAGTTTTTTTTTTATAATTTTGTGGATGTTTGCATTGAATCACTTTATGGGTGGTTTGAAACACGCTGTGAGGTTGAACAAAGTTTGGAGTGCTCTAAAGCTACCCCAAGCTTTCATTCTAGGAGGTATGTCAACAGTGTGACTCACTGAGGCCCTGTCCCAAATGGCGCACTTCATGTGGACTTTCGGTCTCGTGGCCTTAAATTGTGCATTCTCGCCTAGTCTATGAGTCCGTAGGGTGTCCCATCTGTAATTTTTACGCTTTCAAGTGTGCTCATCAGCGCCTCCTTTGCCCCCTTGATGCGGTCTTCAGTGAAGCCTGCACTGCAGTAGGCTTCGCGTACTTTCCCAACCCAGAAGTCCTTGCAAAAGACCAATCAGACCAATCAGATGACGGAAGGGAGGAGTTCACACTGACAAGCAACTTCTCTACCTATTTCCAGTGTGACGCTCGAGTCTGTCCCAAAATACAACTCCTGTGCACCCACGTGGACTCGCATCAAGGGTCCCTAAAGTCTGGACTACATGATGTCATCAAAGTGTGGACTCTGAGGAGGACCACAAGTCCGGAGTGTGCCATTTGGGACAGGGACTAAGTGATGCCTTGACTTACATAGGGTGACCATACGTGCCATTCTTTCTCGGACGCATCCTGGCCAGGATTTCGGTTGCATCTTCCGAAGGTCATATTTTTCAACCACATACGTCACTGAGGTTTATTGTTTTAGGTTCTATTTCAGAAAAGCAACCGTTATATTTTAAGGTAAGAATAAATACGATTGTGTCTTATGCTTTTAACTGAAATGTGAGAAACTTGATGACATGTGCAGTCAACAAATGGAACTTCTGGAAAATGCACCTGACATCCTGTCCAGGACCCTTCCGGAAAGAACATATGGTCACCCTAAAGCCCGATTTATAGTCGTGCGTAGGTTCTACACCGTAGCTACGGCGTAGGCTATCCGTAGCCTGTGCGTAGCTCTGCGTAACCTGACGTGCACCTCGAAAAAATTTTAACAGCGCGTCAGATCTACGCGGACCGCAAGCGCTGTGATTGGTCGACCAGAACCCCTCCCGTCAGGTAAAAAACTGGAGGAGATGACGACAGCCTTCACGTGGCCTCCTCCATAAGTAGCAAGAAACGGTGCAAGACTAGCTTGCGAAATGAATGTCGCCAACCAGTCATCATCATCAACATCATCTAGCTGGCAGGCCGAGGTGCAAGAGACCAAAGGGACATCCCGATCATCGAGTACCAAGGTCTGTCGGTGTTCCAACTTAATGTAGAGGGCCTTACCACCGCCAAAATGGAAGTCATCTACCATCTCGTTGACTCCCACAAAGTAGCAGCCGTCCTTCTCCAGGAGACACACTGTGACAGTGATAACATCCTCAAACTGCCTGGTTTCCAGCTTGCTGGGTCTACCTACAGCAAACAGCATGGACTTGCAACCTTTGTAAGGACCAACCTTAGTTGGACAGCCACTGGCCAATCTCCACCAGGCTCGAGTGTCGAATGGCTGTCCACTAAGGTGCAGACCACAACGTTTGTCAATGTCTACAAGCCCCCACCATCAATGCTGACCATGGCATCACTTCCACCGGCACCTGCACCCCTCATCTATGCAGGGGACTTTAACTGCCAGCACATAGACTGGGGTTACAGTTATACTACACCAAATGGAGAGACATTAAGCCAATGGGCCTCCAGTGCCAATGCGTTGCTGCTGTTTGACCCCAAAGAACCTCCAAGCTTCTTTTCAGCATGCTGGAACACCTACACCAACCCGGACTTGGCTTTCGCTGTGCGGCACACGGCTCAAAAGCCAGAGAGACGGTTCCTTGATAGGTTTCCCCGCTCATACCACCGACCGTCCATCATAAAGGTCCCATCCCTGTTGCAGCCAGTTGTTGGGAAACCCGTCAGGAGATGGAACTTTCGTAAGACAAACTGGCAGTTATTCACTGAGGAGACAGAAAAGATATCATCCTGTCTCCCAGAACCAGACAATGCCGATGTGGACGCTGGGTATGCAGCCTACTGTAGAGTACTCCTTGGGGCAGCAAGGAAAACCATCCCCCGTGGCTTTAACACAAACTACATCCCGGGCTGGGATGCCTTCGGAGGTCCAAGCTCCTGGGGATATGGCGCCGCGCTGCTGTCATAGCCCTTCCAAAACCAAACAAGCCTGCTGAAGACCCCAAATCCTACCGACCCATCTCACTGCTCTGCGTCCCATTCAAAATCATGGAGAGGCTGATCTATAATCGTATTGAGCCAATAGTGGACCCTCAACTCCCAAGGGAACAAGCCGGCTTCCGGCGCGGTCGGTTAACGGTTGACCGTTAGACATCACCCAAGACATTGAGGACAGCTTTCAAGAAAAACAGAAGGCTGGAGTAGTGTTGCTTGATCTCACAGCTGCTTATGATACCGTTTGGACCACGGACTCCACCTAAAGCTATTAAAGATCATTCCAGACCGGCACATGGTGAAGTTCATCATTGAGATGGTGACGAACCGCAGCTTTACCTTAAAGACCAGTGACGGTCAATGCAGCAGGCTTAGAAGGCTGAGGAATGGTGTTCCGCAGGGTTCTGTCCTCACATCGATGTTATTCAATATCTACATCCACGACTTACCAAAAACAACATCCCGGAAATATGGTTACGCTGACGACCTGGCCATTATGATGAGACGACAAACATGGGAGCAGATGCAGGCCAGCCTAAACCAGGACATGGACACCTTGGCAGCCTACCTGCGTGAGTGGCGTTTACAGCTCAGCATCGGCAAGACAGTTGCAGCAGCTTACCACTTGAACAACAGAGAGGCCAGACGGGAACTGGACATATTCGTGAATAACAAGCGCCTTGAGTTCCAGCAAGCCCCACGGTACCTTGGCGTACGCATAGATAGATCTTTAACATTCAAACAACACCTTGAAGAAGTGACGGCCAAAGTGTCATCAAGGGTCGCAATAATTTGACGCCTCGCTGGTACTAGCTGAGGTGCAACTGCCAAGGTGCTTCGAATATCAACAGTAAATCTCGTTATCTCCACAGCTGAATACTGTGCTCCAGGCTGGTGCAGAAGCCCACACGTCAGAAAAGTCAACACAGCCATAAACACCGCCCTTCGGATTATAACTGGTTGTTTGAAATCTACCCCTGTTTACCATCTGCCAATACTAGCGGGAATTGCCCCGGCCGGCCTCCGACGAGAGGTGCTACCCCCGCTCTTGTAAGGAAAGCCCAAAGATACAACTGGCATATCCTGCACAATACCACCATAACAGCATTGCCACCTCATAGACTGAAGTCCCGCCACCCGTACAACAAGGCAGCACAAGATCTGCTCAGGTCTATTCCTGAGGACCTGTCCACAGAGGCATGGCTCGCGGCAGCCTGGAAGCAGGAGTGGGAGTCAACAGGGCCCTCATGAATCCACCGTTACATCTTTGACCCTGGAGGCGGTCTTGAAGGAGAGGATCTGCCACGCCGGCAATGGACCCTGCTAAACCGCCTGCGAACCGGGGTTGGACGTTACAAAGCATCGATGAGGAAGTGGGGCCTGGAGGACAGTGCAGTGTGTGAGTGCGGGAAGCCAGAGCAGACTGCTGAGCACATAATCACCATCTGTCCATTGTATAAACCACCCTCGGAGGCCGGCCTATTCGATGTGGGACCTGAGATGAGATTGTGGCTGAGTTCTACTGAGCTGGACATTTGATGAGGACACACGAAAGAAGAAGAAGAAGAAGTTAAAAAACTGTGTCATAGGTATTTCCGTTTGTGACGGTGAAAACAAAGATGAGCCAAGTTGAGGAGTGATTTAACTCAAACTGCATCAAAAGTCGTTGTTTATTTACTTCCATCGTTGCTTGTCTTCTCAAATTATACACAACAAGTTGCTGTTTCTTCTTCGTTTGTGGGTTAACTTTCTACTTCTTCTTTGACGTTCGCGCTGCTATTGTGGTTACAAACGTGGATACTGCCTACCAGCGGTCTGCGCATGTGTTTGCACGTCGACGCGGACGACGACGCAAAACTATAAATGAAAACCCACACGGATCCTACGCCGTCGCGGCTACGCCGTAGGACCTACGCACGAATATAACGAGCCCTTAACTAACAATGGTCAGGAAATGCAATTGTTCATTGTTTCAAAACAGCTTTACATACAAACCAATACGGAACTTACTCAGTTAGATATCCCCAGAGACATCAGAAATCTGTCCCCTGTTTGCCCATGCCTGAACCTGTTCCTAAACCTGCTTCCAAGATGGCCACTACGCCAGTGCCTGTTCCCAAGATGGCTGCCACCATGCCTGAACCTGTTCTCAAGATGGTCCTCGCCATGTCTGAAACTGTTCCCAAGATGGCCGCACCATGCCTGGGCTGCGTTTAGCCCCAACAACATGTTGCACACGTTTATTAAACAGAAACAGTGATGCGTTGAACACCCTGTTCTGATGACGCAAGGGTTGCAACTCTGGTAGCTGAGAGGCCATTACTTGTGTTCTTTTTTAAATGTTTCTGGAGCCTGATGAAATCATTGTGAATACATGTTTAATACTGTAAAACATGCTCAATGTTACAGTCACTGCCCTTGCCGTCCAGAATGAAAATTTTTTTCCAATTTGAAACCATTGTGCGAGCTGTCTCTTTAGTACCACGTGGTTAATTAACATGTTGCTACTGATTGGACTGCAGTTCTGAAACACCCACCAAACAAGAGAAAACGTATCTTAAACCCTGTTGCACATCGGTGCACACCTTTTCCATTGGTGCACACCTTTTCCAGGAAACATGTCCTTCAACCCGAAAACCATAGCAAAACGCTGCGCAACGTTTTGATCTTGAACGTACCCCTGAACTTGTTCCCAAGATGGCCACGGCCATGTCTGAACCCTACTCCCTCGTCTCCTCGTTTATCATCCCGTAATTGTTTCAGTAACTACACCGGTGGCCCTTTTGATTAGTTTCCTTCCCATATGGCAAAAAATATATTTTTAACATACTTTTAAATATATTTCAAAATATACCACAATATGGCCAAAAAAATATTTTTCACAAATATATTTTTGGCCATTTTTTCTATATTTTGAAATATATTTTAAAAGTAAATAGATTTTAAAGCATTCAAAAATATATTTAGCCCTTCATATATTTCGATATAAGTAAATATATAACACATTGCACTGAATGAAAAACTTTGTTTTTGTTACAAACATGTAAACATAACATTTAAAAAAACTTCACTTTATAAAATAAGATATAAAATATAAAAATAATACATTTTTGCCATATGGGATGTAAATAAAGAATTGTATTTGCTTGCCCTTAACTCTTTCACCGCCATTGACGAGATATCTCGTCAATTAACTCTTTCACCGCCAGCGTTTTTAAAAAAAGTTGCCAGCCAGCGCCAACGTTTTCATGATATTCACCAAAGTTTAATGCCTTCCAGAAAATGTTCTTCTTTAAATATATAAACATACAAAATACCAAATGAAAGAACAGACCGTCTGCTTTCAAACAAAAAAAAAAAAACGTTTCATCCTACCTTCAGTGGTTCTTTTCGTAATCAGCTTTTGAATATGGGTAGGTTTCTGCAAAAACACCACATTTTGAGCAAAAAGCAGAGACAATTCAATTTTCGGACTTTTCATAGAGATCCCATTCAGAGCGATCTTTAAAACAGAAACGGACATGCAGCCGCTTGCCATAGGGCAATACTTACGGGTTTAAAAAGTTGCGGAAGGGTGAATAATAGCGGCATTGCGGAAAGACGGAAAATCTCGTCATTGGCGGGCAAGCGTTTTCTCTTAATTGACGAGATATCTCGTCAATGGCGGTGAAAGAGTTAAGAGAAAACGCTTCCCCGCCAATGACGAGATTTTCCGTCTTTCCGCAATACCGCTATTATCCACCAGGTGGCGCCCTTACGCAACTTTTTAAACCCGGAAGTATTGCCCTTTGGCAAGCGGCTGCATGTCCGTGTCTGTTTTAAAGATCGCTGTGAATGGGATCTCTATCAAAAGTCCGTCACAAAAATGGAATTATCTCTGCTTTTTGCTCAAAATGTGGTGTTTTTGCAGAAACCTACCCATATTCAAAAGCTGATTACAAAAGAACCACTGAAGGTAGGATGAAACGTTTTTTTTTAGTTTGAAAGCAGAGGGTTTGTTCTTTCATTTGGTATATTGTATGTTTATATATTTAAAGAAGAACATTTTCTGGAAGGCATTAAACTTTGGTGAAAATCATGAAAAACGCTGGCGCTGGCTGACAACTTTTTTTAAAAACGCTGGCGGTGAAAGAGTTAAAATACATTTTGAAAAATATTTTTATATATCAAAGTTAAAACATACAAAATCAATTGAGCATTACTTTCTAGAACATGTATTTAGTATATATTTAAAATATATTTTTGGCCAGAGAAAAGTTTTTTAAAGGTATAGCGAAATATTTTCTTTTTCCGGGTGGATCATCAAGGCTATTGGTCATCCCAGTTGTCAATCATTCTGGCGATATGTTTACGTAAGGCCGTTGTACGTGCTTGTCCCTACGCTTTTTACGCATACGCACTTTCAGGTGTATATGTGTGGTGGGGTACGGTTTCAGCCATTCATTGAAGCTAGCGTTCTTATCGTGTGCTTTTTTTTAAATGTCTGAGGGTTGCAAGAGAAAAAGTGTTTACGATTTGGATGACAAGAAGAAAAAGGCCTCTGAAGAAAGAAACAAGACCAGAGTGTTTTTGGGAGAATATTTCACACAGGTTGGCCTTCCCACTGAAGCCTCAGTAGCGAAGTTTCTACTCAACAGGTAAAGTTTGGCATGCTATTAGGAGAAATCTTTAGCGATACTAGCCCTGGCACAAGTCGTGAATCGCGCAGAAAGTTTAAACAGTAAACATCTCAATGTATGAGCCATGCCGGCAGCAACTTGTAAACAGAGTGAAGAGAAGAGGCTTGTGCATGCTCTCTTGTGCACATGTTAATAAGCGTTCCCTCTTGGAAGCAGGTAGAGTGTAGAGCTGAAGATCTTTGCCCGAACCCGACGGAACCCGTCGGGACCCGACGGGCTCGGGCGGGTTCGGGCTTCATTTCTAACATTTTACACGGGCTCGGGGCGGGCTCAGGCTTCCGCTCCGGCTTTGTGAGGTAAATGTGCGGTCAAGTTCAAATCAGTAGCGCAGGATCGCGCTGAATTCATTTACAGTGGATTTAATGATTTTCCTCATCAAAAACATGTAGCCTAATCTTGGTGAGTAGGTTTTTCAATGTATAACTAAATATGAATCGAGTCTTACATAATTTAGACAGAGGATATAGACTAATGTTGGCAGTAATGGAGAGAAGTGCCGACGCAAATCCCGCGGAGCCTGCCTCTTAATTTCGTTATTGCCAAATACCCATCTTAATTCAGAATGTATTATCTTAATTTAATTCGTTAAGAAATAATAATTTTATTGGCATATTTATAGTGTATTGCATAAGCCTATTTAGAATGAGATGTTACAATGTTACAGATTACTTATTTCTTTGTTTCAACTTCCAAGTCGTGTAGATTATTAGTCATGAATAAATAATGTTAAAACCTGTGTAAATTTCTCATTCTTGACAAAAGCTGTGTGTGTGCGCACATTTAAATAATGTCGGGCTGTAAACGGGTTCGGGCTTTTAAAAAGCTGTCAATCTAAATGTACGTTCGGGTTCGGGCTGCATTCTGTCGGGCTCCGGACATTTCGGGCCTAACTTTTAAGGCCCGATTACAGCTCTAGTAGAGTGTTGTGCATGTATATTTTGTAAAAAAAAAGTGGAGGGGCGTTTTTTTTTTTTTTAAATCAGGAAAATCTTCCGCTATGCCTTTAATCAGGGTCAATTATAGGATTTCATTCTTATGGGGGCTTAGCCCTCAGTGAAGATGTGAAGAGAGCATTGTGATGCCTTTTTTATAGTATTATTATATTAATAAATTCATGTAGGCTACATACATTACTCTTCTATATAGTTTCAAGCCCTTATGATTTTTTGATTTAACCTAATGATAAAAAACTCTTGAACAGATATAAAGGTATAAAAATTATTTATTACTATTATTTATTATTGTGTATCTTGAATTAAATTTTATGTATACTATATGCATATTCAAAGTTTACTGAATACAAACAATTATTATAAGGATTTATATTTGTACGAGTCAGACTGTTCTTTTCATTATACATTATAAATCAGTTTTACTTTCCAGTTCCATCATGCATCTATGTAGCATTCATAACCCGATTCATAAACTTACTAACAACAACCTGCACTGCTTCTAAATATGATTGTAATAAATCATACATAACCCCTTTAGTTCCTGATCGGAAAATGAAAAGCTGTTATGTTTTAAAACAACATAAGGGTGAGTAAATAATGGAATGTCTATTTTAGGGGCTAATAACCTTTATCATGACTATAAAACTGCTACAATCACTTTAATATCTCTTACCTGTTTCTCACCCCTCCGATCTCTCAAACTTTTTCCCCACCTGTTTGCTGTCCTTTCCAGCATTTAAAAAACTTTAAGGGTCAAGTTATGTTTAATGTCAAGTTTCTGTCTAGCCTTATTGTTTGTTCCTGTCTACCCTGTCCTTTAAGTTTATCTAGTCTTATGTTTTGTTTTCCCCTTGTGAGTTTTGATTTGTTTATGATGAATATTCATGACAGACACAGAATGACTATACTCATAAACACATTTTGTTTAAATATTCCAGTTTCATTAATGGAGAAAAGCACTCAAATTATTAGAAGTTAAAGTATAGAAATATTTCTAGTGGATGAGCTTCTTTTGAAAACTTAAATGTAACATGCCTAATTTTGATGACAGCGAGATGCATATGATTATTCTTCTTTAATTTGCAGTGCGAGATACTTGATATGTAAAGATACACAATGGTCAATGTGCAAGGTTTAAACATTTTATTTTTAAAATGTTTTGTCAGTGATGTCCTGAGTTAGACAGGATAAAATACTTCCATTACAAATATAAAAACATCCTAAACACCTTATAGGTAAAACTGCATACACTTTTATTTAAAACTATTCCAAAATACAATTTGAACAGAGAAAAAGAATGACAATAACTCATGTCTGAAAACTTATTTTATACAGAATTGCTTTTACTGAAATATTGATATTTATTTCAGAAGACAATGATACTTAATGATGTTCAACAATTTAATTTGATGGAATAAAAAGCATTTATATATTATATTTTCGTTGTGATTTGTACCATCACATGGATGGAAATATGCATATTGAAATAATATGCAGATGATATTATGTAATAAAACTAGGCGTTAAGGTGGTCTTTCGATTGGGATTTATAATGGGAATTATGCAATTGGAGGACATTTTGAGGAATTTGAGGACATTTATACAAAGCTTAAAATGAGCAAAGATTCAAGCTAGCTAATCAAAATATCTAAAATATCAGATGCGTGCTTTCTATTAAAATGCACAGCCCAGAAGGGACCATTAAAGCACATAGAATTACATCAGAGAGAAAGTGAGGGGGAGAGAGGAAAAATTCTTCTAGTATGAGCAAATTTTATTGCTCCTCTTCCTCTCTCTCTCTCTCTCTCTCTCTCTCTCTCTCTCTCTCTCTCTCTCTCTCTCTCTCTCTCTCTCTCTCCCTCCCACCCTTTCTCTCTCTCACTTTCTCTCTCGCTCCCCCACTTTGTTCAGTCAATCAAGAGTTTTTCAGAGCAGTGGAGGAGCAGGAAACCGACTGATAAGAGGACAGTTGTGGAGCATCCAGCATCAAGACTCTTAAGGTAAAATCTGTTATGTTATTTTTTTTCTTCAAAGAAACAACATACTTCATAGACATTAGATATTGGTCGCAGTTCGATTGAAGCTGGTAAAAATTATATAACTTTATGATTTGTTGGATGTCATAAAGTATAATAAAGTACTTTGTCCTGTTCCTGTTTAAGTTAATAAGTTAAATAAATTATAAGCCTACATGTGTGTGTAATATATATATATATATATATATATATATATATATATATATATATATATATATATATATATATATATATATAAATATTAGAAAGTGGGGGGGGGGTAATAACATCATATTTTTTATCAAAAAGACATTGGCAACAATTATTGCAACCCTGTTTTTGGGTGATGTAGTTCATCTAACAATTTAGTGAGTAATGTCAACTTAAAGCAACAAGTTGAACTAACTTAAATTGAATAAGCAAATTTCTAAGTTTCCTTAATTAGTGACTTAAGTCCTCTCAACTAAGATTACGACCGTATAAACACCATTACAGCATCTTTCCATAAAGTTAATTCACACACAAGTTGGGTAAAGAGCAATTTAGTATATCCAATTCAGCTAACATGCATGTTTTGGACTTTGGAAGCGGGGCTTGATATAACAAAAACCGCTAAATGCGGGTAGATTTCGGCTGTGGCGGGTAAGACACTCAATCCCACTAGCCACTTTGGCAGGTTGAATTTTTTTACTGTAGTTTTGAAAGTTATGCGAAATGCCAAACAATGCGTAATAAGACACTGGGAAACTACAACTCCCATGAGCACTCCCTGCATCCAGAGCAACGTAGGCAGGCCTACAGTAGGGGTTGAGTTTTTTTTCTGTGCCCGTTTTGCGCAAGCGCGCTGCTTTCATTTATCATAGAGAAGATTTTGCGAATGCAGGGGACACAGTCTGAGCGAATACACACTTTGGGAAAGGTTAAACAATTGCATGGAAGTTATTGAAGAGATTTAAATTGTGTGCACGCTCTCTGGAGCAAGAGCGGAGAGATATTCATATGCACACGTCCCAGTTTTGTCCTGGGAAACTCGCGAGCAGAGAGGTTCGCACATAATTAATGTACAGTAGGATAGGCAACAATAATCCCTCTCGACATTTGTAAATATTTAAATTGTTTGTCGAGGGTTTTTGTGTTTATCTTTTTACACTTTTGTGTTTTCTTTTTATCTTTCTACACTCCAGCGCCACTTAATTAAAGTCATTTTAGGATGCCAAAGTTAACTTTAATCATATAAAATGTATTTTACGAACAACAAAATTGTGGCCAGTGAAAATGCTGAGTGGCTAGTAACTTTGGAAAACAACTAGCCACTTTGGCTGGTGAGCAAAAAAGTTAATGTCAAGCCCTGTGTGGGAGTGAACCCACAATGTCACAGAGAGAACATGCAAACTCCACACAAAAAGGTCTCCTGAACAAAGTCTTTGTCTGACTTAGCCCTTGCTTGAATCAGAGACCTTTTTGCTGTGAGGCAACAATGATGCGCGCTAACCCACTGTGCCACCCTCTACACTGAACACACAGTTCTCAATTCTGGTAACAATGAACAACGTCCTTCTTTCAAAAACAACTCTAAATCCAGCATATAACTAACATTAACAAAATAACAACATAAATAAAGCCAGCAAACATGATCTA
Organism: Paramisgurnus dabryanus; assembly: GCF_030506205.2. Taxonomy (NCBI): domain Eukaryota; kingdom Metazoa; phylum Chordata; class Actinopteri; order Cypriniformes; family Cobitidae; genus Paramisgurnus; species Paramisgurnus dabryanus. The sequence continues at coordinate 31,499,007 of NC_133355.1, read as the reverse complement.
ATAGTCATCTTTTTGAAAGTTGTTATTTGATATAATCCATGAAGTCATGTATCTAAATAAGATGTCCAGGGGCCCGTTCCAGAAAGTTGATTAAGTGAAAGCTCCGAGTATGTTAACCCTGAAATGAGGGAAACTCTTTTTTTTCTGTTTTAAAATGAGAGGTAGGTTAAACCCGAGACAGTGGGGTAAGTCAAGCCTGTTTCAGAAGGAGAGGTAATTTATACTCAGAATCTGTTTCCGAAGTCCGAAAAAAATCCACTCATCAGAACTGCTGGTCTAGTGGGTAGTGCTGTGCGCAGTGGTCAGGGCAGATGTACTGTCGGCGACCTGAGTTTAAATACCGGCTTGGCGTATTTCTGTTTTTTTTTATGACAAACATTTCTAAAGTTCGTAGCCTTTTATGCCCAATTATTAAGCCTAATTTCATTTTTAGCTGAGCTGCGTCATTTGTTTTCTCCATGGGATTGCATCTGCATGAAAATGAATATAATAACCTACAGTCCTCAGTTTATTTACTTCTGATATTTTGACCATGATGAAAAATTAAATATACGCTTTTTCCAACCACCGCTCTTTTCTTTGAATTATTTGCTTGTTGTTGCTGTACACTTTTAGTTTTAGTAGTAAAAAGGATTTAGACCTCTGTTTTAATTGCTTTTGCCATGGTGAATCGTAATATCGGAGCTCCATTGATGATGGCTTTTCAAAGTGGTTGTGCACGCGCTTAACTCAGAGCCCCTATCCCAAATGGCACACATGTGGACTTTCGGTCTCGTGGACTTAAATCGCGCGTGATCGCTTAGTCTACGAGTCCGTAGGGTGTCCCATCTGTCATTTTCACGCTTCAAAGTGGGCTCACCAGCGCCCCCTTTACCCCCTTGATGCGGTCTCCGGCGAAACCCACACTGCAGCAGGCTTCACGCACTTTACCAACCCAGAAGTCCTTGCGAAAGATCAATCAGACCAATCAGACGACGGTAGGGAGGAGCTCACACTGACGGGCAACTTCCCTTCCTATTTCCGGCGTGACGCTCGAGTCTGTCCCAAAATACGACTCTGTAGGTGCACCCACGTGGACTCGCATCAAGGGTCCCTAAAGTCTGGAATACATGACGTCATCAAAGTGTGGACTCTGATCAGAGGAGGACCACAAGTCCGGAGTGTGCCATTTGGGACAGGGCCAGAGTCAACCTACTCAGAGTCGATTGAACTAAATCAGATCAGCTGTTCTGTAACCGAAAACTCAGAGTTTCCTTTTTCAGAGTAAGTCAACTTAGAGTTCAATTTTTAACTCAGTGTTGGTTGAACCTCTTTATTGAAACGGGCCCCAGGACCTCTGGTATAAAAATAGGTTTACAACAACGTTTTGGAGGTATATTTAAATGTAGACATTGAGGACTTTTTAATCCCAAACAACTTGTGGTGATGGTGGTGCTATTTTTTTATTTATTTCTGACCCCAAGATTCAATTGATTTCTGAAGTTTTCCATCTGTGATATATATCAGTGCTGCACGATTAATCGCATGCGATAGTCATGGGCATCTCGTCAGTAAAGCCGGTTCCTTTATTAGTAGGTGATAGTAAGTCGCCATCACCTGCCTTCAGATGGAGCAGCTTTTACTACACAGGGCAGTACCGTATAATTAATTATGTCCGTGATAATGAATGCGAAATTTCCCCGATTGTCAGTAATCTACGGCTTTGTGTTGTAAAAGCTGCTCTCTCTTTCTCTCTCTCTCTCTCTCTCTCTCTAGAGAGAGAGAGAGAGAGAGAGAGAGAGAGAGAGAGAGAGAGAGAGAAGAGTTTGGTTCCAAAACGCAATAAATCAATTTTTACTAATTTGAGTAAAAAAAAATTCTATACCAACAAAGTGACAAGATGAAAAACACTATTTTCTGTAACAAACTTTCACATAGCATCTTTAGGTAATAATAACTTAAAAATGTTTAATCCATAATTTGATTTTTAATGATTTATTTATATTCGCAAATGCAATTAATCCATCAAAAGTTTTTTTTTTTCATAATGCTATTAATCTATTGAATCAAAATATAAATTTGCATTCATCTTTGCCATGTTATATTCATTTAGTTGACTAGTGGTATACACTGATTAAAAAAGAAACATTAATGACATTAATCAAAAAACACTTAGTTTGTCATTGCTGCTGCCTTGGCACGTCGTCGCTGAATGATCAGCTGTAAAAAAAATTTGGTCCTGCTTAATTTTCATGGATCTCAAGTAAAGTAATGAAAAGTTTGTCATAAGATCCGCTGGAGTCAATGTGTTAGCATGAGTTATCACAATCTGACACAAATTGTTGACATTTCACTGCTGTCTCATGATTGGCTGGTCAGACATTTGCATAAATAAGTGTTTACATGTGCTGCATATATGGACATATATTACCATATCCAATCATAGGCAGAGCTTGTGGGGGTCAGGCCCCCCATTGGCAAATAGAACAAGTTATATTCCTCAACAAATATACATACCAATTTAGGTTCTTATATATTTTAAAATGTTACTTTGCAAGATACAGTGGCTTGCAAAAATATTCATACCCACTGAACACTTTTTTGTAACATTATTTCTGTATGGATGTTTATTTAGTTTATGTTAGTTTTCTCTGTGACTATCGATTGCCATTTGTGCTAATTGATGATTGTGATAATTGGACTCAGCTGATGGCCTCTAAGTGTTTGTCTTTCTAAGAGGGTGCCTGTTTGTTGTACATTGAGCACTGAGGATACCAAGCTGCTGAAACGTTTGCTCAGGTTTCTGTTTTTAATTCACATTTTTGCACTATGCACTTTAATAAATACATTTTTAAGTCTTTTTGGATTCAGTGTGCGGTCAGCCATTTTTTCTACCTCAATAACAAATGGTGTCCAATTTTTTTTATTTTTATTTTTACAAATAAATGAAATTAAAAGTGTGGCGTGCATTTGTATTCAGCCCCCTCTACTCTGATACCACCAACTAAAATCCACTGAAACCAACTGCCTTCAGAAGTCACCTAATTAGTAAATAGAGTGCACCTGTGTGTAATTTAATCTCAGTATAAATACAGCTGTTCTGAGAACCCCTTAGAAGTGTATTCGAGAACATTAGTAAACAAACAGCATCATGAAAACCAAAGAACACACCACACAGGTCAGGGATAAAGTTGTGGAGAAGTTAAAAGCAGGGTTAGGTTATAAAATACTATCCCAAGCCTTGAACATCTCCCAAAGAACTATACAATCCATCATTCAGAAATCGAAAGAGTATGGCACAACTGCAAGCCTAACAAAGACCGTCCAACCTTAACTAACAGGCCTTACAAGGAGAGCATTAATCAGAGAAGCAGCCAAAAGGCTCATGGTAACTCAATTTAAAGCGTTATGTGTTCCGGAAATCTAACACTGCACATCACCCTGAACACACCATCCCCATGGTGTGTTGCATCATCATGTTGTGGGATGGTTTTCTTCAGCAGGGAGAGGGAAGCTGGTCAGAGTTGATGGGAAGATGGATGGAGCCAAATACTGGGCAATCTTAGATGCAAATCTGCAAAGATTTGAGACTGGGGCGGAGGTTCACCTTCCAGCAAGACATTCGGTCTCATACCCCAATAGAATCTGGACCTTCTGTTGATAGACCCGCCCCACACATACACAACCCAGGCAACAATGTCGTTTAGTAGGCATGTACCTGCTGATTGGCTACAAGTGTGTTTTGGTAGTCGGCCTGACTCTTTTCCAAAGCGTTTTTCAGATATGGTGCACCCCACCTTTTTGCAGTGCAGATGTGGGTCGGGAATGTTTAGAAAATACATTTTAGAAAAACATAGAAAAGTAATAGGCTATACACTTGTATTTTAAATAAGGCTTTGAATTGTGTTGTGTTTTAGAAGTAAAGAAAATGTCCTAAAACGCCCTTTTTTTCTTGTAGTGTAGAGCATTACGGGGCGGCAGTGGCTCAGTGGTTCATGTAGGTTGTCTACAAACCGGAAGGTTGGTGGTTCAATCCCCGGCTCCACCGGACCAAGTGTCGAGGTGTCCTTGAGCAAGACACCTAACCCCAGCTGCTCCCGACAAGCTGGATGGCGTCTTGCATGGCTGACACCGCCGTCAGTGTATGAATGTATGGGTGAATGTGAGGCAAACTTGTAAAGCGCTTTGGATGGCCATAGGTCTGTTAAAAGCGCTATATAAATGCAGTCCATCCATTCCATTACGCATTTTAACTTTAATATAACTGTTGTTTATATTTGCTGTCAAATTCATTGTGATTTACAATGCTTCAATATTTGATCACTGATTATACTAAAAACGTATATAGTGGGACTAAATTCATATTTATTAATATTATTAAAGCGTAACTAAACCCCTGGTCAGAGCCTGACTCCACCCACTGGCAATATTTAAAAAATGCAAAAAAAGTGGGCAGACCCCAACAGAGATAGAGGGGATGAACTGAGCTCGTACGAAGGGTGTGGTGAGATTGTAATATGGGCGTGGTGAGCTTGAACCTGCATACCTAGGGTCGTACCGCTTACATCACGAAGTACCGCAACATCCAACAGGAAAACTCAACTGCAGTAGCCACCGTTCAACCTGAAAAGGCAGCGCTCAGACGTTTTTACACCATATATTGTAGCATTGAAACACTTAATACCCAAATGTCCAAAAAGTTACTCAAATCTACATCAGCACTAATAAAGCCCCGTTCTTACAGATCATTAAAGGTCACGTTCTTTCTGATCCCATTTTTTTTACTTTAGTTAGTGTGTAATGTTGCTATAATACCATAAATAATACCTGCAAAATGATAAAGCTCAAAGTTCACTGTCAGGCGATATATTTTCTTTAACAGAATTCCCCTTTCATAGCCTACAGTGAACGGCTGGTTTGGACTACATCCCTCTATTCAATTCAATTTTATTTATATTGCGCTTTTCACAATTGTTAATTGTTGCAAAGCAGCTTTACATGAGTAGATGTAGAGGAGAACACAGAAAATCAATAGATAGTATAAGAAGTAGAATATAGCGGCTAAGAATAAACCGTACAAGCGAGCTAATTAATAATGTAACATATACAGTAAACTGCTAAGTTAAGCCAAAGTTGGCTGACTCTCCCTGTGACGAAAAACCCCCCTAGGAGAAAATCCGGTGGGAAAAACTCCTAGAAGGACAAAAACCCTTGGGAGAAATTAATATATATTTATATATATAGACACGGTAGGGGTAGGAAGCGGGTAAGCGGATAAAACTGGTTCAGCCGGTGGTCGTTGGTCGCGCATCGGCTGGGCATCACGTTGAAGGACAGCCAGTAGATCAGTGGTGCGATGACCTTCACAGCTACAGGAACTGGGTCTGTTTGTCTCATTGTCCTCGGGGTTGAGGACAAGACAGGGAGACAAAAAGAGAATTCTATTAGCGTAGGGGCCGTTCGCATGTAATGCAAGTGTCATACATTATAGTGGTTTAAGTCAGCTCGGTTCCAGGCTAACTATTGCGGCAATAGTATATTACCCATATGAGGTATGTGAGTGCTTTGTTCTAAATAACTACTGCAGGAAAAGTTCATTTACTAGACATTTTATGTGAATTCTTTGTTAAAGAAGAATGTCTTAAGTTTAGATTTAAATTGCTCGACTGTGTCTGATACTCAAACATTATTTGGTAAATCATTCCAGAGCTTAGGGGCCAAGTAGGAAAAGTTCTACCACCTTTAGACACTTTTGATATTCTAGGGATAATTAAGTAACCCGAATTTTGTGATCGCAGTTTACGTGGTGGATTGTATTCTGAGAGTAGTTCTTTAATATACGAGGGCGCTAGGCCATTTAAGGCTTTGTAGGTGATTAGTAATATTTTAAATTGTATGCGATATTTAACTGGTAGCCAGTGTAAAGATGCCAGAATTGGACTAATGTGGTCATACTTTTTAGATAGAGTAAGCACTCTTGCGGCGGCGTTTTGAACCAGCTGTAGCTTGTTTACCTGATTTGCATGGCATCCCCCGAGTAACGAGTTACAATAGTCTATTCTAGAGGTCATAAAAGCATGGATAAGCTTTTCTGCATCTGATGCAGACAGCATATCGGTGGTATAGGTGGTAGATCCATATAGATTCTATGATTGACAAGTCTGGCCCTCCAAGCTTAAATGTCAAGCTATGCCTATGTTACTACATTATTGTAACTCAAGCATTACATCCAAATACATAAAATAACGTTGTTTTTAGCATATAGGTGCACTTTAATGTAAGTAACCCATCAAATTCTCTCGCCAAGTCTGCTTTATGCCACATTAAATGCTTTCTAAATAAATGCAGACATATTTTTTTCTAATTTTAGGTGGCAGGAGTGGCCCAATATTTAGAAAGTCTGGCTGCGCCCCTGCCCATCTCCCTATCTGTTGCCATAATTATTAATTAGTTCCTGCTCTGTGATTGGTTTCCACTGTGTATATATTGCCTTAAAATGAAATTATAAAATTATTTATTAATAAACTTAATGAATTTTTTGTTTGCTTGAAACAGAGTGGGTGGACACTTGAACAGAAGAGACAGAGTTTCATCCCAGCTTTTATGAGAAAAATCCTTTACCATCCAATGATTTTGGGGTGTTTTTCCCTTCAGCATGGGTTTTCTTTTCCTTTTCCTGCTAATGGCTCTGCCAAGCCCTGCCCTCTTGAGTCAAGATTTGCAGACAAGAACTCAAAGTGCACCCAGGGATGTGAAACCTCAACCAATTAAAGTTGTTATTTCAGACACATGCGCACAAGACGGGTCAAAAGATAGAGAGATAGACTTGGATCCTGATTCTCCTCTTGTGCTGACCCATCAAATCCGTCTGGTCCCAGTGTCAGGAGAAGGCTGCAGTCAGTGTAAAGTGGATTTTGCAGCCTTGTATGAACGCATTGAAACACTGGAGAAGGAAGTCTCTGATCTGAGGGAGAAATGTGGAAGTTCAGAGGGATGCTGCACCTCGCAACAAAGCAAAGGTAAAGTAGTTTCTAAAGGTGATGCTCTCTAAAAATGCTGGGTTGTTTCAAACCAAAATGCTCAAACCATTGGTTGGCTAAGAACAACCATATACAGTGGTGTTCAAAAAATAACAATGCAACATCAGTAACCTGTTAAACCACTGTTATTTGTAGTAGTAATATTTCTGCATTGGAAATGACTTACTTGCAGTAGTAGTAATAGAAAAACAATAGACCCATTGGTGATGATATCCCAGCCCAGTCTCACGAAATTTCGTTATATAGTCACGTATTTTTTTGATTCTTTTTTCGTGCTATTATCACGAAATTTCGTGTTTTTTCGTGATCGTATAACGAATTCCTGTTTTCGTGTGATTATCACGTATTGGTTACTCAACTGTTTTGTCCTATTTTCTTACCATTGTCGCGTCGGTTTAGGGTTAGATTTACATAAAATGACATCCCTAACCAAACCCAACTCTAACCCCAACGCCAGGCAACTTATAAAAAAAATTAATCAGAAAAAATAGTATAAACCAATATATAAAGTGACATTCTAATGCAAGCACCAAATCTAACCCTAAACCGAAGCGACAATGGTTTAAAAATAGGAAAAAGCAGTTGAGTAACCAATACGTGATAATCACACGAAAACAGGAATTCGTTATACGATCACGAAGAAACACGAAATTTCGTGATAATAGCACGAAAAAAGAATCAAAAAAATACGTGACTATATCACGAAACTTTGTGAGACTGGGTAGGATATCCACACTACTTGTTCTGATTTATAGACTCATTTATTGAAAGTGGCGTGATCAAATTCACAAGTTCGCATTAACATGTTATCAATAGGGTGATAAGAAAATTTAACATATTTTTGCTGTCTGAGGGGAGGGCTCCAAGCTTAGAATTTTTGTCCGAATCCAGAGTAATCCCCAAAATAGCCGCATAAATGACGACAGCAGCCAGAAGAACTTCCCCCAAAAAGTATAAGTATAAAAAACGACAGAAATAGGTTGTTTTCTAGGGCTCTTGCTGAATCCGAAGTGACCGGTAGGCCTTGTTGGCTGAGATGCTCGCAGTGTCGGATGGGTAAGCCCAGCCAAGGGTCAAATGGGGAGTGTTCATGCAAATGCCTTGAGATTGAGTGAGGCATCGAATTTACGCATTTGACTGGGGGGACCCTCGCAGCAAACGATGGGGAATTTGGCTGAGATGCTCACAGCATTAGACAGGTAGGCCTCGCCTGCAGTCAAGCTGTAGTGCTTGTGTATTACAGCATGAGTTTTAAGGAGCAAACTAGACATCGGGTGTAGGATTTCGACCGGGATGAATCCAGCTTGGTGGCTTTAAAGCTACTGGTGTAAGAGATGAATGACCAACAAAAAAGGTAATGACATGTAGGGTAGGTTAAATGATTTAAAGTTAAATAATACATTTGTTGAGTAGGTCAAATGCCTTGGGGTATAGAGCTATTAATATTTTAATAGGTGGATTAAGGTAAAAAGAGCTTTAAAAAAATTACGTACTGGGATGTACTTGCATCTCGTTGTGGTGCCACCGGGCTACCTACCGGCAATGAAGAAAGGAAAAATCAACTTGATTTTGCAGCCTAGCACATGCTTGGCAGTTAAATTAATAGTTAAATTCTAAGAGCATTAAAAGAGCTTTTGTAAAAGCATTAAAGCAATACATTTCGTTAAATATATTTAGTCTAGATAAATTCCATGATTGTCATGAGTAACTCGTGATTTATCACAAATTACAAATTTTTATCTGTACTAAATTTACCTTAATTTTCAAGTTTTTAATGCTCTAATCAACATTTGCGTGGACAAATATAGATGCTTTAGGCCAGGGGTGGGGAACCCTGGTCCTGGAGGGCCACTGTCGTGCAGAGTTTAGTTCCAACCATAATATAACAAACCTGAAAAATCCAATTAAAGTCTTCAGGATCAATTGGAAATGATATTAAGGTTTGTTTGATTAGGGTTGGAATTAAAATCTACAGGACAATTGCCCTCCAGGACCTAGGGTTCCTCACTCATGCTTTAGGCAAAGGTACTGTATGCTTCTCATAAGTAAAACCTTACTCAACATAGAGCATAAAGAAAATAGACATGTTTCAAAGACAGTACAGAAGTTTTTATATGCATGGAAAAAGAAGATTGAAAAATGTGCATTCCTTCCACAGGTGAACTATGATCTGTCACACCACTGTTAAAAATGGTTATAAAACAAAATAATAATACCCTCAAAAGTGTCAGAATCGATATGGAAGGTGCTGTATTGATGCACGCATCATTAGGAGTCCTGTCATTTTATGTATTGTTTTCTCATAGTTTTCTAATTGTCACTTGGGGTTAGAATCACTTTCTGTCAAATTTTTAGACATCCTAACCCATACCCCAACCATTCTAAACATCAATCAATAAATATACTCTTTATATTTTGTTGGATATTTTGTATAAATGTCCAGTTTTTTTAGTTCATCCCAAACTGTTTTGGGAATTTGGGGAAATTATTTAATGTAATGTTAAATTATATGTGGTTCAGGCAGGATTTTTAAGTGTCCAAAGTCACTACGCATCAAGAGTCAAGTGCTTTGAAACAATTCGAACACTGATCATCACTACATGTACATAGAATAAACCTGAATGTGTTTGGTCACTTGTTTAAAGTGTAAAGTACAATGCATTTAGTAAAAACATACCTATAACAAAACCTATAACTTACGAATTTTGCCTTTTAGACTGATTCATCTTGAGCAGCAGTGGACTGAAATATTAAATCAGGCCGGGAATTTTATTCATTTCAGGCCAGCTATGCTGCTGCTGCCACCCTGTTCATGTAATCCACCAGATTTGCTAATCTTGTAGCGTAATATTTTTTTTATTGATATAACTCTCAAGAACTCACTAGGAATGCACCACATACAAAGACAAATACACAGTTGGCTTACACTGGGATGAGACAGTTCAAATGTTGAAATATTGATATTTTATGTATTTCTAATATTCAAGTATAGACTTCCTTGGCCACCTTAATAAAAAAAAATTCAGGCCATCTAAAGGATTTTTCAAATTTAAGGATGCCTAAAGACCTTTTAAGAAATTGCAAATTAAAAGGTGAAATGACAGTAAAAAAAGTTTTTATAAAAATGGTAAACTTCCTATTTCAGCCTTGGTCATTCACTGTGGTTTGCACAAAACAGCAGAATTTATTAATAATGCAAATGTATTATCTGCTAGATGCTTTCGGAATGACAGTATAGGGGTTTCCCCTGTCATGACTGTACACAAAGCAATGTGGCACGCCGGCACCTGACCTTTGATACTTGCAGCAGTAGCGCCAGTAACGTATCAGGTCATAACTATGAAGATTGTGCTTTTACTGGTAATTTTGACCAACCTGCTCCCCCAGCATTTCTGTGATTTTGCAGCATCTTGTTGCTTCTCTCTCCAGGGCTTTTTTATCTGCTCTCTGCTCATCCTTTTCTTTGGTGCCCCCTTTTTTGCACGATTGTCAAATATAGCCAAAGAGGCAGTGTGTGGCTGATGTTGGGTCTGTGGTGGCATTTTTTCTTTGCAAGGTTCGCTATTGCCTGATTCGTAGATTTTGGAGGTCTGTCATTCATTCATCAGTCTATCACATGTCAAGCTGAGCTGACTAGACAGCAGGCAGGCCAGAACATCAGGCCTTTACTTTGTTTAAAGTGTTTCTTTAATTTTCATGTAAATGTGCTGAAGTACAATACAATACGGAGATTGCAAATTGTAATGTTTGTGTAATGATTATAACGTAAACCTCTCTTAACAGGTCCAATGGGTTCTACAGTTCGTCCCACGACAGATGACTGTCCAGATGACTGCAAAAATCAGGGTCGCTGTGTAGACAGGAAGTGTGTGTGTTTCCCAGGATTCAGTGGACCTGACTGTAGCACAACTGAATGCCCTGATGACTGCAACAACAGAGGCAAATGTGTAAAAGGACAGTGTGTTTGTGATCCAGGCTTTACTGGTTCAGCGTGTTCTTCCAGTGCATGTCCTGAAAACTGCAATTCCAGAGGACGTTGTGTTAACGGCAGGTGTGTGTGTGATCTTGGGTTCACTGGGCCCAGCTGCAAGACAGAGAGCTGTCCGGAAAACTGTAATAACCATGGTCGCTGTGTGAACAGCAAGTGTGTGTGTGACACAGGATTTACTGGTCGTGACTGTTCCAAAGTATCTTGCTCAGAAAACTGTAATAACAGGGGACGGTGTGTGAATGGACAGTGCGTGTGTAATCCTGGCTTCACAGGGCAAGCTTGCTCTGTCAAAACATGTCCAAATAACTGCAACAACCGTGGACCATGCATAAATGGCAAATGTGTCTGTGAGGGTGGGTTTACAGGGCCGGACTGTTCATCCATGTCTTGTCCTGGGAATTGCAGCAACCGGGGCAAATGCCTTGATAGCCAGTGTGTGTGTCAGAGTGGTTTCACTGGACCAGACTGCTCATCCAAGGCTTGTCCGAATAATTGCAATGACAAAGGCAGATGTGTTAATGGTGAGTGTGTCTGTGATGTGGGGTTTTCTGGTCAAGACTGCTCTGCCAAAACCTGCCCCAACAACTGCAATAACAGAGGACGTTGTGTAAAGGGCCACTGTGTGTGTCGCCGTGGTTTTACAGGGACCAGCTGCAGTAAGTGTGAGTCTGGCTTCACAGGGGACAACTGTGATACAGGTGAGTAATACTCATATTTAATATATTACTTGTTGTTTATTGCAATAACAAAGGTTTTTTTTTATTACCTTGAGCTACAATGTAAATAGCATGGTAAATGAATATGGTAATCCTTCCCTTACAAAAAGTAACCCATGTCTAGTAACCATGTAGTATGTTTTTTTTGTTTGTTTGTTTAAACTGTAGTAATGGTATTACCATCCGAATATAAATATGCAGTACGACTCTTTTTAAAGTAACAAATTATTTTAAATACAGCTGAGATGAAAATAATATATAATTTAGAATTTATAAAAGCTGTTTAGCGGTTTCCACTGAAGTTATTTCAGAGGCTCCTGGGGTATATGACAGTTGTGGCAGTTGTAACATTGTTTGTGCTGCTCCAAATGAGACTGCTTCAGCACTGGCTTTACGGCCAAGTCCAGAGATGGGCGTGGTGCGGTTCTTTGTCTGTTACAGAGGACAGCAGCAGTGGAAAAGCTGTCTCCACCAGTGGGGAACCTTCAGGGCCTTCTACGCCTTCAGAGAAGGCCTAAAAAAATTAATAAAAAGATTTTTTATTATAATAATACAAATAAATAATATTCAATAAAAATATGTTTTTACATTTTTTAATTTCTATTTAATTCAATTTAATACAATACATGTAATATATTTTCTCTCATCTATGTTCTAACGTTAAGCTTACTGTCAGGTTCATGTCATGAAAACATCTAATCCAATCAGAATCGTCTGTCTCTATTAAGGCCCGGTTATCTGGCTCATTCATTGGTTAGGACATGAATCCCAGGGAAGGCCAAGCTATGTGTTTTGGTGTGGAGAGTGATGGGTAAATCGACCAATCACGTTTTGATTTCAAGTGGGCGGGCAAAAAACAAAACATTGTAAGCCTTCATGAAGTCCTAATCATGCAACAAACTGGATGCGAGCTGCCGTAAAACACCAAAGACGAAGATCATAGACCGTTAATATTAATACAGTCTAATGGCCCGAATTTCTGCGGTGAGAGTGGTTGAGGTAAATGGCGGAAAACGTGATTGACGTTGTGGCTAGCTTGATAGGGCTGAGGTAAAAACGAAATTACTTAAGCGCGTACTCGTGAAGAGCACAGCTGGGAGAAGCGCGTGCAGAGGAGCCTGAGCATATGACGCGAACACGAGAAAAATAATGGGTTAATTATACTTTTACTTCCTGACAGTTTCACTTGTTACGTGAGGATAGTAATGACTGACAGACGACGCCGAATTACATACAATATAATTTCCTAGCTAAATCTGAGAAAATGCGAAAACATTCAAATATTTTTTACCTCGCTATACCCGATGGGCAGGGCGGAGATATATTTTGGTAGCCCGACAAGAATTCGCAATAGCCCCGGGACCTCGATAATCTTGATAACATTGAGCACTGAGGTCAGCCTTGCGCTTTCTCTTAGCTTAAGATCTTTACCCATTCCTTAGAAAAAGTTGCTCTCAGCAGCTTTGTGATTAGGTTTTAGGAGAAAACTCTTACCTAAGAACTTTAACTGCTATTTAGAAGAACTCCTACTCGTAAGATAATTTTTTTTGTAAAATGGAACTAAAGTACACAATATAGGCAAAATTGGAAACGAATGGCTTTGAATGGGTGAGATGTATAGTCTGCTGTAAGTATGCTTGAAACTTACTCTTATTTCTCTACAGCACTGTTAGGTGTCTCACAACTCAGCATGAGCAACATCACTGAATCATCCGTCAGTTTGTTCTGGACTCCACCTGCAGTTCAGTACGACACATTCCTCATCACCTTCACCAGCACGGTAATAAACGAATTACCTGCATGCACTGTGACACCTGTATAGTATGTCTATTATCAAATAGGCCATTAAGGGGACCTTCTGGCTAAATGATGTGTCACTAATACGCTGCAATATATTTACTAATAGCTTCACTGATTTACCAATAGTTTACTCTCAGCTTTGTTATAAAGAAGATGGTTGAATAATATCTGTAGATGTTGACCCTGGAAAACATGAGATCATTTCCATGTCCTCTATTAAGTATGGACCTATCCTGATTTACCTCACCCTTTATGATGAGATCACATAGAGCAGTGTAGAATTTAACATCTGTGATACTCAAACTAAAATGTTTAAATTAATGTTACAAATGAGGTAAAAATTAGAAGGATTTAGAGCAACACAAGAACATCAATAAATAAGTGCACTTGTCTCATCAAGTCTAACACATAATACATAGCCAAGGTCTCTTTGGACAGAAAAGAGAAAGAGAAAGATGGAAACATATATTAAGCTCTGTATTAGTAATGAGATGTTGGAGGACGAAATGGGTTTTTAGCTTCTTAAAGACGATTCTTAAAATCAGCTACAGAATCTTGTCGCCAACGGCAGATCACTATAGAGGTTCATCTATAGGGGTTTGGTTGTGGAGGTTTGGAGTATGACCAGTAATGCATTGCAATAGTCCTGTCTGGACAGGACAAGAGCCTGGACTAGGACTAGTGAAGCATGCTCAGATAGGAAAGGTCTAATTTTCCTAATGTTGTAGGGCGGTGCTGGCAACCTGCTCCATGAAACAAAGCTGATCATCAGTGACCACTCCCAGGTTTCTAACTGCCATGGAATGCATAATGGTCAAGAAGCTAGCTGAGTAGAAAGACTGTGATGAATCTTAGGGTCAGATAATAAGAAAAGCAATTATGTCTTTGCAAGGTTCAGCTTGAGATGGTGATCCTTCATCCAGAGTGAGATGTCACTCAGGCATGCTGAAATGCGAGCAGAGACCTTGGAATCGCCAGGTTAAAACGGCAAGTGAAGTTGTGTGTCAAAAGAGCAGTGGTCCAAGCACTGAGCCTTGAGGTGACCCGTTATTGAGATTGGAGTATTGGGGTTCAGAGACGTCACTTCTCCAGGATTCTCTAAATGACCTACCCAAGAGGTAATACTTGAACCATAGTAGTACCGTACTGGAGACACAGATAGCCTTGTTGAAAGGAGGATGTGGTTATTGACAATGTCAAATGTGGCAGATGGATACAGTTGGATCATTACAGATGATTTGGAGGTTGCCGTTGCCCGCTTTAGGGCTTCAATGTCTGAGAGCAGCGTAGTCTCGGTAGAGGGACTGCTTTAAGAGTCTTGGCAATGAGGGGAAGGAGAGATACGGGTCTGTATTTTTCCAATGTTGCAGGGTTAAGTGTGGGTTTTTTCAGCAACAGGGTTATCCAGGCCTCTTTACTTCAGATAGGAGAGAGAAAGAGGGAAGCGAGCATGCATTAGGAGTTTGAGCATGTGCAGAGAACTGACTGCTGATAGTGTTTGTTTTCTTCACAAAGAAAGAAGCAATATCATCAGCTGTTAAGTCAGATAAAGGTGGGGGGAGGGTGGACAGATAAGAATAGAGAAGGTCTTAAAGAGAGCATGAGAGTCAGGCGAGCTGTTGATTTTTGAGTAATAGTACTGAGCTTTAGCAGAGGAGACATCTGTGGAGAAAGAGGCAAGAAGAGACTGGTAGAGAAAGAGCCGGGTGGAAGTGGCGGAAGCAGTAGCCTGGGCTGGTCCACATGTTAAAGGGCATAAGCTGTCCAAGCAGGATGTAAGTGAGGAGCATAGAGTGTCTGTGGCATTGATTTTAAATAATAGAGAGAGTTGGTTAAGTGTTGGGAACATGGAGGAGACCACAGAGGATAACATTACATTTAGGCATTTAGCAGACGCATTTATCCAAAGCGACTTACAAGGATTCAGAAACAATAAAGCCATGTGTCATAGGGAGGCAACAGTACAAAAAGTTGCTAATAACAAAATAACAACAATACCTGTTGAGAGAGAAAGAAGTGCGGTCAATATCCATGTCAGTATATTTGGAAGAGATGGGTTTTGAATTGTTTTTTGAATGTTGCAAGGGAGAAGGGAGCAGGGAGAAGTGAAGGAAAACAAGTGGGAACGTGATTTAGTGCCCTTTTGTGAAGGTAACACAAGATGCTGCTCATTGGTTAAACGTAAGGTTCTGGATGGGGTCTAGGAACGTATTAATGTGTGAAAGTTTTAGGGGTGTAACGGTTCAAATTACTCAAGGTTCGATGTGTATCATGGTTCTAGGGTCACAGTTTCGTTTTGGTGTGTGTATGTTTATATATTATATATATATATATATATATATATATATACACTGTCAAATTCAAATAAAATAAAATAATTTATTGGGTTACAAACACCTAACACTTCTTTACAACATAAAAACCTAAGCAATTTTTAACCTCTGCCAAAATCAACATTTTCACTTAAGAACACTTGCATTATTATACTACATGAACCAACATACAGTGCACTTCAAAATTAATTTAAAATAGCTTAGAACACTGGGTAACTTTTTATATTCTATGGCACTATCTTCACGTTTTTTTCGCAAGATGATCAGTTTACATTTAAACAAAGAAGGCAATGTGTGCTGTTTCAGTCTCACCTGCGTTGGCATGCTATCAACAACACCCTGGTGATGACAGATCAAGTGACTCGTTAAATTAGATGTATTGCCTTGAACATACGGCACTTGCAAATTTTACAGTTTTGTCCACATTTTCTTGAGCATCGCTGATGCAGTAGACTAAAATGAAGTTGCCGGTGCCTCTATTAGCGGCTGTTCTCTTCGTTTGATGCGCTAAATGGTCCGCAACACACATACACACGCGTGTGCACCAACACGTGAGGAGGAACTGTGAGGCTGGCAACAGATTTGCCAGGAGTTGATTGGACAGGTACACACACGCATAGCTTAATCTATATTAGAATGCGTGGTCGAATCAAACATGTTGCACCAGTATGCCTGTGCGGTCCCAGTGAAAGTCTTGTAAGTGAGTAGAAGCGACTTGAACCTGTGGAGAGAGATGAAGAGGGGCGTTACATGAGCCCTTTTGGGCTCCTGGAAGATGATCCGAGCTGATGTGTTCTGAACTAATTGGCGTGGAAGGCCAGCAAGAATAGCAGTAGTCAAGATTGGAGATTACAAGAGCTTGAATCAGAAGTTGAGCAGCATGCTCTTTGAGATATGGTCGTATCTTCCTGATATTGTAGAAAGCAAAATGGCATGATCGCACTGTCTTTGCAATGTTATAAGAGAAGGACAGTTTGTTATCAAAGACAACACTGAGGTTTCTTGCTGTTTTGGAAGGAGAAATGGTTGTGTTGCAGAGTTGAATGGACAGGTCGTGCTGTAGCGTGGGTTGTGCTGGTTGTGTCTTAAAAAGGTTCAGCTGGAGGTGGTGTTTCTTCATTCAAGCCAAGATGTCTTCTAAGCAGGCTGTAATGTGTGCTGCTATGGTGGGATCATCTGAGTGAAGATCTGTGTGTCACCAGCATAGCAGTGGTAGGAGAACCCATGTGCCTGTATGATAGGTCCTAAGGATGTTGTGTAAATGAAAAAAAGGAGTGGACCAAGCATTGATCACTGAGAGAACCCAGTGACCATCTGGTAAGCTGTGGACTGTGCACCCTTCCACAAAATCCTGAAGGATCTATCAGAGAGAAAAGATTTGAACCATCGGAGGGGAGTACCCGTGATGCCTAGAGATGATAGGGTGGCAAGTAGGATCTGATAATTGACTGTGTCAAAGGCTGCCAATAGGTCTTGTAAAAGTGAGATTACCAGACCTGTGGGTTGGTGAGGTGGGGATTCACTTGAGGTCAAAAGACACAGCTAGGATGTTGAACTCGGCTGCCTGTGATTTCTCAAGATGAATGTTGAATTCATCAAGTACTACTAAAGGAGTACCATCCTTTGGGAAGGAAGACAGAAGTACATCCAACTCATTCCAAGAAATGTGCGATAGATAAATAATAATAATAATAAAAAAATTTATGCCCAATGACCGACAATAAACAACAATAAAGAACCGAAACTAACATGAGAATTGGCGAGAGCGAACACAATTTCAACACTTGAAAGAAAGGTAGACACCACAACGTTTCTTAGCAACAAGACTGCAAAATTTAACAAGACTATAAACAAATACACTTACACGCTTCGGTTGATAAACTGCTTCTCCTAGAAAGAGGTCCGTGCACACTGTTTAAATACTTTTTCCTGCCATTGGACTTTCCCGACAATAAACAACAATAAAGAACCCAAACTAACATAAGAAGTGGCGAGAGAAAACACTATCTCAGCACGTGCAAGAAAGGTAGACACCACAACGTTTTATAGCAACAAGGCTGCGCTAAATTTAAAAACCAGTAATTTACCAGTAAAGGCTGTATGTGTAAAGGGACTAATGTCTTATGGGACTTTAAGCAGGTAAGGATTGTGCAAGTCTGCATTCGTTGCATCCTTGATATCAACAAGACTTCTGGGTACTTCCATGTGTTCTCTGTACTTGTGTTCTTGAGTAATGCAACTATGGGAACGTTCAAGCTCAAAACGGTGCGCAACATTTTGCTATGGTTTCCGGGTGAACAAGATGTTTCCTGGAAACGGTATGCAACAGGGTTTGAGATATTGTTATTGTTTCATTCATGTCACCTGTTGCCCTCTTAAAGATGTTTGAATAAATTAGTGTTTGCGATTGACAACGTGATTGTGTTGTGATGCGTCAGCTTTGCTAACTTTGTAACTCGTTACCCCAACACTTGATATAGCAGACGGGTTCACAGATTTTCTTGTCCGTTGTACTCATAGATTCCTGCAGCTAAGCTTGGATGTACATTTACATTCCAATAAAGGCTATTGAAAACATGCCTCTGAAGTTTGACTTTTTGTACCTTTACATTGCATGTACAATGCTTACAATGCTTATTGGCAACTAGTAATCATATTTTCTGTTCCATGAAACACATGTTAATGCTCAGTAGTACACATATATGGTTCTTTATATTTATATTTATAGAGCACATTTTACACAGTCACCAGACTGACCAAAGTGCTTTCCTGAGTTAAAAACAAGTCAAAACACAACGATAACACATCGCAACTCTTGTCAGTTTACAATACACAGTGGCGACTCATGTCAGCTGACAATACGCATACCTACACAAGTTAGTTGACAATACACATATAAACTCATGTCAGTTGACAATGCACATATCTACTCAATTAGTTAACAACGGCTAAAGAAAACAATTGGGTTTTTAATAAAGATTTTAAAATACTTAGGGAAGGAGCAGCTCTAATGTGTGTAGGAAGGCTATTCCACAATCTAGGACCTGTGACAGAAAAGGCTCTATCTCCTCTGTGTTTTAACCTTGTGGAGGGAATTATAAGCAAGTTTTGATTGCTGGGTCGTAATTCTCTAGAGGGGTTATGTGGGACGAGTAGTTCCAATAAGTAGTTTGGGGCCAGATTATGTAGACATTTGTAAACAAGTAAAATGATTTTGAAATTTATCCGTTATTGAATCGGTAGCCAATGAAGATCTCGTAGAAGAACGTGGTCGTATCTGTGGCCTTTTTGAGAAATTTGGCAGCAGCATTTTGTACTAATTGTAGAAAAGCTACTTGGGTTTTTGAAATAATAAAACATTACTTTAACATTCCTGGTGCATCCATCTTTTGTAACTGCACATTGATAAACAAACAAACAAACAAACAAACAAACAAACAAGAGGGCAGCACTCAGACTTTTTTACACCATATGTTGTAGCATTGAAACACTTTATACCCAAATGTCAAAGAAGTTACTCAAATCAATTAACAGCACTAATAAAGCCCCATTCTTACAGATCATTAACTAAAAAAGTTGGTTTAGGGTTAAGTTACTCTAACATTTTAATGTAACACTATAGTCATTATGGACTTTAGAAAAAATATTTGAGGATGAATGCGTAGTGCACAATAGGATCCTGTGCACAGCCTAAGCTTTTGTCCTTAATGGCATTTTTTCTTACATTATTTTTACACTTTTACACTTTTTTACACTTTTACTTGAGTAAAAAGCTTGAGTTCATACTTAAATTTCTACAAAAGTGTTTTTTAAACCCTAGTATTTATATTTCTACCTGAGTAATGAATTTTGCAAAATTACCTCAGCATTTTCAAAGGGACCTCAGCTTCATAATTTATTAACGATTTTGAATATAAAAATTTCTTAGATGCAGTAGCCAAATTTAAAGGGCACCAGTCATAAGAATTACATCTTTATAAAGTGTTAGAACACCAATATGTGTCCAGAGGGTGTGTGTAAACAACCAGTCTACATTAAAGACACATTCCTGTAAATGCTGGAGGAATGGAAAATTACCTAAGACCGAGCTGCTCTTGTCCTGACAGATGGCGCGAACATGGTGAAGAGATTTACGCTCGCTGATATTTCAGACCTTAGCTGCACAGCACATTCATTGCAGCTGGTGGTGAATGATGGTTTGGCCAGACAAAGAGCTGTGATAGATGTGATTGTCATGCTAAAGAAATGTGTCACTCACTTCCAACATTCCTTCTTGGACAAGCAGCGTTTAAGAAACTTCCAAAGGGACCTTGGCCTAACACAGCACCATTTAATCTGAGCAGTCCCAACAAGGTGGAAATCAACACACCACATGCTGCAAAGGCATTGGAACAATCTACTCTGGGGAACACAGCAGATTTTACTTGCCCAGCTGCTCACCAGTGGGACATTGTGCCAACTTTGGATGAAACATTCATCCCCATTGAAAAAGTCACACTAGAGGTGAGCTACAGTAATGCTTCTGTGTCCAGCATCATTCCCTGTGTGACAGTGCTCAAGATGCTACTTGAAGATGAAGGGCCATCAACACAGGGCATCAGAAGGTAAAGAGGGAGAGACTAATCAAACGAACTTGAAGAAATAAAATTTGTGGTCGTTTTAGATCCATGTTATAAGAGTCATGGATTCTCTTCTGCCTCTACACTAAACCAGGCCAAAGAATCACTTTAAAATGATTTAGAAGAAGCAGAGAGAGCCAATCTGAGAGTCCACTGCACAAGACCAACCCCCTAAAAGGCAAAGTAGAGAAGAGACACCCTACCATAGCAGAATGCACAAGATCTTTAGTTCTCTTTCCGGCCACCACATTTGGCTAAGGACAGCATTAAAGATGAGTTACATCAGAACCTCAAAGTGCCACTGTGTTGGTGGAGAGCAATTGAAGGGCGTTTCAAGCTACTTGCCAAAAAAGCAACAAAAAAAAATTACTCGATCTGTAATAATCGGTATTGACAACGGCCCTGATAAACACATATCAACCTCTATCCAAAACCCCTGTTTAGAAATACATGGATGAAGATTCTAGCCTCTAAATCATCACTCAACCACTTTTTCCAAATTAAGGAGTTGATTTACAGCTGTCGAAGTACCTTGGAAACTCATTGAGTGGTCCTCCACACTCACTCATCTCTCTTGGATGCTCAAACACAAAATAAGATGTGGAGAGAGAGGGAGAACACAGTAATTGTGATAGCAGTAACCTGTGTGCGGCTGCCATGAGGAGTGAGGAAAACATAATTGAAAAAACAAATGGCAACGAAGCGAGATCGCATTTTAAACCTGCCAACATGAATCTGGATAGTCTTCAGGGCAACTCAATTTAAACTCTGATTCTAAGCCAATGTTAGCCACTCTAAAATTAGTAAGTCTGTATCAAACTATCAAAGATATTTTTCCGAAGTTTTATTTTGAAAAAAAATGTATTCAAAAATAATAATTAACGCAAAATGCAGGAATTTCGATAAAAAGAATGACGAGTTTTTGAAGCATTTAATTTGTCTGCACATGCGTGGTAATCGCCAGTGGAGTACAAAAATTTTAAACCGGGCATTGGGTCAAAATTGGACGAGCCCAGCCAGTTAGGTTATAATTTAACCCTTGCTAGGTTGTTTAAAACCATGTTTGTGTCAAATATACAAACGTTTTGGGTTAACTGTAATCCAGCTGCTGGGTTAGTCACTTTTTAACCTAATGCTGAGATGAACATAACCCCGGGTTAAGCATTGGGTCAAAATATACAGCGTAGAAGCTCATAAAAGGTATTTTCACTGATGTTTTAATTTGTTTGCTAGCCAGTATAAGTGCATTCACGTCTACAAAATATAAGGAAACATGCCCTCATATATTAGCTAATATTAGTTATCCTAAGTTTATAATTCAAAATTGCTTGCTCATGCTTTGCAAATTGAGGCAAAGGCGTTTTTAGTTTACCCCCATAAATGACACATTTCAGATACAGTGTCTATATTTTTCTGCCTTTTTCTAGTTAACAGTAATACTGGCTGTGCCCTGTGAATGATAAAATACTAACAGTAAAGTTTTCGAATATGCCATTGAGAAATTTGCCATTCATAAAACTCACAAACTTTGTAAACACTGCCATCGTAAACACACGCATGTAGTATACATAAACTTTGACTACACACACATGTATAATTCATGATACATAAAATAAATAATAGTAGTGAATAAATAGAGGAGTCCCTAAACTTATATTAAGAATTTTGGCATTCTGGTATGCTCATCAATTAATGTATGTAAAATGGGGTAATTGTGTGTCTGCCCCTTTCAGTGTATGTAATGGGGTCAGACAGGGAAGTATTTTGTCCCCTTTTCTTTTTAATGTTTATATGGATGAATTGTCAAAACGGCTAAATGATTGTACAACAGGCTGCGTTGTTGGTAATACTATTATCAACCATTTAATGTACGCAGATGATCTGGTGATTTTTTGTCCATATAGTGCTGGTCTTCAACAGTTACTGAGTACTTGTTCTCAGTATGGTTCTGATTTTGATATTATATATAATGCCAAAAAGAGTAATATTATGATTGTCAGGAGTAGGGAGGACAGGAAACTGACATTTCCTGACTTCTTTCTATCTGGAAATGCCCTAAAAGTATGTAATGAGGTTAAATATTTAGGGCACTATATAACTGATGACCTATCTGATGATAGGGATATCTACAGACAGTGTTGTGCACTTTATGCTCAGGCGAATACTTTGATCCGTAAGTTTGCTATGTGCTCAGAATCTGTGAAGACCACACTTTTTAGAGTGTATTGTACCCCTATGTATACTGCCCATTTGTGGCGACATTACACGAAAAGAAGCATGCAGAGGCTAAATGTTGCATATAATGACGGAATGCGTTTACTGATGAAGGTTCCACGATGGAACAGTGCAAGTCAAATGTTTGTCAGTGCTGGTGTGCCAACCTGTGCTGCTGTAATACGAAATCTTATGCATAAATGTATATGTAGATTATTGGACTCTTCTAGCAGTATCATTTTATTACTGACGAACCTGGCACAGAGTTCAGTCAGGTTTTTTTCAAGGATGTGGAATCATTGGCGTTTTAGTTTATATGTACATGAGTAAGTGTAACTGTATGTGTCTATGTGTGTATATTTGTTGTTGTTGTTGTTTTATGGACCAAGACAGAGTGTCCTTAATAAAAGATTATTAATTATTAATTATACCTTTAAAGCTGTTTAAGAGTTTTGGTCACCATTACTACTACTGTGTAATTGTTTTTTTTTTGTTTTTTTAAGTTAAGATTAGTCGAAAGTCATAAAAGCTTGAAACCAAATGGGAGATTAATATATGTTTATGAATTCACAACTGAGGACTAAACCCTAGAACCACCCATTCACATGCTACTTTAGGGTAATTTGATAGCCTGTTTCTGGGTTATTGTCTAGTAAAAGACACATGCGCCCAATATGTTGTGGGATGGATGACGTAGGAGATATCAATGAGAGACTGGTTTATACTCATCAGATGTTTTTGTGATGTTGCCGAAATTACTAAAATATGTAGACAACTCTAAAACACTTATTTTTGCATGCAACAGTATTCACTACAAACTAGTCCTCATTCAGACAACTTCTACAAGGCTTAAATATCCACAGAGTAAAATAGTTTTCACACAGAGACATTGCTGAGAGTGAAAATTTCTACGAAACTAGAAGAGTTATAACATAATATGGATAACCAGCTTTTGTCCAAAAGACTGTGAATGTTCATGGTAATTTTTTAGTTCAAGCTGTTATGCTGCTTATAAATAACATTTTTTATTTAAAACTATTTTTCCCAGTGGCCTCAGACATTTGAACCCCACTGTGCATATGCCTGTTTTTGTATCTCTTTATGTGGTTATTCAGAAAAGGTAGGTACTTTATTTTGGAGTCTTCGTTTCGATAGCAACAGCAAGAACAGTCCACATTTGTGACTAAATGAAGATCAGCAACGACACCTCCAACAGTTTATTTTTTAGCTTGTTGTTCAAACAATGTTAAAACGTCATGCAAATCTTCTTAACTCTTACTTAGCTATTTCATCTACTTGAGTAGATGAAAGGTGTGAGCTTAATGGTTAGAGAGTTGGATTTGTAAAGTGAAAATTGCAAGTTCGATTTTCAGTGCCCTCAGGAAATTCCCACAATTGTGCCGAAGGTGCCATCGTGAATGGTTGCCCACTGCCCCAGGGTGTGTGTTCACTAATCATTGCATGGGTTCAATTTAGAAATCCAAATATGGCTCACGTGAAACTTTCATGTGCTCACGAGAAACCTTCATGTGCAAAATATTTTTTTAAAGGTTTAGTTTCCCGTGCGCACATGAAACTTTCGCTTTCACATGCGCATACGATAGTTTCACGTGCGCATGCAAAACTAAACTTTATTTAATTTTTTCTCCATGTCCCCTCAGGGGCTCCGTAGCAATCATGTCACTTCATTTCAAATTCAAAGTAGTTCAAAAGATACAATGATCAAATTTAAAGGTAAATTGTTAAAGGTAATAAACTGGTTATGCACATGAAACTGAAAAGCGAAAATATGAATAAAAATTAGAAATAACTCAGATGTACAAATTGTACAAATATTTCGGAATAATGTCAATGTTTCACAAAGGACAAATTACAACATGAACACTGAAAAAAACATGGAGTTGCCACTGACAGCAAATAGGACAGGAAAGGCACATTTTTCTGCACAAAGCATGAATGGGTGGGAGTGGGGAAGATGAAAGCAGAAAGGAAACTAGGGAGAGGTCATTAGGCAGATGCTTGTTGCCATGGTCTGTGTAAATATGGTCAAAAACATCCCAGCAGCCAAAGAGATGACATCACAGAGCAGCTGCTGTGACCCACTCTGGAAAGAGGAGAATAACAATAATAGAAATGATACATAATTCTCCAACTCCAATAACAAATACATGCAGAATGAGACTATAATAAATTGCATAGCTGAGTTGCTGAGATAGAAAGGGTCTAGCTGGGCCTAATTACATTTATTATAATAAACATTATAATACTAAAATTTTATGTCTGGAGATCTGCAACAAATTGAAATCAATTCACACATATTACATTTATGCATATGGCAGAAGCTTTAATCTAAAGTGACTTACAGTCACATTCAGAGTTTATATTTTATCAGTATGAGTGTTCCGTGGAATCAAACTCATGTGTCTTTCGTAAATCCAGACAGTTGTTATTTAATGCCAAAATTATGATTTGCAAGCTGTTAGTAAATCTGCCCCTATATCTGCTATTTAAAAAAAATAATCATATGTATATACTTTACATTTCGCCATCACTTTTGCTAAAAAAATATCATGTTTATACATTATTTAATGTATTGAATGTATTTAATGTATTCATATTTTGAAAAATGTAATGTTCAAAACTCTTCTATCCCCATAGAAAGACACAAATCAGAAAATATCCTCTAAGATCAATGGTAGACTGACCACTTACACTCAGACTGGCCTGACTGCTGGACAGAAGTACATGGTCAGCATAACTGGAGCAAAAGAGGGCATGATGGGAGCAGAAAGCACAGCAGAATTCACCACCTGTGAGTATAAATAACCAGGGGACTCATGTAAAAAAATGTAATTGATTTCCACAGTGTGCATAAGCACAAAAGGCAGATATTGTGGGGTTTTTTGTGAAAAATTGTATTTCGCCCACCTTGAAAAACCATATATGGGGCTTACCATATACTGTATGGGGCCAAGTTTAAAAAAAATCAGGATACACAGATTAATGTAAGTGCAAATACATACACCAAAGTTTATTGACACAAAACTCAAGACAAAGAGAGCACATGGCATCTAGAAGCAAACAAGAGCCATGTGCTTCCAAAACAGAAGACAAAGGCTGCATTTACACTGCATGTTTGAAATGACTCAAATACGATTTTTTTTCTTTCATCTGGCACAGATCGGATATGACCCACAAATGTTTAAGCAGGTTTCAGGCATCATTTATATGTGAAATAAATACAAAATATAAATCGGATAAATGCATTCATGCTGCAATGTAAGCGGACAGATTAGATATTCCAGTGTCAAGATGTGTTCAATGTCATTGAGAAAGCAACATTGGGAAATGTTGTCAACTCAGGTGGACACCACCTACGATCACATTATTCTTTTTAGCAGTCTCCGCTTAGTGGATTACTACTGAAGTTTCATGTCTTGTTACAGATAAAGTGGTATAATCTTGTATTTAAATATTGTATAATATGTGACTTTTACTTTCACAAGTAAACAACATGATGATTTCTTTAATCATAGCTCCTAAATGATGGTCCTTTATCGTACAGTGAGGATGTATTGTATCGTAAAGAAAGGCGTTGTTACTGTTTTGTCACCAAAGAAAGCCTGCAATTATTCTCTGGCAGTGTCATAAATTTAGCATGATCTTACGACCTACACAGAGTAACCAATGAAAATGTAACATAAAATAATAACTCCTTGAAGAACAATAGGGTCCCAGTGGCGGAGCCAGAGGGGTAATTGGGGTGGCAATTGCCACCCCAGACGAAGTCCTTGCCACCCCTGTTGCCACCCCGCTGAAAACATTACACTGTTTGATTTTTACGAACATTTCTCAAATCTCCCAGCGGACGTGAATGCGCTGCTACACTTTTCATTAGGCTTATTCGACTTCATGCGGCGCCGCAAGAACCGACAGCCGGTGACGTCAAAGTTCCACGAGAGCGACTTAAAAGCAAACCGCTCTCGCGGTACGTGCTTAGCATTAATACTTCAATGAGCATTACTAGTCTTGTGAAACTGACTAATACTGTCACGCCTGCGTGAAGATGCTTAAAACAATAAAAAACATGTCGTAAGCAAATGTTCAGCAACAATCACAGACATTAGGTAGGCTTATTCATATTGGCACGTGTAATGCAGCATATTGAACTTAATAAAACCACCACAGAGATAGTACAGGGATGTAAACAGCGCACTTTTCGACGCCTCAAGCTTTTTTCACGTCAGTTTGGGCGACTTGGGTCTGAGAGGGTTGGATTATAATTTTTAACAAAGTCATCTGAAGCCATTCTATAGCTTAATGTGAGGGACAGAAGTCTATTTACATCATTACATTAAAGTTTACGGAAACTCGTTCCTTCCTCCCTTAACATAACATGTCTAGACCTCTTTAAGCAATTTTCCTTGTGTACTTATGGTAAATAAAAACAAGCAAATTGTTACAAATTTTGGTTTCTTCATGAGGTGTGTAACCAAGTTTTCCTTTAGGGACAGCAGAATGAAGAGAAAAAGCAATATTACAAACTTCTTTCTAAAGAAGCAAAAGTCAGGTGCAAATCAGGGCCAAACAGATCACAGTTGTTCTATTTATGCTGTATACTTAATACATATAGGCTATAATTGTGTACATTTAGGAAAATAAACTACTTTAATTTAATCTATATACATTTTGTGGAAAATAATTTATTTTTAGTGTAATTGAACACTTTGTATATTGACCCCCCAAAATAATACCTTGCCACCCCTTTGCCACCCCAGTTTTAGAAGTCTAGCTCCACCACAGTAGGGTCCTCACACCCTGGTGTGCTCGGGCCCTAATTACTTTTTTTTTGATCAAGTAAAAGTTAAATACTGCATAAACTCTATGTAAAGTACTGCTCTTTTCCCATGCCATGACCAGGTCCATATTGCCCCTTTTCAGCGCTGTCTCTTCTTTTTCAATGCTCATAAAAGCACAACTGGCAATGGGCAATTCATCTTGCTGTGTTTGTTTACGACTGCACCCTGATGATGTTTACTTACTTGCATTGTGGCTTACAACCAGTAGTTTACATCATCGTAGAGTCTACAGACATGTCCTACCCAAGTATATTAGATACATGACACACGGTATGATCTGTAATGATCTTATAAAATTGCACAGTTTGTAGCAGGCTTAAACAGGCATGCAACACAGGGTTGCCACAGGACCTTGGCAGTTAAAGGATGTTTTATAGAAATTTTTGCTGCAAAATAAAAAAATAAAACATACAAATCTTACAGTTTTCATTCAACACCGTCCTTCAATACAATAGTACTTTTCATAAAGTTGAAAATACCACAGGAGTTATCTTTAGTAGTGATGGGAAGTTCAGATCATTTTTCTGATTCTGATCTTATGAGGTTATGCAGCACATAGCGGATATAGATATGATTTGTTCATCTCTCAAGTCTTTGGGTCTGAATCGTTTGGTCTATTGTCATGTAATGTCACTGGATACAGAAATTTGTTAATAACTGCAAACCTTATAAACAATAATTACTACTAATATAAATTCAATGTACAATTATTTAATAATAGAGATGCCTGTGTAACATGTCAGGATCCCATCACCATCATCAGTCACTCCTCCCAGTCGTTCACTCTCCCCTGAGTTCTAATCCCCATTACCTGTGTCTCATCACCATATTCCTTTATAACCCTCTCATTCCCTCTCACCTATCGTCTGGTCTCATCATAAATGGATACTCAGACTCACCCGTGCTACTCACCACAAACTTACCTGTTGTCGTCTTCTGTACCCTCCGAGAATCCTCCAATCACCATCTGCAAAGAGACATTATTATTATTCAGCTAAGTGCTCTTCAGAACTTCCAGTTCCCTTTCAATACGGTTCACTTCGCATTGCGTCAGTTTGCTGACGCTATGGGGGGAAACTCCTGTTTACTCCGTGATTGAAGCCTATTGGTTAACGTCTGTAGAAAATACAGACCAATGACGTTTGAGCCCGCGCGGGGGCGTGGCACACGTCCCTATATAAGCCGGTGCAATACGTCAATAGCTCATTACTTTTCTCCTTCGGCGCGAACCTTCTCGCTGCTCCGAAGAAGAAGCCCTTACTCGCCGTCGATCCAAGCACTGCAGCGGACTACAACACACCAGCGTGTTCCCCTGCCGCTTTCCGGTGAGCCTAAAAGAGAGTATCTAAAAGAGCAGAAGCGCGTTGAGATAATGTCGCTTCGGCATTGCGGCTCCTGCCGAGCCCCTTTGCCTGTGGAGGATTTCCACAAGGAGTGCGTCATCTGTCTGGGTCCTGCCCACGCCGAGGCCGTACTCGCCGAGGCGGGCTGCGCCCACTGCGAGCTCCTTCCTATCGCGGTGCTGCGCTCCCGCCTCGAGATCTTTAAACGGAAGGCTTCCCGTGCTCTCCCGCCTAAACAGCAGCGGAGCCGTGAAGCTGGAAGACGCCCTGAGACCGAGTCCACGCCGGCTCATCCCCCGCGTGCTCTGTCTCCCCGCCGTCACCCTGTCACCTTCGCCCATGAAGACCTGCGCCCCCTGCCGAGTGCTAGCGGCATGGTTTCCTTTGGGTCCGGTGACAACTTGGAAGTGATGTCATCCTCTGAGGAGTTAGAGGATTGGGCGGCTTCGGATGACGACGCCCACGCAGCCGCCGCTGATGAACCTACCGAGTCGCGTCCTCACGACTCTGAGCTCATCCGCATCTTGACGCAAGCTACGGCGGAGCTCAACATCAAGTGGTCGCCGCCGTCAGAGCCTCAACTCAGCCGGTTGGACGAGTGGTTTCTGCAGCCCGGGCGCCGTCAATCGTCCCGCCAACGGCCGGCGCCGTTTTTCCCTGAGGTTCACCAGGAGCTCACCAAATCTTGGCGTGCTCCCCACTCCACCCGAGCTCAGAGCGCCGTCTCCCACGTCCTCTCCGTAGTGGACGGCGCCGACGAACAAGGCTACTCCAAGATGCCGCCGCTCGAGGAAACTGTCGCCGCCCATCTCTGCCCGTCTTCAGCCGGCGGATGGAGGGCGAAGTTGAACCATCCATCAAAGCCCTGTCGCCTGACATCGACCCTGGCGTCAAAATCTTACGCCGCTGACGGCCACGCTGCATCCGCTCTCCATACGATGGCGGTGCTGCAGGTATACCAGGCAAAGCTCCTCCGTGACATGGACGAGACAGGTCCGGACCCGTCGACCTTTCAGAACCTACGCAGCGCGACTGATCTGGCCCTTCGCGCCACTAAAGTCGCCACTCCGTCCTCGGATTACGCTGGACCCGACGCCGGCGCCGCCTCCCTGAAGAGAGTCTGAGGAGGAAAAGAGGCTCTGGTCCCGCTTCGGCCGGCCCGCCCTCGAAAGTTCTGCGTGTTTCAGTCCCCTCGGGCGCTGGACACACCCTCGCTGTAACAGCGAAACACAAATTTTTACCTTTTCACAAAAAGAGCAAATTTCCTCCTCTGTACACACAAACACACACACACGGCTTAACGTCCATAAGCATATCGACGCTCGCCGTCAAATTTCACGTTTGGCAATCCACCCCCGGTTATTCACTCCAATTCGCCCGGAGACCACCCCGGTTTCGCGGCGTTCTCTACACCACTGTCCCAGACGATCGTATGCAGATCCTCAGGGAAGAGGTGCGTTCTTTATTACTAAAAGACGCGATAGAGACGGTCCCGGCGGATCAAAGCGAATCAGGCTTTTACAGTCGTTATTTTCTCGTTCCAAAGAAAGACGGCGGCCTCAGACCGATATTGGATCTACGCGTTTTGAATCGCGCTCTTGCCAAACGGCCGTTCAAAATGCTTACAGCCAGACGAATCATGGCGTTAATTCGACCGGGCGATTGGTTCATATCAGTGGATCTGAAAGACGCTTACTTTCACATTCCGATAGCGCCACGTCACAGGCCGTTCCTAAGATTCGCGCTCGACGGGACAGCATACCAGTACAAAGTTCTGCCCTTCGGATTATCTCTGGCACCACGCACATTTACCAAATGTGCGGATGCGGCTCTCGCCCCTCTCAGACAGAGCGGCATCCGCATATTGAATTACCTCGACGATTGGCTTATTCTAGCACAGTCAGAGAGGGAAATTACTGCGCACAAGACCGTTGTACTCCAGCATTTGGAGAATTTGGGGTTCAAAATCAACCTCCAGAAGAGTTTGCTCACCCCCACGCAGCGAATCGCGTTCTTAGGCACGACGCTTGACTCATTAAAGATGCGGGCATGGCTTACACAGGAACGCGCGCTCACGGTCAGACGCGAGGCGGCATCGTTCAAAGCGGGTTCACATCTCCCTCTCAAACGATTCCAAAAAATGTTGGGTCTGATGGCAGCAGCATCCCCACTAATACCGTTGGGAATGCTGTTCATGAGGCCGCTTCAGTTTTGGTTGAAAGCGAAAGTTCCGCCCCGTGCTTGGTTGTCGGGCCGCTTATTAATCAAAATCACGTACAGCTGCGTGAAAGCGCTTTCGATATGGACATCCCCTCACCTTTTCCTCTCGGGCACGGAGCTCGGCTCCGTGAGCAGGAGGAAAGTGGTGACTACGGATGCGTCTGCGACGGGTTGGGGCGCTCACTGCGACGGCGAGCTCGCCTTCGGTGCGTGGAACAACCAGTTGTCTCAGCTACATATCAACCACCTCGAGATGTGGGCGGTTATCTTGGCGCTACGACACTTTCGACCGAAACTCCAACATCAACACGTTCTAGTGCGGTCGGACAGTATGACGGTGGTTTCGTTCATAAACCACCAAGGAGGGCTGAGATCTCGCTCCCTATCCAGGCTGGCGAAACGGCTTTTATTATGGGCTCACGCGAACGTACGTTCGTTAAAAGCGACTCACGTACCGGGTGTAGCCAATACGGGTGCAGACATTCTCTCGCGCAACGGTCCGCCGCCGGGAGAATGGAGACTGCATCCTCAGACGGTCGAGAGAATATGGACCGTCTTCGGCCGGGCGGAGATCGATCTGTTTGCATCAGACGAGAACGCGCATTGCCCGATCTTCTTCTCGAGACATCACGATGCCCTGTCGCAAGCATGGCCGGCGTGTCTTCTGTATGCTTTTCCTCCGGTGGCCCTGTTACCACAGGTCCTTCAGAGGATAAGAGAGACGAAATGCGCGATAATACTGGTCGCCCCGTTTTGGCACAATCAACCATGGCTCCCCGACCTATGACAGCTGAAAACATCAGCACCATGGCCAGTACCGCTGAGGAAAGACCTCCTATCTCAGGCGAGAGGGACGATATGGCATCCACAGCCGGAGCTATGGAATCTACACGTTTGGTCTCTGAACGGCAACCATCACGCCTTTCAGGACGAGTGTTAAATACTCTAACTGAAGCTAGGGCCCCATCTACCAGGCGCCTTTACGCTCAAAAGTGGTCTATTTTTTCTGATTGGTGCACGACGAAAGACTTAAACCCAAACACCTGTGAAGTGGAGCATATTCTCTCCTTTCTGCAGGAAATGCTGGACAGCGGTCGCGCGCCCTCGACGCTTAAAGTGTATGTGGCGGCGATAACGGCGAATCACGCCCTTATCGCCGGTCGCACCGTGGGAAAACATGATCTCATCATTAAATTCCTCAGAGGCGCTCGCAGACTAAACCCACCGCGACCTAACACGGTCCCGTCTTGGGATCTGTCCACGGTCCTGAAAGCGCTGCGCGGTCCCCCTTTCGAGCCCCTCGAACAGGCTGACCTGCGCGCTCTCTCGTTTAAAACCGCTCTCCTCCTGGCGTTGGCATCGGTTAAACGAGTGGGCGATTTACACGCGTTTTCAATTGACCCGTCGTGTCTGGAATTCGGTCCTAACGATAGCAAAGTGATCCTTAGACCGAGAGCGGGATACATTCCTAAAGTTTTGACCACGCCATTTAGAGTTCAGGTGGTTTCACTTCTCGCCCTTCCGACGGCGGACGGCGAACAAAACCCGAACACGCTCTGCCCCGTCAGAGCGTTAAGAATATACACGGACCGTTCTGCCTCATACCGCAAGTCAGATCAGCTGTTCGTAAGCTTCGCGCAACATTCCTTAGGTATGCCGCTCACTAAACAGAGGCTATCTAAATGGATCGTCGAAGCCATTGCTTTGGCTTACGCCTCCCTGAATGAACATTGTCCAGTTGGTTTAAAAGCTCACTCCACGAGGGGGATGGCTTCATCTTGGGCTTGGTCTACGGGGATTTCTATCGTTGACATTTGTAACGCGGCCGGCTGGTCCTCGCCGTCTACGTTTGTCAGATTTTATAGCCTGGATGTCCCTGCCTTACAAGCACAGGTCTTATCGGCTTAATGATTCACGCGACTGCGTTTCTGTATGCCTTCACGGTGCGTTGCTAGCTCACCGTCATGGCTACCTATTAATAATTCACGCACAGCTCGCGGCGCGCTCAGGGAACCCGCCGTCTCGTGCTCTATTGTATATGCATCATGGTGCGTTTAGAAACTTCACTGTATGCGTATTACTGTCTCATATATGGTGCTTACACTTGCGCTCGCTAGAGCTATGTATATGCTGGGTTAGGGCCACATGCAGTGTCTCTCCGGTAAGGGCACCTCAGTCCGTTGTGTATGCACGGCGGGATGGGATTACGTTCCCCCATAGCGTCAGCAAACTGACGCAATGCGAAGTGAACCGTATTGAAAGGGAACGCTTAGGTTACTCACGTAACCCCGGTTCCCTGAAATAACGGGAACGAAGCATTGCGTCGCTGGCCGTGCTACAAACGTCTACGCAGCGAGTGTTATTCGGCTGCGCGCTTCAGTCGAATAATAATGAGCTATTGACGTATTGCACCGGCTTATATAGGGACGTGTGCCACGCCCCCGCGCGGGCTCAAACGTCATTGGTCTGTATTTTCTACAGACGTTAACCAATAGGCTTCAATCACGGAGTAAACAGGAGTTTCTCCCCATAGCGTCAGCAAACTGACGCAATGCTTCGTTCCCGTTATTTCAGGGAACCGGGGTTACGTGAGTAACCTAAGCGTTATCCCTCTACTTCCAGTTATACTGACATGGGAAGCGTGTTCACGTGACAAATAAATGAACGACTCGGGGGAACCAAAGACTCGAGATTAACTAATCATTTCTCTTTCTGGTAAAGATAGCATAGCCCATTGGGTTGTCACATGTTACAGGAACGAACGACTTGGAGGACCCGAAGACTTAAGATTAACTAGTAATTTCTCTTTCCGGTACATACAACCTAGCATACTCAAAGGGTTGTCACTTGTAAAGGAACAAATGACTTGGAGAACCCAAAAACTCGACAGTGGAACTAATCAATTCTCTTTCCAGCACAGCACCAATAGATGTTGCACATGCGTGGTCAACACAAAATGAACAAACCACTCTCCGAGACGACTTGTTACTCCCGAGTCTTACTAAATTTTTTTTCAAAATGAACGAATCGTTCATAAATGACCCATCACTAATCTTTAGGCTACTTTACACAACATCAGCTGCATATTTTTCCATGCAGTAGTAGTTGTACTATATTTTCATCATCAGACTCAAATCATACTCTTAGATCAGGTTCCAGGACTGTGGTACAATTTGTTTGTGTTATCTCCATTTTATTGATGTTTAAATAATGTATTCATCAATTCCTGTGCAGTGATCTCCAGACCCAAAGACTTACAGATTGTGAAGACATCAACTAAATCAATCATTGTCAAATGGGTAAAAGCACAGGGAGAGATTGACAGGTACGTCCTCTCCGTTACACCCAATGAGACATCATGCAGACTTCCAGAGGTCTCCAGAGACTACCTGCCCCCAGAAAGGCGCATAGCCCAAATTGTTGGCTTGGAACCAGGTTGCTTATATGACATCTCATTAGTGGCGGAAAAAGATGGCATCAAGAGCCTTCCGGCAAGCATACAGGCAACAACTGGTGAGTTCTTAGAAAGATTAACTACATATATACATTCATATTTTATTGCCCAATGACACAATCTAAGCTTTTTCAAACAGCTCCCAAGATGATGTGTAACTTGGCACTGTGTAAATAATTAATATGCTTTATTTGAGAGATTAACTTTTATTTTGTTGCATCTTAACAAAAGAAGCACCTTATACTTGTCAACAGTAATTGCACAATATCTTAAACCCCTTTGAAATGTGCTATAAAAAGATGTACACTTCCCAATATTTGAGCAACCCAAAGTCCTATTTTTCCCTGTAGTTATAAGGGATTATACCACACTAATTGTGACATTTATATTTCAATGGTCCAAGCAACACAACATTTCTAAGGTACTAATAAGAACGTTTTAGGTGCAAATGTATACTTTTGAAAGGGTTCCACCTCAGTGACAGCGAGGGACTTTTTTGACCATTTCTTCTGACAGTGTAGGGGTATAGTGTTATTTTTTTTAGCTTGTTATCATAAATAATCTACTCAGTAGGGAGTCTGTTATAGATTCTTGGCGCGGTCATCACTAGACTTTGAGCATGCAAGTATTTGTTGGACGTTGCTGTGGGGAGTGAGTGGGGAGCAGATCATCAATATGATCCTTGGCTTTGTCCATTTATGCTTTTCACTAGAGAGAAAGGTCACACAGTGACATACCAGTTTCGCAATGGTCACAACGCTCCACGTGATATGAATTCGCAGGTCAGAGTTCACCAGACTTGAACTTTGCTATGCAGCGACCTGCAAAATATCATAGCAAGAGCTTGCACTTCCGGTCTGACTTATTCACATACACATGAATGCAAGTCAATGAAATTTTATTTATCCTTTATTTTTCCAGGAAAAATCCCATTGAGATAAAAAATCTCTTCTGCCAGGGAGTCCTGGCCAAAATGGCAGCACACAAAGTTTTACATAAAAGTATTTCAGACAGACAATACAAACAAAAAAAGAAAGAAAAGTCCAGCGCTCAGAGCTTCAATTCTTAAAAATAAAATATATAAAAGTTAAGTAAAACACGAACATGATTCTTTCAGGTAAGAGTTCAAAAGGTTTTTAAAAATATTTAAAGATGGGAGCACATCCAGCATCAAAATACTCTGCATTTCATTCCATAATCTAGGTGCATAAGAAGAAAAGGCAGTTTTGCCGAACTCTGAGTAAGATCTAGGTACAGTTAAGAGTAATTTAAAAGATGATCTAGTGTTATAATTACCAGAACAATAAGATAAGAGACTACAGATATAAAAAGGCAAATGACCTTTTAAAGCTTTTACAATAAACTGCAACATATGCATTTTTCTCCTCTGATACAAGGAGAACCAACCAACCAAGTCAAACAAGGTACAATGATGGGTACGTGTAGGAGCATTTGTCACAAATCGTATTGCAGCATGGTATATGGATAATTTCACTGGTACTTGTACCATGTGACAATAAAGTGCTTGATTGATTGATTGATTGATATACTATCTAATTTTTTTAGTGAAGATAAATTAGCATGCATATAAATCACATCACCATAGTCCAACACAGAAAGAAAACAACTTTGAATAATTCTCTTTTTTGCCTCAAATGGAAGACATTTCTTTAAACGAAAGAGAAACCCCAATTTGGGTCTGAGCTTTTTTGAAAGATTTTCGATATGAATATTAAAACCTAACCTTTCATCAAGCCATATGCCCAGATATTTATAGGTATGTACTCTTTCTATACAATACCCTTCCAAAGTTGAAATTGGTGGAATCAAAAATTTGTTACGAGAGCGAGTAAAGAGCATGTATTTAGTTTTCTTAATATTTAAAACCAGTTTTAAATTTAACAATGAAGATTGCAATATCTGGAAGGAATCTTGTAATAGCTCTACGGCTTTTTCCATGGACTTTGCTGCCGCATAAATAATTGTGTCATCAGCATATAAATGCAGTTTAGCTGTAGTTATCTCATTACCTAAATCATTTATATAAATTGAAAATAAAATTGGTGCTAAAATTGATCCCTGAGGGACACCTTTCTTAATTTCAAGTTTTTTTGAGGTAAAATTTTCAACTGAGACACACTGCGTTCTTTCAGATAAATAATTGTAAAACCAATTTATACTCATTTTACTAAAACCTAAGCAGCTGAGTCTGTTCAACAAAATATTGTGATCTACAGAATCGAAAGCTTTAGAAAGATCAACAAATAAAGCAGCACATTGATTTTTATTGTCCAATGATGTAATAATATCATTTGTGACGAGTGTTGCCGCTGTTACAGTACTATGGGCTGACCTAAAACCTGATTGAAACTCATTTAAAATATTATTTTCTGTTAGAAAATGCTTAATCTGATCATTTACAAGGGACTCAAAAACTTTTGCCATAACTGATAACCTCGAAATAGGACGATAGTTATCTAAATCATAGGGGTCCCCCCCTTTTAACAAAGGAAGGACCATGGCTGATTTCCATGCATACGGTATTACATTTGAATTTAAGCTTAAGTTAAAAATAGAAGTGATAGGTTCTGCTATAAGATCTGCCGCAATTTTTAAAAAATAAGGCTCTATATTATCAGGCCCTGATGCCTTTTTACAATCTAAATTTTGTAAGGCTTTATGAACTTGTGGGACTAAAATAGGATTAAATGTAAAAGGCTGAATAGAATGGCATGTTTCAGCTTCAACATTCTCTTTTCTTATACCGTTCGTTACATGAGGATCCGGGGCTGAGCCCGCAGCAATGAAATAATTATTAAAAACCTCAACAATATTTTCTTTCCCTTTTATAATTTTTTCCTTTACTTTTAAATAATCAGGTAAACTCATAGAAGGTTTTGAACCAGAAGCTGATTTAAACAGCTTCTAAAATTTAGAGGGATCATTCAAATTTTCATTTATCGCATTTAAGTAATAATCACATTTAGCTTTTTTTTACCAAATTTGTGCAATTATTTCTTAGTGTCCTGTAATGTACCCAATCCAGATGGTTATTTGTTTTCTTTGCTTTAACCCATGCAGCATCACGATCCTTGATGCGCGAAGAAATTAATTCCGTAAACCAGGGATTATCTCTCCCTCTCACTCTAAATTTTTTAAAAGGAGCATGTTTATCACATACACTTAAAAAAAAAAAAAAATGAAAAGTCTAGTGTAACCGGCCCTTAAGGGTTGTAAAGATTGTAAAGAGCCCAATCACAGAGTTTTTATTAAAGGAGAAGGAGATTGGTTGGAAGTTATTTCTTTTTCATTTCTCTGCTGTTTATTTTAAATAATCTTTTCTTTCTCTTACAGTGACTCACAGTGACTTTAATTAACCAGCAATCCCAGATTTTTAGTTCCATTTCATTTTTTCTCACATTTGTTCTTTCTTACAGGAAATGTAAACTACTGAAGATTTCAACCGGATAAAAGTTGACCAAAACATACTGAGTTACTTTGAATAAAGGTCAAGTTGAGAGGAACCAACCTAGTCCTATTATTGTTTGGATAACTGAACTAAACTGTGCATTAACACTACCATTTTATTAACAGGTTTATATCTTATAAGGGCATCAAGACATTTGAAAATATTTTTTAAAAAAAATATCATAAAATTCTAACCTTTATTCATGCCTAGGCAACACCTTAAAGCCTGCAGACAGGATGACAATGGGGACTGTGACCATGCATGTAAATTTGAATGCTGTCAACAACAAAGAAAAGGGTCCATGGTTAACAAACACAACAACTCTGTTCCCGAGGAAGCAAGGACTAAGCACAATGAATCAGCCAACAAAAGAAAGGTCTGAAGATTCAGATATAACAGGAAATAACACTGACCTTAAAACAGGCATTTTCATTAGACCTAGGCAAAAAAGACCCCTACCCTTAGATAAAGATAGGACATTACCCAGACCTGGAACAAGCACAGACACCATAAGAACACCTTATAGTCCAGAAATAAAACATTTAAATTCTACCAGGATAGGCTTCGGACGGAGACGAATAGTTGTGCCTTCTTCAATAAAGTCAGCAATATTGAATCCAGTGAGACCAAAGACCCCAGATGTGGACTTAACCCATCATATTTCTGATGGTAAACTACTAGAATTGCTCATGAAAGAAACACAACCTGATGAGGGACTGCATTTTAGAAGAGCACCTTCTAGGATAATGAGAAATGGCACTACAAGCCCCAAATATCAGAAACACATAGCCACTTCATCTACCACATCACATATTTTCAGTAATCTCACTGAATCAACTGAAGAGCCAACAATCACAACAGAAAAAAACCTTACAGCCTATATAAATGGGACAAAATGTGTAAGAAAAGTTTTGGTTGGTTACAGGAAGATAGGTGTACATGGAAACACAACATCAGAAGGAAATACACGGTTTAAAAACCTTACAGTTATAGTTGGCCACATAAATGGAAATGATGTCTTAACCAAACTTCTAACAGGCAGTTCAAGTGATAAAGGGGTGGTTAGAAGGCTGGATCAACCAACAGCTGAGACTTTTGAGGCTAGACGAAGAGTGAACGAGGAAGCAGGAGAGAAGGACACTGAAGCTGATACGGAGAAAGAGAAAACTTTTGCAGGTATAATGAATGCCATCCCCTCTTCAGCAAGGCAATCTGAGACAAATGATTATCCCATCACAACCACAGCTTCTTTTCCAAATCTTTCTACCCAACCATTTTTAGCACAACCTGAGAGAGTGGAACAAAATACAGGAGATCAGTCAACTACAGAAAGATCACCCAGGAAAACCAGTATCAAGCAATTATCCATCCCCAGACTAACAACTAAAGCAAAACATCCAAGTTCAGCTCCCCCCCCATTAGATGGTAAATCTCCTTTAGAGTCAACTTCATCTTCACAGAAAAGCAATCACCCATCATGGTCTGGTTCCATTGCCTCCCAAGCTTCAACTCCTGAACCAGTTCAGAACTCAACAACTCAGAGTTCTCTTTTATTCATCAAAGCTCCCATAAAAAATAACACTGTAAATTCAAATAGTGGCAGGCAGGTTTTCGGTCTGATGCCATTCCAACGCACACCCTTAAGGGGTTCTCTTCATC
The DNA here is from genome assembly GCF_030506205.2 of Paramisgurnus dabryanus. Classification (NCBI taxonomy): domain Eukaryota; kingdom Metazoa; phylum Chordata; class Actinopteri; order Cypriniformes; family Cobitidae; genus Paramisgurnus; species Paramisgurnus dabryanus. Next base: position 31,459,311 of record NC_133355.1, on the reverse strand, counting down.
ATCATTCTTTTGTCAGTCGAAACGGCTCAAGACAAATTCTACAAAAACCTTTGTACCCATACCGAGGTCCCATAAGGCGACCTTTACCTTCAAAAGGCATAATAAGAAACAACAGAACCCTCAACCAAGTCAATCCTATTCAACAAGTAAAACCTGCCATCCTTGCTGCTAAACAAAACAGCACTAGTATCAGTATTAGACCCAACACAATTCTACACAGGAGCAATGGAACAGCTAATAGACATACAGCAAACAGAAAGTCACAAATAAAACATAGTGACACCACTCAAATGGGCCCAAACATAAAGCAGTATGAAAATGAAATGTCTGATAAGTCTTTTGTTACAAACCCTCTAACAGAAAAAAATAATAAGACTCAGGAATATGTGTTGAATGAACCTGATAGCTCTATTGAGAAAGTAAGGGTCAATAATGTAACATCAACTGGGTTTGTAGTATTATGGGAAGCGCCGAAAGGAAAGTTCCGACATTTTGTAATCACTCATACTGAGCTTGCAGAACAAAACAAAGCAGAAAATGTTGGGATGACAAAGGACCAAGAGAGTAAGGAAATAAATGAAGATGACCAAGACAGCCGAAACAATGAAGATAAAAGTCAGAAAGAAGTTCTTGAGGCAAAAGCAGCAAAGAAAGGCAGTTTAAGCAAGGAAAAAAGTGCTGGTCACAAACTCATGCCAAATGTACAGAGCATAAACACAAATAAAAGTGGAGAAAGCACTAAGAAATTTACAACAGTTCTCCCTGGATCAGCCCGTTCGCACCGAATTATAAATCTCAGCCCACAGACAAGATACTCTGTGTCCATAATTGGAAAGGGACCTGCATTTCGCTCCAGAACTCACAACCTCACCGTACATACAGGTACTCAGAACAGTAAACTCAGTTCTTAACCTTTAATCTTTCTGTATCATACCCAACTGGTAGTTAATAGGATTTTTAAAGCTTTTTGTGGAAGTTCTGAATATTTTCAGCATTTAACACTGTTGCTTTTCGTGTTGTATAGTGTATAACCCTTGACCAGCAAGGGATTTTTAATCAAAGCAAAGTCAAATTCTTTTTGATGCCCAATCGATTTCTGCCCAGCAACCACCAACCGCTTTTCTTTAATTTGTATTTTTTAATTCTTATTAATTAAATAAATAATTTTATAGTGTAGTATTTAAGATAAAGTATTTTTGCTACTGGATCACCTAAGTCTGCCCAGCGACAACCAACCACTTCCTTTAACTTTTTTTAAATATTTTTTTATAATATAGTATTTAATATTTAATATACTTTCTATAGGATGATCTATGTCTGGCTCTCTCTAGGTTTTTTTCTAACTGGGAATTTTTTTCTCACATTTTTCTCCTATGAGTTTTTTCCAACCCCTTGGCATTAGATTAACTTAGAACTTTCTTACATTATGTTACATTACTACTACGCTCACTAGTACGGCCTAATCTTAGCCGCTGTAGTTTGCTACTTTTGTTGTCCTCCAAGTTTTTTTCGTGCTTTCTTTTGTTTTTATTAATGTAAAGCTGCTTTGGAAAAATATTAACAATTGAAAAGCGTTATATAAATAAAATTGAATTGAATTTAAAGCTTTGATTAAAATGCATTGTGTAAATGTGAATAAAATGTTAGTGTAACTCATTTGTTGTCAGTGCTAACCTGTGTGCATTTGGTCATTTGTGGACAGTGTGGGCTGCGTACTGAGCAACACATAAGCAATTACCATGCTTAAAAATGAAGATACAGTCATTCGAAAACCCATAAATGAATAATAACTAAGAAATTGGTTTTCAGTTTTAGTCCACATCTCTGTGTTAATGTACTTCATACATCTGTAAAGTTTTTTATTTCATTTGTTTAGCTTAGTTTTTAACCGTGCATATGCCAGTACGTCAGTCCATTCACAGTCATCATGCAAATGTGTGTCATGAATATCATCAGAAAAAAATTTATTTAGTAGTTTCACATTGTGTTATTTCATGTGTTAATATCTAGCCTAACTATTCACAACTATTCGACAGCCAAATACATATTTAAAATATTATAAATTATGTTTTAAAATGTTTAATTGTTTTCTATTAAACAATGTGCTACACTTTTTGGGTTTTGTGAGTATAACCATCAAGTTGTGTCCTTGCACACATTAGCAGGAGACTGGTGTGGTAGAATTGCTAGCCACCCTGTTATGTGCATAGGTACAATAAATGTAATGATCTAGTTCTGTGTTTCCCTAGTACCTTTATTTTGAAGTTCTGTTCTGTCTGCAATGTTTTGTAGTCTGTTGTAGTTTTTTTGTTCATTGCTCAGTGTGTTAATTGTTTCCAAGGTGTGTCCTATTGTCCCTCATTACTGTGCATATATCTAGCCCTATGTTTCAGTATACAGTATTATATGTAACTAAAATGTAAATAAGGCAAAGAACCCATGAAAAACAGGGAAGCGCACCAGTGACTGAGCAGAAATTGAAGCTTCGTTTGTCATTGTCACTTGATTTCCACATTAGCAATACAAGCTTCGAATAGAGGCTTTGTCTGGCACACCCATTTTTGCTCGACACAAGCTCCAAAGCCTTGGTTCAAATGTCACATCACCTCATCCTTACTGTTTTAGTACCAAACATGGACCCAGCAGCTGCGCTCTTCCAACTACATCAAGGGAACCACCCCATTGAGGAACTTTTGTCGTTGAGGCTGAGCCATCAAATACATTTTGATGATGAGATTGCATTAATGGACATTTTTCGTTTTGGTAGGAAGACAGGTCGAGGCAGTGGATACAAATGCTGTGTTTTATTTAAAACAAAAACAAGGTAATCCAGGGGAAAGAGGACACAGAAACCATTATACCAACAACAACTGAAAAACAGGGCTATATATACACACAGTAATGAGGGACAATAAGACACACCTGGGAAAAAATTAACACACCGACTAATAAACAAAAAAACTTTAGCTGTTTTTTTTCAATTCTAAGAACGCAAAGAACGGACTTGCATTCTCGTGGAGACTGGTCTTGCCAGGCGACCTTGAAAGAACGAACTCAGAAGGTCGCGAGAACAAAGAACACACTGAGATTTGTGCGATCTTCCTGCTGGTCACGTGACCTCCCCAGATTTCAAGACGCAAGTCTGCACTCGATGCATCCTCGATATCAAGAACTCATCCGGGTATTTTCATGCGTCCTCTGTACTTGCGTTCTTGAGAATTGGAATTGAACTTCGACTGTTAATGATGACGTAGAGCGAGGACACACGGACGCAAGATCGCTGAAGAACGCATATTGAGAAACAGCCTTTAACAGATTACAATACATGGCAGATGGAACAGAACTTCAAAATAAAAGTACTGGACTACGGAAACACAGAACTAGATCATTACAATATTTAATTCTTCAAAAGTTAAAAGTTGGAAATTAGGCTAACTTTGCATTTTCTACATTTTAAAGCTGTAGTCTACGATGTTGAAAATCGGTTGAGAAAGCCTGAGGCGGTTAGTAAGTTTTAAAAAACTCATCCCGCCCCTCTGTGCTACCTGAGCCCTCCCACTGGGAAACGAACTGAACAACGTCACTTATTCAAGCTTTGATCACTGGTAGTAAACATCAGAACAGAGATTTACCGAGCAGTAAACACATAAAGCCTTGAAGGAATGAACAATTACAATTATGATTGCAATTGACGTTATTTACATTCACAACAACGTTTGGCATACGTTTCCCCTCCTGAGCTTCAAGAAATGACTTTGTAAATATAATTACTTTGACCCGTGATACGCGATGCTAAACGGCTAACATTCCAATGCCGACCGGCAGCATGAGCATGTTGTTGCCAGACTGATAAAAAGATTTATGTAACACCACACACAATCTTTGTAAATATAATTACTTTGACCCGTGATACGCGATGCTAAACGGCTTCAATGCCGACCGGCAGCATGAGCATGTTGTTACCAGACTGATAAAAAGATTTATGTAACACCACACACAATCTTTGTAAATATAAGTACTTTGACCCGTGATACGCGATGCTAAACGGCTAACATTCCAATGCCGACCGGCAGCATGAGCATGTTGTTGCCAGACTGATAAAAAGATTTATGTAACACCACACACAATCTTTGTAAATATAATTACTTTGACCCGTGATACGCGATGCTAAACGGCTTCAATGCCGACCGGCAGCATGAGCATGTTGTTACCAGACTGATAAAAAGATTTATGTAACACCACACACAATCTTTGTAAATATAATTATTTTGACCCGTGATACGCGATGCTAAACGGCTAACATTCCAATACCGACCGGCAGCATGAGCATGTTGTTGCCAGACTGATGAAAAGATTTATGTAACACCACACACAATCTTTGTAAATATAATTACTTTGACCCGTGATACGCGATGCTAAACGGCTAACATTCCAATACCGACCGGCAGCATGAGCATGTTGTTGCCAGACTGATGAAAAGATTTATGTAACACCACACACAATCTTTGTAAATATAATTACTTTGACCCGTGATACGCGATGCTAAACGGCTAACATTCCAATGCCGACCGGCAGCATGAGCATGTTGTTGCCAGACTGATAAAAAGATTTATGTAACACCACACACAATCTTTGTAAATATAATTACTTTGACCCGTGATACGCGATGCTAAACGGCTTCAATGCCGACCGGCAGCATGAGCATGTTGTTGCCAAACTGATAAAAAGATTTATGTAACACCACACACAATCTTTGTAAATATAATTACTTTGACCCGCGATACGCAATGCTAAACGGCTTCAATGCCGACCGGCAGCATGAGCATGTTGTTACAAGACTGATAAAAATATTTATGTAACACCACACACAATCTTTGTAAATATAAGTACTTTGACCCGTGATACGCGATGCTAAACGGCTAACATTCCAATGCCGACCGGCAGCATGAGCATGTTGTTACCAGACTGATAACAAGATTTATGTAACACCACACAATAGAAGTATAAATAGATGCGTACCTGTTCAACAAAAAGTCTGCCGTGTCGGCGTCGGTTTTCAGCCCCAAATCTCCCTGAAGCTTCCTCCAACGGTCAATTGCGGACCCTTTATTGATTCTACTTAGAGTCCGGCGTTTTTCACACTTTTTTTACCTCTGCTCTTTCCTCTACAGACTTCCCTTTTCTTCTAACCTTTACTGTAGGGACAAGAAGCTTGCTGCTGTCGGTTAGTTTTTTTTCCATTAGTGAGATGTTGCTGCTTCGCTAGCTAACATACACTGACACAAATTTCATGTCGCAGGCACGAGAGGGGCGGTGTGGTGTGCGATGGGGTGGAGACGCGATCGCGAGGTGGATTTTCAAGTGTATGGGGATTTGATGAGAGCAGTTAACCAATGTAAGCTGTCCGGCCGGACAGTTTACATTGGTCAATTTATCTGCCGCCGTACACCCAATAGACTGAATGGATTTTTAAAATTCTTTTTTCTCTTCATATTGTTAGGCCATAGCTTTAATTCACAGAAACAGCTTCCTTATTATTTTTTTAAATACTGTTTAAACCATAATTATATACAACAAAATTGTATAGTTTTAGTAAAAAACAACAACATTGAGATATTCATGAGACTTTTCATGATCACCTTTCATGATCACCATTTATCGCTGCTTTAAACTTCTTTCACTCAGGGTAAGATCCCTACTGAAAAATCCAGCTAAGACCAGCATAAGCTGGTGAGCTGGTTTTAGCTGGTCCCCAGCTTGGTTTTAGCTGGTTTTGCTGGTGTAGCAAGCTGGTCTAGCTGTGTTTTGGTCACTTTTTAAGCTGGTCTAGCTGGTCTTAGCTGGTCAGGCTGCAAGACCAGCTGACCCACCAGCATGACCAGCTTTCCCAGATTGGGAGGACCAGCTTAAACCAGCTAGTGCCACCTTAAACCAGCTAAAACCAGCTACCAGCTTATGCTGGTCTTAGCTGGATTTTTCAGTAGGGATTAAAGTTAACCACCATCATGGCTAAACTCACCACTCACACCAAATCTAGGGTAAGACCATGGTCGGCCCCCTAGATCTTTGCATCAAAAACTAGTACATTTCAAAAAGTAACCATAAAAATTTGAATATACACCCCTTCAATATTGGCCAAAAAAACAAATTGTGCTCTTTTAGTGTTTTGACATGATGAACTCACACCATTTACTTTTGTGTATTCACTTTCTCATTAATTTACTCTTTTCTTTTCTCTTTCTCTCTCTAGGAGCATCATCAGCATCATAAAATCATGCTTCTGTTTTCTTGCCCCTGCAGGATTTCATGTCAGTCTTTAACTGTGACATTTCTGTTGGTGTCTGTATAGGCAGTAGCCTATATCGTATATATGTTTTGATTGCACATATATACTTATGTCATTATGTTTTCAAAGACAACAAATACCCAGTCTTTTATTTTTAAAACATAAATTGCAAGAGAATTGTCAGAGATTGTTAAAGGGGACCTATTATGCAAAATTTACTTTTACATGTTGTTTGAATGCAGTGTGTAATTAACCACTCTATGATAGAGCTGTAATCGGGCCTTAAAAGTTAGGCCCGAAATGTCCGGAGCCCGACAGAATGCAGCCCGAACCCGAACGTACATTTAGATTGACAGCTTTTTAAAAGCCCGAACCCGTTTACAGCCCGACATTATTTAAATGTGCGCACACACACAGCTTTTGTCAAGAATGAGAAATTTACACAGGTTTTAACATTATTTATTCATGACTAATAATCTACACGCCACTTGGAAGTTGAAACAAAGAAATAAGTAATCTGTAACATTGTAACATCTCATTCTAAATAGGCTTATGCAATACACTATAAATATGCCAATAAAATTATTATTTCTTAACGAATTAAATTAAGATAATACATTCTGACTTAAGATGGGTATTTGGCAATAACGAAATTAAGAGGCAGGCTCCGCGGGATTTGCGTTCGCACCTCTCTCCATTACTGCCAACATTAGTCTATATCCTCTGTCTAAATTATGTAAGACTCGATTCATATTTAGTTATACATTGAAAAACCTACTCACCAAGATTAGGCTACATGTTTTTGATGAGGAAAATCATTAAATCCACTGTAAATGAATTCAGCGCGATCCTGCGCTACTGATTTGAACTTGACCGCTCATTTACCTCACAAAGCCGGAGCGGAAGCCCGAGCCCGCCCCGAGCCCGTGTAAAATGTTAGAAATGAAGCCCGAACCCGCCCGAGCCCGTCGGGTCCCGACGGGTCCCGTCGGGTTCGGGCAAAGATCTTCAGCTCTACTCTATGATGGAAAAATCCACCAACTACTTTTTCTATAATCCACAAAAATCAGAAGTGGCGTCTGTGCTGTTTCAGATTTCAGCCTACAGTGATGTCACTGAACCAAAGTGAACCGTACAACAGACCAACTTTTGCAAAGCGTACCAGTTTCTGCATATTGGGTCAGAGGCATTTCATTATTTAAAATATAAAAAATTAAAAACTCAATTGAATTGTTAGTGTCAGAGAGAGAGGACGTGCTAACTAAAAGGTTTTTATGCACCTTGTGAAAATTTCAATTAAATTATATTATATTATTATAAGTGTATAATATGACCCCTTTAGTTTTTTTGACATGTCTGCTTCTGTTTATCTCCCTTTCCTACTCTTATTACAATATTAATTTTCCATGCTCACATATTTAGGTCCTGAGCCTCCATCTAATCTATCATTCAGTGATGTGACCGACGGCTCTTTTACTGTGTCCTGGGCCAAGACGGAGAGCAAAGTGTCTGGATTTAAGATCACCTATACTAACGTCCAAGAAGGTAAAATAAAACTAGTTTTCTGACATTCACAATGTAGGCAAACAAAGTAATCATTTGTGATCACAAATGAATATCATTCTTCAAATGTTTGTGCCCCCATTCTGCCCCATTGTTTGTGCAAACAGCTTAATTTGACCTGTAGTTACCTATGACAGTCGAAATAAGGTGAAATGAGGTTTGTTACTAATCAAAATTTACACTGTCCCTTGCCTACCATTTTTTACAATTCCAATTAACTCTTACCTCGCTAGTATTTTCTAAATAAGTTGCCAGTCAGTGCCAGCATTTTTTGATCAAAGTCACAAAACTTTAATTGCCTCCAGAATATTTTATTGTATGAATATTTAAACATTCTGGTCCTGTCTCAAATAGCACTTGTGGACTTCCTCAGACTCCACACTTTGATGATATCATGTAGTGCAGGCCTTAGGGACCCTTAATGGGAGTACACAAGTGTGCACCAGAGTTGTATTTTGGAACAGGAAGAGAAGTTCCCCATCAGTGTGAACTCCTCCCATCCGTCGTTTGATTGCTCTTTCGCAAAGGACTTCCGGATTGGTAAATTGCATGGAGCCTGCAGCAGTGCAGGGTTCGCCGAAGACCGCATCAAGGGTGCAAAGGGGGTGCTGATGAGCACACTTCCGAGTGTAAAAATGACAGATGGGACAAGCACACGCAATTAAGGCCACAAGACCGAAGGTCCACATTAAGTGCGCCATTTGGGACAGGGCCTTTAAAAACATCTCGTCAGGCTGTTATTTCCATTCCCTGGTGGAGGGAACAAGATGTTGTATCAATGATGTTACACTAAAGGTTTGGTTCATAGAGATCTATCTCTGATAGAATCTAAAAAGGCCAAATGAAATACTGGCAAGTGTAATTTGAATAAGAAGAAGTTGTTTTATTTATAAAGTGCCTTTCCAAAGCTCAAGGTGTCTTTACATTGCACTTTACAATACATTTAGAAACTTACATATACATCACAGTCACATAGGACACATAGTTACATTATTCAAAATGCATGTTAAATAGATATGTTTTTAGTTGGGTCTTGAATGCACTCACAGATGAGGTAGTACGTAGTGTAATAGGCAGCGAATTCCATAATTGGGGATCATGAATACTAAATGATCTTCAACCTACAGTGGATAACCGGAAACGAGGGTTGGACAATAAACCAAGTTTCGCTGATTTAAGGGACCGTGCAGGGCGGTAAGGGTAGAGTAAGTCAGACAGATATTGGGAAGCAAGACCATTTCATGTTTTGAACGGTAGAAGCAATACTTTGAAGTGGATATGTGATGCCACGGGTAGCCAGTGAATGTCATGTAGCAAAGGAGTAATGAGAGCATAGTGGAGGTGAGTAATCTTGCTGCAGAGTTTTAGACATACTGTAATCTTGCAATAAGTTTTTTTTGGGGAAGACTGAGTAATAAGGCATTGCAATAGTCCAGACGTGAAGTGATTATTGCATGAATTAAGATTTCAGCATCAGCTAAAGTGAGAGAAGATCGGAGACGTAGCAATATTACGGAGATGGAAAAAAGAGTTTTAAACTAGAGAAGAAATGTGAGAGCCAAAAGATAGAGTTGAATCGAATAAGACACCAAGGTTACGAACTGATGACGAAGGCATAACGTGAGTTCCATCAACATTAAAGGACTGGGCCATCCTTTTGGCTGAGGGAGTAGAACCAATCACTAATATCTCAGTTATATAAATGTATAAAGGGAAAGATGGCTTGCACACCTGGCTTTGTGCTTAGAAACCTGTAAAGCATTTCCAAGCTGGGAGAGATATTCCCTCCATCAGGAAATTAGGTTACAGACCTAACTGAGACTTTTCCTTTCTGTCACTTACTCAACGTTGTGTCGATGATGTGACACTAGGGGCTCCTATCCTAAATGCAACAAAAGCACTTGTCAACGTCATGACTTAGCCGGGCAAGCATGAACAGCCCATAGCGTGTCAACAGTAAAAACCTTCTAATGCACATAGTAAGGAGTTTCCATAGTTTTTCACTCATGGAGAAAAAAGTTTGAGAAGGGTTAGGGAGGGCCAGTTCTCTTATGACATGCTACATCTGCACCCTGTAACTTTTTTGTTTAAATGAGAACATAGGTGGCTGGTGACCTAAGATGCATTGGTAAGGGGTGAGATCATTGGTGTATTGGCAAAGAGAATTTTGGATGTATTCAGCCCAGGGAAGGAACCAGCTCCCACCATTTTGGTTCTGGAGACATTCCAACCTGAGGTATCTCTTGATTTCTTGGATCTTGCGTTCAGGTGTGATAACTTAAGGATAGACTCACTGTGACTCCAAGCATTAGGAATGCCTTCCAAACTTGAGATATAAACTGAGGTCCACAATCTGGTATTATGTTTTTGTGCAGACCGTAATAGCAGAAGATGTGTTGGAACAGGAGTTTGGTTGCCTCAAAGGCCATAGATAGACCCTTAAGTGAAATTAATTTGCAGAGCTTGGAAAAAAAGTTGACCATTATGACAACACGGGTATGGGAGTTGGACAGGGCTTGTTCAGTAATGAAGTCCCAGATGGGACCATGGACGGCAAGGCACAGATTATGGAATCAATTTACCAACAGGGATTTTTTGGGAAGTATTGGTGATGAGACAGACTTTTGAATTCAATTCTATTTATTTAGTGCTTTTTACAATTTAAGAGTTGCAAAACGAGATAACTCCGTTTTAAAAATTTTTGTCAAAACATGTTTATTATTATGTTATCATATTATTATTTTGTTTTATGGTGCTACTTAGCTCTATTTTTTAAGTTATGAAGGTTTAAATCAAAACAAACCAACTGCAGTTGAATTGATATTAATTGGAATGCACAACCATAAAATTTGCACCAAAACTCTTCAATTGTTCATCGTTCCAAAGCAGCTTTACCCTTGGGGTAAACACAGAGGACAAATGCACACACATGCAGTGGATTGTTATGTGAAACAAAACAGTACCCAATCAAAAAGCGAGCTGATGCAAGATAAAACCATAACAACTACATGCCACAGCAGGCACAGTCCAAAGTAAGATACACATCAGAGATGTAAAAAGTAGGCCTGGCAAACTCGATTGCTTTAAAGGATCACTCACTAAAGTGATCCGGGTTGTGTGAGTCACTTGAGTCACTTAAGAAAGTATTGCTAAATCCCCAAGGAAACTCAGTACAGACCCACTTGTAACCGGCTGATCCACGCGACTCGAGATTATCAGAGTTGGAAACATTGCAGACTCGCAGACCATGGGACTCATGAGACTTCACTTGCTCTAGAGATCAACTAACCGGCTGATTTGCGCGAACTGACTCGAGATTTTCACTCGCGGGGGATCAGCCAAGGCCGGTTAGTGGATCTATAGAGCGACTGAAGTGTCCTCAAAAGCAAATCCACAACAAAAGCCTTTCACTTCTGAAATAACATGCTTATAGGTTTTAGGTTTGGTGTGTATGGTCGACCATTAAAAAAATTAGGCCTAATAATAATAACATAATAATATAGAGAAAATATAGAAAAAAACTGTGTCCCGATTATGTAGCCCCCACGAGCCGGAGAGTCTTGAGTCTGCAATGTTTCCAGCAGATCTGCGAATCTGCAGTGTTTCCGGCTCTGATTCGAGAGACAGTTTGCGCTGATCAGCCGGTTACGAGTTGAGAGATTCTCCAGTCAGAGCAGATTCACATGTCTCTCGAGTCCGCATTGTTTCCGGCTCCGAGTGAAAATCTCAGCTCAGTTCGCGGCTCGCGCGGATCAGCAGGTCTCTCGAGTTTGCAATGTTTCCGGCTCTGAGTGAGAATCTCGGGTCAGTTCTCGTGCAGATCAGCCGGTTACGAGTGGATCTGTAGTCCGAGCGAAGTCTCATTAATAATGTTAAAAAGATGTTTGTGTGTGTGGTGGTGCTGTTTATGGTTTTACATTGAATTGTAGTAGGACTCAACTGATCCGGGTTAATGATACTAGAGACTCGCGACTCATGAGTTCATTTAAAGATCCGGGTGAAAGATCCGAGTGAGTCACGACTCAAACAGGTCTATTAAAAAGCAGTCCATTGTATTAATGCCATTTCTTTATGCCTGTTGTTCGCCATGTTTGTTTACTGTGAAATCACATTTGGCCTTTGAGGTGGTAAAAACTAAAACAAATGTCCATGTGACTGTGAATACGTGATAGTTCTTCATTTTGACATTAATTTTTTACACCAGACACACATATACACCGATATATATGTGGGGATATGTGTGGAAATTTGCTGATGTGTTGTTTTTGATTTAATGGCAGGTAAGCCAATCTCTGTTAGTGTGGATTCTAAAACCATCCACGTGGCTCTCTCAAAACTGTCACCTGGTTCCACCTATGAGGTCAGTGTAAGGTCAATGCTAGGACAAGAGGAGAGTGACACAATCAAGGACATTGTTACCACTTGTAAGTTTCCTATCATTATTTTTTGTAGGGTTAGTTTTATCCCAAAATAAAAACGTTATTATTTACTCACCCACATGTCATTTAACCCTAAAAGCTTTGTTTGTTCTATGGAATCAAAAGATGGATTTTAAAAGTTTTGAGAAAGTTTATAATGGAAGTGGATTGTGACTGCCTCTTCTCTTGAAAATGAGTTTGGAGGTACAATTAATAATTTAATTTGAAGTCTTGACGTGGGGTGTGTTTCCGAACAATGACTTAACTCGCTGCTGAACCACGATGCATAGTTGGAAAAGCTAACTCACATCTGTTTCCTGAAAACATTATAACTTTGTTGCACATCCATTGTTTGAACCATGTTGGTTGAATAATATAGTTGATTAAGTTTCCTACAGTCGTATGCAAAAGTTTGGGCACCCCTGATAATATCCATGATTTTCATTTATAATTTTTTTGTTAAAAAGCAAGATAAATAAGTTAACATGTCTGTAGTTCCAACCACACAAGTTTGCAATGCAGTTTGTGGATGTCCGCCGGAACAATGGTTTCTGGAAACACCTAAATCAACTGTGCTGTATAGTTGCGACTATAATTGGCTAACTCTGCTTTTCAAAACCGCACACCTCTTTCTCTCTATCCACACAAATGCTGGGATGTTTTAACCTACGGCTGGGTCAATATTGGACAGAGCACACAGGTTAAAATAGCCCAAACGTGTGTTCTGTCCAATAATGAAGGGAGTCATAAGTTTGAAGAAGTCATATTTTGGTAGCACATTACTGTCCACAACGCAACAGTAGAGGAGTGAATTGTGTTGTTTGCCTATAGTCTCACAATGAAAAAATGGCACTGGTCAAGACTTTCATCAAATAATGAATTACATTTTTTACCAAGTCTGTTGGTATTTTACAATGTATTTGAAACTGGACACTCTCGCCGAAACCAGAAAACCAACATAAAACACTTGTGTGTTTTGGTTCTTGAGAACAAAGAAGCAATCAGGGCTTTAAATTACATTAGGGTTAGTAGATAATGGCAAAGTTTCATATTGGGTGAACTAACCATTTAACCATATAAAGTAATAGTCATAAAGGTGATTAAAGATGTGGGCTCTTGATGTGTTTCAGTGTTAGATTGAATAATAATATATATCTACAAACATTCCCTTAGTGCCTGACACACCAACAGACCTGAAGGCTATAAACATAACAGACAGCAAAGCCCTGTTGTTGTGGAGACCTGCCCTGGCAACCATTGATCATTATATAATTAGGTACAGTTCTGAGACAGGTAAGCAATATTCCATCATTTTCTCAAAATTGATTATCTGGGCCTTTATATGTGTGTTTTAAACCAGATAGTAGAAAAGAAAAGAGAAAGAGGAAAAGAAGAGTCCCTAAAGTGAAAATCCCCAACATTTCATTGGAATTAACCTAGCAATTAAAAGGGAGAAACACACCAGATTTATCCTCCCTTGCACAAGCTTTCAATTGTACTGTAACATGTTATAAAAATATGTACATGATTAATAACATTAAACAAATCATCACAACACAGTACATTAACAAAAAATAAAATATTCTTCTACATTTTATTTACATTCCAAAAACTTCTTACCTTCTTGTGTTTTTCACTCATCTCACTATAAGCACCTGGGTCTGGAATAACCATGAAAGTATCTGGCAATGCTGCAGAACAACAGTTACAGACCCTGGAAGCTTCCACTGAGTATAGAGTGACCATCCAAAGCCAGCTGGGAGACATAATCAGCTCAGAAGCCACCACAGTTTTCACAACATCAAGTGGTTAGCAAATGAATTCTGTAATAATTGAGGTGAAGTGCCTTGAATGTGAGCTTTTCAAAGAAACTAAATTAACTTAAATTGAAACTACTTTAAAGCAGTTTTTATAGTTTAACACTTTTTTAGTTTAACATGTTACACATCCATCTGACATACCGACATGTTGCAATTTCATGTATGTACAAAAGGTAAATTTTTCAAATAGCTCTGTATCTTCTCATCATTTTAAAAGTGCTTAAGTTTAAAATTCTCATGAATGCATGGTATGTGTTAGGTGCTGATAAACAAGGGGACAGTCCTCGTGATCTGAAAGCCAGTCAGGTGACACCTCGTACTGCGGTGTTGTCATGGAAACCACCTGCTTCAGGCTTCACCAGTTACAAACTAAGTTATTACACAGATGGCCAGGACATTAAGGTCAGACTTACACATCAACTGATCTTACAACACCTGTTTTGCTCAGTACTGTACTTCTTTTTAATTAGCTAATAGACATAAGTTTGTGCTTCTTTTATACAGGAAGTGATTCTTGACCCCACAATCAAGGAGTACAAGTTAACTAGGCTACACCCAATGTCAACATACACAGCTCAACTACAGGTTGAAAGAGGTGGTCTTCATATGACTGCTATCTCTACAGAATTTACCACTGGTACTGAGATTTTTTTATTTATTTTATAATTTGGCTGTATATTTGAAATATTTTTATGAGAAGCTGTATAATATAATGACGGATTTGTGGTCAAAAATTGTTATGGTATACATGGTATTGTTATGATATTGTCAAACTGCTGAACCTTGTCTTATAGGAAAAATACAATAACAATTTATTCAATTCAGATATATGTATAGTAGTTTTCACAGTTACACTGTCACAAAGCAGCTTTACAGGAGGACACAGTGTAAAATACACATAAAACCCAGGTCAGAAAATTAAAAAAACATAAAGCAAAGTTACAGGATGCAATTATGTGTATGCAAGTCTGAAGAAATGTGTCTTTAGTCTAGTTTTAAACTAGGAGATAGTGTCTAAGCCTCAAACCGTATCCGGGAGGCTGTTCCACAGTTAAGGTGCCAGGTAGAAAAAAGCTCTCCTTTGGTGGACTTGCTATCCTTGGAACTTCTAAAAGATCTTAAAGAGTGTAAGAGTGGTTTATAGCTTATTAGAAGAGCTAAACCTTTTAGGGCTTTATATGAATGAATGAATTAATATTTTTATTTAAAGGGGCAATAAGTAGGATTTTAAGTGTTTTATTAATCAAAATCAATGTCTTTATTCATAAATATGTCCTTGTTGGTGTCAAATGACCTCTGCCAGTGATCTGACTTTTCTTTGTAAGCTTAGAATTTCTTTTCTTTACTTACATTGAACGGGTAAGTCCAAGGAGGCTTCCATATCGTTCCGCCGTATTGATAAACTATAATAGCAGAGAGGGACAAAAAGCACTAGCCTACCAACGCGTTTCCACAACGCGTTTTCATTCAGAACTAGCCTGGTCCAACCAGACTCTCGTACATTCATTTCATTTGTACAGAGAGTCTGGCCACGCTCCATTGCAAAGCGTTACTTCCGTTAAGGAGGATCCATTGTTGAAGTTTAAAACTATTGGATCTGCCCAGAGTCACTCAGGATCTGCCATACGCAGTCGCTAACGTGTGGTCGTGACGTATATAATGCGCCAAAACCGCCCGGAAACAAGAAGTATGAATAATCAGACCAACAGACATTTAGCAAACCTGGTTCTTGCTCCGGCTTTAACTTCTATATATTCGACAGCTTTGCAACGGACCGAACAGCTTTTCTCACGTCTTTCTCCGCTGCCATTACTGAACTACAACTCAAAATGACGCACGACCTCAACGTCATCATTTTTAGCCACCCCCCTCTGTTCGCTGATTGGACCTGCAGATTTTTGCAGGAGAAAACAAAACTCTACAAAGCAGTCCCAGACGTACTGCTAAAGCGAAATGAAAATTAAGCGGAAGCACGTAGGAGGGCGGAGCCAGGCTAATTCAGAACACGTGAACCAGCTGAAACAGACAAGAAGATCAGCGATTACATAACGGCTACCGTAGTTGCAACACACATCTGGAAAGGGGAGGAGCTAGTGAGCACGTTTGAATGCAAAATACAATTCCACCACTAGATGGGGGTAGATCCTACTGATTGCCCCTTTAAGTGTCATGTACTCATGGTGGCCAGCCTGCTTATATGACACTATCCAGTCATTAGGAAAGATTTCCATCAAAAAAAGAAAAGTAAAACAAACAATATAATAAGCCACAAGATCCTGACATAATCACAACTAAATCACCTCATTTCAGGATATAAAGTCTTTTGTCTTCGTGTCCATGCCTTCTCAACAAAAGTTGCCATACAAAAAATTTAATTTTCAAATAATCATAACATAATTTCATCTTCAGATAACCAAAACAGATCCGTTTTTTTTTTTGCATCATATTATACAAATCAATTCTTAACTTGTGAAGTGGGCAATAAAACATAAAATGAAATTCATCCTCCACCAACTTAATCACATACAGAAAATCAACCTAAATCACATACAGAACATAACCTGTCCTCCTCTGGGACTCCTTCAAAGCCACCCACTTCACTTTAGAAGTGAGAAGCAATATTTTGTAATTGTCATGAATTTAATTGTTACCAGTGTAGATGCTAAAATTGGGGTTTATGATTGCACTTGCGTGACCTGGTAAGAAGTAGCAGCTGCATTTTGCACTAATTGTTGCCTATTCATTGAGAATGCTGGACAACCATCCAGCAGAGCATTCCAATAATTAATCTAGACGTTATAAATGCATGACAAGCTTCTCTGAATCAGAGACAGATATTCCACAGTATGACAATTTTTCTTAGGTGGAAGAAAGCTGTTTTTGTGACATATGATCTTTGCAAATTGTACTCATATTCTGTTTACAGTTTATCGGTCCTGTGAGTAGTATCTCTGTCTTGTCTGAATTTTAAATTTACTGGTCATTCATTGTTTTATGTCTGGCATACATGCAAGGATAGTTTAGAGGTTTCATCCGGTCTCGATAAGATGTGAATTTCTTCTGCATAGCAATGGAAGCTAATCCCATGTTTTCTAATAATATTTCCAAGGGACAATATTGAAAATATAAAAAGTTTTTATATAGACTTTTCAAACGTTGTTAAATGCAATTTATATTTCATTTTATTTATATTGAGTTTGCTGTAAAATGTGACAAATACATCAAATTCTCTCCGTCTGCTTTTCACAGGGAATCTCCGCTTCCCGTTTCCCACTGATTGTTCCCAAGAACAGCAGAATGGAGCACTAGAGTCTGGTATCGTAGAAGTGTTTCCAAAGGGGAACCAGGAAAAGCCAGTGATGGTTTACTGTGACATGGAGACTGATGGAGGAGGGTGGACGGTACATGACATTACATTATGTTATGTTTGTGCCTTGATTAGTAAAAAATAAATTAGTAGGTGATTAGTAAAAAAAGAAGAAGATGATTTTCATGCAGCTGACTAGTGTTGTCATGAAGTCACCATAAAATCTGTGTAAGTTATTTATTAAAAAATCTATTGTATTAAAGATCATCTATTCACAAAAGTCACTGATCTTAAAAAATTCATTTTTAAAATGACCCTTAAGCTTGAAACATTTTCTGTTACAGTAGATTCCAGCACACAGATAGTAGCTAAATATTTATTTTGTAATATATGCTATTAGTGCACCAGTTTTATTCTATTATGTTTGTTTATCTAGGTTTTTCAGAGGAGAAAGACTGGAAAAACTAACTTTTTTAGGGGTTGGCGTGAATACAGCAGGGGATTTGGTGAGCTGGATGAGGAATTCTGGCTTGGTGAGTAAAGAAGCTGTTACAATTTATTTTTGTTGCCATTTGAATCCCTCAGTAATAAAATAAGGCAAATTTTTTAAATTGTACATTTCTTGTTTTGGTTAATATATTTAAAATAAAAAAATGAATGAAACAGGATTTTATAAAGTAGAATAAACATGTAGTTCATGCTTGTTTGAGTTTGCATATTATGCATAATATGTTATTTATATTTAGGAAAATGTATTAAATTGAATGATTTTAAATGCAAACTATATTTGTGACCCATGCTGGTAAAATGAGTTGGAATGCGGACCGTCTAATTTTGGGCTACAGGAAACAAAGTATAAATGTTGATTTTGGTCAAAATTTTGGTTTTCATAAAAATAAGTACATTGAGGGCTCTATCTTACACCCAGCGCAATGCACGACGCAAGTGTCCTTTGCTTGTTTCCACCCTGCGAAATTATAATTTTCACGTTTAGCGCCATTTTAATGCATTTGCACCCCCTTTTGCGCCCATGGGTGTTCTGGTCTGAAAACAAGGTGTGTCCATGCGCATTGTTGGCGCGTTGCTATTTTGAGGCAACTAAAATAGACTACTCCATTGACCAACAAAAACCTGCTCTAAAGTCTAAAGTCAATGGCGCAATGTGTTTTATGTTATTTAAAGTATTAGTTAGTAATATGCACCTACAAACGGGACAACAACGCAGGTTTGCTGATTACATACATAAATGCGCAGCAGCACAAAAACGCTTTTAAATATGAAAGATGAAAGGATTGAATGTAAAAGATTATTATTGAGTCTCTTGGACATAAATGAGGACCGATTATGAGACGTTAGAAGGCGCAGCTGCTTCACCTGTAGCCTGGTAAGTAAATAAATGCTTTGCTTTAAACAAATGCATCTATTGTTAAATGTTTGAAATGCTATCTTATGCATTTATTGTACATGATGATACTGTACCTGTTGATATGGTGAGATAAGAAACATTTCAAGTAATGCTTTGTAAAAAAAAAAAAAACATGGCGCTGTTCAAATGCTGAAACGCTTCTGCTCTCTGCACGTTTGTAAATTCTTTATCTCTTGTTTTTATTTTTAGAGTACAAACCTTTTCTTGCATATTTGCAAATTATTTTATGAGATTACATTGAATATGTAGGATATCAATACATTTACAGCAATTCAAAGCCTGCTATTTGTACTTCTATGACTGAAAGAAAAAGGCTTTTAAAGGTTTTAATTCAAAAAATTAAAATTTCAATAAAAATGAAAACAACACATTTTTAACATTATTATTAAACTGGTGGTCTTCTTCCTCTGCTTAGTTTTTCAGTTTACAAGGTCCGTCATCTAAATAGGGATAACACACAGCGCCAGCGCAACTGGCTTTTAAAGGGGATTAGAAATAAGACTCTCATTGGTTTATTGCACGTTACGCCCAAAACACACCCATTACTCATTAGGAAAATATTTACAACCCTTTTCAACTGTGCGCTCGGCGCTTAAACCATTTTTCCCGCCGTTAAATGAGCAAAAGTGGCATCGGACACGCCCATTTAGATCGTGCCCTCTAGACGATGCGCTTAGATCGTTAAAATAGGGCTCTAAGTCTAGTGCTCGTCTAGTGATCCCAATGCTCTAAATCAGGGTTGGGGAACCCTGGGTCCTGGAGGGCCACTGTACTGCAGAGTTTAGTTCAAACCCTAATCAAACGCACCTGAATCTAATCAAAGTATTCAGGATTACTTAGAAATGAATTGCAGGTCTGTTTGATTAGGATTGGAACTAAATAATAATCAACATATGCAACCTACAAATGCGACCTCCGGAGTAGGGCTGGGCAATATATATCTGGGGATTCTCATGCGTGTTTCATCAGTAAAGCCGGTTCCTTGATTAGTAGTAAATCGCCATCAGCTGCTTTCAGATGAAGTGGCATTTATTACACAGACCCGTAGTTCAGTGACAAGCTGGGCCATATCGCTTTACTTATCTCAGGCCATATATCCTCAATAATTAATGCAAAATTGCCTGATTGTCAGCGAACTACGGCTCTGTGTATTAAATGCTGCTTCATCTGCGATTTACTACTAATCAAGGAAACGACTTTACTGATGAAACACGCGTGAGAATCCCCCGATATATTTCGCCTAGCCCTACTCCGGAGGATGCAGCCTTTAGATTGAAAAACGGCCTTGGTAAACTTATCATTCGTCCATGGAGTTATAAAATTTAAGTTTCAGCTTTACGCAAATTCCATGGATGAATGATAAGTGAACTGAAAATGGTTTCTCAAATGGAAGGCTGCATCTTCTGAAGGTCGAATATGTGTAGCAGACTTGCTTTTCCCTTCACAGAATACAAGCCAAGGACAACAGATCGGGGGACACTTAATGAAATAAACAACCCTGATGCATGTCAGCCTCTCACGCATACAATGTTAGTGGGAAGAGTAGCAAGAGAGCATTACACAGGTCTAGCCTCAGCAGAGTCTCATAGCGTCTGATGCAAAAACTGCTCTCTCACTGCGTGCGTCACTAATCAGGGCCCCAATGACAACATTCACTCTAACTTCAGTTCCCATAGTGTTTGTGCAATTATAAACATATATGCAATCAACATACAAAAGGAAATTAATTGAAATAAAACATAATATAGAGCAGTGTTTCCCAAACCTGGTCCTCAAGTACCTGCTCCCAGAAAGTTTTCTCCTTATTTAAAACACCTGATTCAACTCAGGTTGTTAGGGAGACGTGTTAACCATTCTGGAAGGAGGCTGATTCTTGAGTTGAATCAGGTGTTTTAAATAAGGAGACATTTAAAACTTTCTGGAAGGGGGTACTTGAGGACCAGGATTGGGAAACACTGATATAGAGTAACAGCTCGTGGGAACACAATAGGTTTTGAGAAGTTCACAAACAAAAATAGTCAGAAAAAAGACAAAAGAAAGTAGAGCACTGTTCTGTAGCCTGTTACATATGCAGGCTCCATATGTTATTAAGACCGATTTTTTAAGTTAACTGAGCACTACATTCCAGAAAGCTTGTCAGATTCCACAGGCATGTAACTATTTTCATCTTTTTGTATAACATTACTTCCCCCAGCAACAATGTGTTTTTTCTCTAAGTTTTCTAATTTTGTGTTCTTTTTTTAACAGTTTACATTGCTGTATAATCAATATTAATGTCAATAGTTTCAATAAAAAAACTGAGCGTTACATTCGCAAGACATAAGCATATTACAATAATTTATGCAAGAATAACAATCAACTTTATAATAGTTAATATTCTGAAACAAGACAATACGTTTAATACATATGCAGCCTACAAATGAGAGGATGTCACTATTCCATTGAGAAATGGCCAACATTACTCAGACTTGTGAATCACTTTTTGTGACCTAATGAATGAACTCTAACCCTTTATTTCTGGAAGATTTAATTATTTTGTATTATGCCTTTTCTGTCTCTCTTTCTCAGGAAATGAACAACTTCATAACTTCACTCAGATAAGTCCAATGATGTTGAGAGTGGACCTTAGAACGGGAGATGAGTCGGTTTATGCTCAGTATTCCACCTTCTTTGTGGAAAGCCAGAAAAAACACTACACCATCACAGTATCTGGATATTCTGGCACAGCCGGTGAGAGTCATATATTCAATTGGGAGGTTTCCTGGACAGGGCTTATCGTAATCCCAGACTAAAAAGCATGTTGAGCTGCCTTAATTTAAAAACACCTTGCACTGACATATCTTAACATATTTTCTCAAGATGTACACCAGTATTGTTTTTTTGTAAGGTTTGTTTGTGTATATGTCTTAAATGACTTAATATAACCAAGGCCTAGTCATGGATTAATCTAAACCCTGTTCAGGAAACTGACCCATTATGATGATAGCATTTAAAACTAGCTAGGCAAGATGAGATAATAAAGAGGTATGGAAAAGTTGCTGGTACTTTCCAAATGACAAAAATAGATGGATAATACTATTTCTTGCTTTTATTAATAACTTTTCTGTTTACTTTCAATGAAATCAGTCTCCAGATAATATGGGTACTCTCCTATTCAGCAAATAATTTTTTTTGGATTATTTTCAACCCAGCTTTGGGTCAAAAAGGGACAAATCCATTTTGAGTTGAAATTTATGCTGGGTTGTTTTAACCCATTGTTGGGTCAGATCAAAAAAATAATAATTTTGTATTAACCCAGCAGCTGCGTTTTCTCTTCTTGACCCATTGCTGGATTGAAAATAACCCAGCATCTTTAGAGTGCAGTAAAATGGTAAGAATTCTTAAAAAACATGTTTATTTAAGGAAAAGTTTAAGATATGCTTCTTGTATTTTGCTGTATTTGTTTATGTAAAGGTGACTCAATGACATACCATGATGGACGCCCCTTTTCCACCAAGGACAAAGACCCTCGGCCTTTTATCACCCGCTGTGCCATGTCTTACAGAGGTGGCTGGTGGTACAAGAACTGCCATGAGGCCAACCTTAACGGCCTTTATAACACAAACACCAACCACCAGGTAAAACAGCAAAAATCATTCATTAAAGGAGTCAAGTTTTTTGCAAAAAACATCAGATTTTGTTTTATTTATGTATTTTTTCTAAAGAGTCACAGCATATTCCCTGGGAAACTGACAACATTTTGGATGATAATGAAATGCCCTACATTTTACAAAATTGTTTTAATTAAACTCTTAGGGGCGGTTTCCCGGACAGGGATTAGACTAGTGCTAGACTTAAACACTTTTAAGAGCTCTCCAAACTGAAAACAACTTGCACTTACATGTCTTTAAATACATCAGGGCCCTTTGTTTTACCTCAAAATGCACACAGGTAATATTTTTAGTAAGGCATGTTTGTTAAAACTAGTTATATTTCCTAATTAAACTAAGGCCTAGTCCTGGATTAAGCTAATCCTGGTCCAGAAAACTGCCCCATAAAGTATAAATTATTATATGTTATATCTTGATTAGCGAGACTGAGAGTTATCTAATGAAAACCCCCAGCCACTTATTACAGCACAAAGTGATTTTTTAATTGGGGATTAATACCTGTCATGTTAAAAGTGGAATGAAAACATGTAAAGGTCAGTTAGGGTCTAAACATTGACAGACAATCACAAATATAAACCATATATTTCAAAAGTTGTCTTCATGCAGTTTGCTTTCTCCTGTCAGGGTTTGGTACTGCATATCTAAGCTAATTAATATTAATTATGTTATGTGACATTCACACTTACTGATTGGAGACGTGTGACATCAAATTACTGCAAGAGCTATTCAAACACATACAAAGCAATCTGCTATTAAATTGCTCTTGCGGTAGTTTAATGTCATACGCCTGTCAGTCTGCACGGCACTACATGCGGTCTTCATGCAGTTTGCTTTCTACTGTAAGCATTCAGTGTTGTATCTCATATATTAATCAATGACATTATGTGACTTTCGCCCTTACTTGTTCCCTGAAAGGCAAGGGTCAAACGGTTAGCATTTGCTTGATCCTAAAGCCATTGTTTACCACAGATAAATTCTTTATATGAGGCTCAGGCTGATCGTTCCTAGTCGTGCAGATTCACCAGTCATCACTTCCAATAAGCCAATAGAGAGCACTAAAACGAACCTTTAAATTAGTAATATACAGCCAAGACGTCTTTTGGACTTTTTCTTTTTGCACTCTCAAGTTCCAGATTTCAAATTGTTGTATCTCAGCCAAATATTCAAAGAATGGACCCATACAACTCGTTTTGTGTGGTGTGAAAAGATGTTTGCCCCCTCCTGATTTCTTATGTTTTTGCATATTTGTCACACTTTAACAGTTCCCTGACGAGTTTTCACGGTAATTTTTAATTTCGATATTATCCACTGGGTGGTGCTTTTACCCAACTTATATAAAACTGAAGCATCAACTGATCTAACAACATAGAAAACTCTGTGTATGTTTTGATCATCGTTCTGAATCTGATCTCTAACAAATTTCCTTCATAAAAATGCAATTATGCAATGCAATTCAGCTTTTTGCTCAAAATTTGGTTCAATAGTACATTGAACTACAGACTTGAGTCATTTACCACCATTACATTTAAGAGGTGTTAAAATTAATAAAATCATCCAGCATTCTAGTAACAATAACCTATTGTAAATCTCATCACACCGACAGGCAGATAGGGGACCAAAGCATATTCGATTATCTGACACTATTTTTGCAAGGTCTTGACCTCTTTAATATTATCTTTAGTGATCTCCAACTGGCGGAGTCTAGTATCATTTGTACCAACATGAATAACAATCCTAGAAAATTTACTTTTAGCATTAGCCAGCACTTTTAGTTTAGATCTAATGTCATCCGCTCTGGCTCCCAGTACACATTTAACAATGGTGGCTGGTGCCTTTATTTCCATGTTTCTTAAAAAAGAAACATGGAATCTTGCACTTCTTGCACTTCTAATACCTATAACCAAGGCACTTGTAACAGGTGTGTGCTGCTGAGTGGGGAGAACCTGTTTGAAATGATAACAGGAGCGGGAGAGTGGCACGCTTATCCTTTTGACTATGCTGCCTGACTGTCAAACAGCTGGCCTGCTGCATCAGCTCTGATGTCGGAAACGAGCCGTGTTTGTGGCCTGTTACAGCAATTTATAGCGATGAAAATGCATTTAAATATTCTTGTTAGCATGCTCTTCAACACTGCTTCTGACCCACTGCCCTGCTAAGTTTAGTTCCTTCCCTGTTTCAACCTACCAGTAATGTTGAAGTGATATTGAAGACTTTAATGATCTGCTTTAGGTATGTTTGATAAGGGTTTAAGCCAAATTCTGCAGGACAATGGGTCCGCAGGGGCAGGGTTGAAGATTGAAGACCTCTGCTGTAAGCAGTATGGTGCAGCGAGCTATCAGACGATCTAATACAGAGTGCAGTACAAATGCACAACATGTTTTGACAAATGGTGAACTCTGTGAATGTCATGGTGTTGTTAGTATACTGTAGTAATAATCAGTGTTCGAATTGAAGGGGGTCTGGGGGGGTCCCGGACCTGCTATAAGCCTTGAGGGACCCCCCATAAAGCACAAAAATATAAATTAGGGGGGTCCCCTGGTTTTTATTAAAATTAAAATACTACATGAATTTAAAATTCTCATGTTGTGCTGTCACAAAGCGATAGGCTACTGTCCGTTATTTGTCCCAATTTCGCAATAAACTGATTTACATGATTTCTGTCTGAAATAAATATAAACTTGCGAGTGCGCCTCTTGCTGTTTTCTGGAGGAATTGAAAGACGAGTTAATGACTCTGTCTGCATGTGGATTATTTTCACCTCAGTGACGGTAAGAATATTTAGTAGCCTAATCTTTAGGGTTTTTTTATTCTTCTTAAACTATTATTTCATAACAGTGGTGAGGATACACACTCAAATTGACAGCTGGTCCACCAAGTCAAAAGAAACACAACATATTTTATTGGGAAAGCAGAAGAAATCACGCATAAATGATAACAAATTATAGTCTCTTTAATACTAATCGCTCAAATTAACACAGTCTCACCCAATGGCGTCAATATTTGACGACACTTGACCATGCGTCAATATGTTGACGCGGAGGGTATACCTTTCGCGTCATTTTTTGACGAACTGGGGACTTCAATACTATTATGTCCGTTGCATTCTCTTTCCTATTTTCTTACCATTTTCGCGTCGGTTTAGGGTTAGATTACGCAAAATTAAACAGTGTACGCGAAATTAAACAGTTGTCACCTGGCGTTGGGGTTAGAGTTAGGTTTGGGTAGGGATGTCATTATGTAAATCTAACCCTAAACCGACGCGAAAATGGTAAGAAAATAGGAAAGAGAATGCAACGGACATAATAGTATTGAAGTCCCCAGTTCGTCAAAAAATGACGCGAAAGGTATACCCTCCGCGTCAACATATTGACGCATGGTCAAGTGTCGTCAAATATTGACGCCATGGGGTGAGACTGGGTTGCTCAAATATGCATCATTCAGAAATAACTATTTATAGAAAGTTAACTTTTGCATGTGTTTTTAAACCTTGCAAATGTTAACATGCAAGCAATTTTAAACAATTAAACAAGACGTTAAAGTGAGCTGTTGTGTGTGCGCACAGACAATGACACACACACACATACTCAAATGGACGCACACTCATAAGCGGATGCACAGAGACGCGTGTTTCTAAAGCATGCAAACACAAAATTATCCTGAAATACCACAGTCTAAGTTGGCACCTATTCTCATAAAAACATTCAGTTATGTCCTAAAGTGAGTGCAAAGAGTTCAGAAAGAAGTCAAATCTTTGTGTTGGTCTAAAAGTAGCAGTTCTTATCTGCTTATGTTTCATTTATATTAATTAAACAACAGAAAACAAAGGAAAATAATTTCTGTATCTTTAAAAAGATTAATTATATTTAATTTATATAATAAAGAAGACAGTGTTATTTTGATTCTATTTATGCATCTAAATACTACTGTTAGATCTTACTTTATTTGTATCTTTGTTCTTTTCTATTTTTATATGCTCATCATTTCTTAATTTGTTCTTATTTTATTTTACCAGCCCCAGTTTTGCTGATCCAAAAATTATTCGATCTATGATTTAAAAAACGCAATGTAATCCATTTAACCAATACTATATACAGTAGTAAAATGATTTAATTTGAGAGTAGGCATTGAGGTCCACCCTATTTCACCCCTATTCTGTTTAAAATGTATGGCCTTGTAGTGTTTCACACTAATTTGAGGGGGAAAGAACGATTAGGGTTTGAGTTAAGGGTAATTTGGGGTTTCTTTGATTAAAAGCAGGATCAGATGATTGTTGATCCAGGATCACATCTTACTTTGTCAAATCACAGCAACCCTATAATAATGGGGGGGGGGCTTGGCCAGTGGGTGTTGCTTAGCTAGGGGGGACCCCCCCATAAGCTTTTACATAATTCGAACACTGAGTAATATCTGACTAATGTCATGTGAATTGGCAATCATGGGATTCAGTAATGCGTTTTTAATGCCAGGTTACATTAACACATAATTTTCCATAGACTTATGTACTTCCTAAAATAGTCTTGGCTACCCCTGTATAAAATTGTAGTTCTACCCCTGCGTTAGAATAAAAACACTGAAGCATCAGTCACATCTTTTAAGACCTGGTCCAGTCCATTCTGAACAAACACATAATGATCAGGCAAATGGTGAGACAATTTCAGAAACTCATTCTTTAAACTAGGGTCCATCCATCAGAAGGCTATGTTTTATAATGAGATTTTATGATGGCAATCTTACTGTTAGTAAACAAAGTAATCAGTACTTCACTGTCCTCATTAGTTAAACACATGAGTGCTAGTGAGCAGGAGTAAGCAGGTATAAAGAGGGGTTGGTGTCTTGTTGTTGTCGGGGGCGGTCTGACAACAAAACAAGGAATGGCACACAAGCAATTTTAACAATCTTTTGTTGTCTTTCCAATTTTTAACTTACACCACACGATTTATAAACCTATTTTTTATGTGGAACACAGTCTATGTGTAAACCTACAAAATATTTCATAATCATGCATATTTTTGTCTTTCAGGGAGTGATTTGGACTGAGTGGAAAGGCAAAAATGTCTCTATTCCCTTCACTGAGATGAAATTTCGACCAGCATCATTTAAGCCCTGAATTCTGGGATAGACAGAGCTAGTAAATGAGACAATGGAGAAGCAGGGACACATACCTCGATGGCCACAAACATACATACAGACTATATTACTGCATACCACATACATGCAACACACACCCTCACAAACAAATATGATTAACACACATGTAACCACAATAAAATTATTGTAAACTAGATAACAGCACATAATCTAAAATATCTAAAGGCTATATATGCCAATCATATACAGTGTCTATAATATATTTCTAGAGTTTTTACAAATTCTTAAGTTTTTCATTACCGTTTCTAGATTATCTGTTGTCTGTGCATAGCGAATACCTCACAGCTGTTGTCAGGAATATTAAAGAATATATTTAAGAAATATTATGCATCTTTTTCACTAGGATGACATTATAGGTGAGGTTTCACAATATTTTGATGCTTATATTCATAGTGTTCTTATGCTGTATTGTATCTGAGTGTCAGAATTCTGTGATTTCATAAAATAAAAAGCTGAAAGTGAGTATATGTCTTTTTTAATATGGTTGGTCTCCTATGCAGTGGGGGCTGGTGCTAAAAACATTTGGGCTGTGCATCACTTTACATGTTTAACATCTCATGAAGCTGGTAAATGAATGCTTTTTTTCTCATAGTGACAGCGGAGGTGATAAAACACGCAAACTTTGTGCTGAACAGGCAAATATGAACAAATCAAATAACAAAACACTATTGCGATTAAAATAGCAACAAATGTGTAAAAATCTGAATTGAACTAAACTCATGACACTGTGTATCTGAAACCATCTTGTATAATAAACGCATGAAGGCAGATTAATGCAGACACGTGTCATTAGTTTACTCCCTTCTATTACACTGTAGTGTTTAATTTTTAGCAGCACTGTGCAGACCTATCAGTGAATGGCATCAAAGTATTGCGAAAGAGTTTAGAGAGTACTTGAGTATTTGCATTCTCGCAGAACTTCTCATACATCAGTTGCAATCTGCATTAGGTCAAATACCATGACTACAAGTTGTAAGTGCAATAGGTCAAAATGACTCTCACATTTGTCCTTTATCCTGTGCTCCACGCACCCAGGTCAGCCAGGGGGGGATTATGGGGCTCAGGACAATAGCACTTGGATATGGTTTTGTATAGTAAAGTAAAATGTGAGTGCACCCAGTGTACGCACACTCTGTAAATATGTTGGATGACTTTCCCCACTCATCATTAACTATGAACTTGCTCAGGAAAGCTACGGGAGGCAGGTGGACTTTGACCTTGTCCTGAGGTAAAACGTTACCATGTCCTGAGGACTTTTCTTTATCTTCAAACACGCTATTATTTCAACTAAAACAGTTTTACTTGACCTTTGTATAATTAAATATTATATTCAGTTTAATTTTATTTGTAATACTGCTATTCTTAGTTAATCTTAATATTTGTTAAACTAGCCCAGGGGTAGGCAACGTCAGTCCTGGAGTGCCAGTGTCCTGCATATTTTCGCTCCAACCCTGATAAAAACTTGCCTACCTGTAGTTTTCAGGTGACTCTTTTGACATTGACTAGTTGTTCAGTTGTGCTTGATTAGAGCTGAAGCTAAACTCTGCAGGACATTGGCACTCCAGGACCAACGTTGCCTACTCCTGCACTAGCCTATTATATCAGGTGCTCTGCCCACTCCTTGTCGTTCTTCTCACAGCATCCATGCCTATTTAAGTTGCATTTTTCTTAAAGATAGTGAGGTATACTGGAGCTGAAACAGCCGGGTTTCATGAAGTGTGTTAAATGTTCCTTTAAAGTTGCCTAACCACAGGCCAGTACATTTCTTTTTGCTTCAATAGCGCAGTACAAGAACATGTTTTCCCTAACAACAGACAAACACAGTTGCATTCTCAGGGTGCTCTTGTAAACTGCATCAAGGAAGCAACAAAGTCGACCAAGCCACGTAATATACCAAATTATTACACGGCTCTCTGGAATGCTTGATTCTGATTGGTCAGTTGAGACATTTGCAGGTTCGTTCTTTTCAAATAATAACCGCTCCAAAGTAATAACGCATAGCCGGTACTACTTGTACGAGTAAAATCGCTTCGCGCCAATAAAGATCAATAAAGATTACTGTTTGGCGCCATCTTGTGACAAACACTGGACAACCACGACAAGACACAGACAGCTTACTGAGACTGAACTTGACAAAATAGAGCATGACAGCTACGAAGCCAACACACAAAAAAATACAGAATGGGCATTAAAACTTCTCAAAGACTGGCTAAAAGAGAAAAAATGGAGACAGACAAGTATGAAGCAGAGGATCTTAATAAGGTATTACGATCATTTTATGCATCTGTGCAAAGTTTCGCGGAAGGATAAAAATGTTAATTTAAAACAAATATGCCAATAAAATGTTTCAAATTCATATTCATGTCTGGTTTTTTCTTATGTGACAAGTAGCCGTGTAATAAGCGGGATAATGTAGAGGCAGCCGGTAGTTATCGGGAAATAAGCCCCTTCAGTGTGATACAAGACCCTCCGCTTCGCGTCGGGTCCTGATCACACTGTCGGGGCTTATTTCCCGATAACTACCGGCTGCCTCTACATTATCCCTTACTTATCCGAGCACTCGCTCTTATAATGTCCACGCAAAGCCAGCTCAAATGCGCCACAAAATGTTATGCAGTCTATCACGCAGACTTTGAAACATCAAACAGGGAAAACAATAAAAGGCATTACTTACATTGCATCCAGCTAGCTATTTCTGTCAAAAGTGCTGCAACACAGTGTAAGCTCAACCGCGACCACTTGACTCCTTCTGGTCGATCTGGTCTAAGCTCCTTAATCATTTATTTATTCTTCAACTGAATGCCATATAAAGGGTGATTTTGTAAGGATAAAATCTTATTTTCTTTCAACTCGAGATATTTCACTTGTTTTCACTGATCTGTACTGTAACAAGCAGTTACATATCAATCTGCAATGCGGTTATGAGACTCTTAGACCGATCCAACCGCAAAAACATGAAAAACAATATTAATTTGCTAACAACAAAAGTGGAAGGGTTTAGGGCGCCCAGTGCTTCGCCCCAAGGCGGATCTGAAATAAGCCAATTAGAGCTCAGCCTCAAGTCACATGATTTTAACAAATTTACTGACCTACATATACACTCCTTTAGGTGCCGCCTCAGACACACACATGTGAGACACACACACAATGAACTTAGTTTTGTCATATCAGACGAAAACATGACTCAGTTGCGGGGAATGCAGTTTACAGAGTTTATATATAAGGCAAAAAAACAGAGAGTTCAAGGGGTACACTCGGCCGAATCCAACAAAACCCATGGAGAGGGAGAGCGAGAGTTCAGCATGACCTGCCGGCATAGGCTGAGTGGACAGCACAAACTGGCCTGGAGAGGCTGACAGAGAACCCTGCTGCAGACAATTGTAAGAGGGAAAAGGAGAATGACAACACAGAGGGAAACAAACAGCCTGGAGCCTGGACAGACGAGACGTAATGAAGGTAAGCATTTCAACTATTATATACAATAAACAAGACTTGGAAAGATACTTGGCTTGACTATGAGTAGATCAGACGGGTAACTACGTACAACGAACTAAAAAGGAATGAGAGAGAACACATGGAATAAACAGGAGAGTTAAAGAAGAACAGGTGCAACCCAGAAAAGATAATGAATGAGGAAACAAGGAGGGAGGGGGAAAAGCACAAGGATAACCGAGGGCTGTCAAAACATCAACACGTGCTCGACAAAACATCAACAAAGCATGGACACAGACAACAAATCTGTGATCAGACTGAGGGCATGAAAGGTTTTGATTTTCTTTTTTTAATAAATGACTAACAGGGAAATAGTACAACTAAAAGATTTTATTTTGTATTAATTTGCACTATATATTTAACTTTTGGGTAACATGTCAAAGTACCTTTCCTCTCTGGCCAACTTCAATGGGGCAGCGTCCCATTGACCAGCCGCCCCTGCTCCTATGGCTGTACTAAACCAAATATCTATTACATTTAAAGTCAATCATTAAACTTATTACACAGTCCACATGCATCCTGCAGTTGGATTTCAAGTCATTTTTGATTAAAATGTTAGTTTACAAGAAAATGAAAATTTGCTGTTAATTTTTACTCACCCTTAGGACATCCAATATGTATTGCATGGAGCACAAAAAAGGGTTGAATGTAATAATAGATAATTAACATAGTTACACGGGGTTGAAGTTGTAACATATTTTGTCTCATTTAAATAGTTGAATCCATTTATGGAATTTATTAGAATGAAAATGAAACCATAAAGTAGAAAGTTTTGTGCAAAAATGCATTCCTCTAATAATTTTATAAAAACATATTTTTAAAGTTAAAATTTTTGCAATTAAAATAAAAAGTTGAAAATAAATAAAATGTGTTACAGCATTATTGCTTTTGCAGCTTTGAACATTAAAATCAATCACATGACTGTTGTCATTTTCATTGTTTACATACCTTGTTTAATTACATTAATTTTATAACATAATGCGGTTGCTCTACAAATGCATTGATGGCACAGTTAAACAAGTCATTAAACCCTAAAGAGACTGTTTCATCGGACGCACATGCGGTGATGTGATTAAGCATCTGGTGCGTCTTCTATAATCCTGATGAGATTGCATGCACTTCTTAAGTCCAATTTAGTGAAGATTTTGGCTTCTCGAAGCTGTTCTAAGGCTGTCGGGACGAGAGGTAAAGGATATGGAAACTTGACAGTTATGTTGTTGAGACCTCTGTAATCTATGCATGGTCGTAAACCTCCATCTTTCTTCTCCACGAAAAAATCCAACAGCAGCAGGTGAGGTGGAATAAACTAATTATTCATGGCTTCAGTAATATAATCCTCCATAGCTTGGGTTTCTGCTTGTGATAAGGGGTAAACTTTGAACTTAGGGGGCATGGCATTGGGAAGTAAGTCGATGGCACAGTCCCATGAATGGTGAGGAGGCAGTTGGTGGCTTTAGTTTTGCTGAACACTTCATGAAATTCTTGGTAACACTCTGGGATATTTACAGGCTTGACAACAGGGCTTTCGACAGTGGGGGAAAGACAGGGTTTATGGGAGGGGTTAACAATGCAATTATTCAACAGTGTTGTTACCATTTAATAACTTCACCAGTCCTCCATGAAATCTTTGGGTCGTGTGCAGTTAACCTTGGAGGGCCGAGGATCACATCATGGCGGGGAGAGGAGATGATATAAAAGGTAATGGTTTCCTGATGAAATAGTCCTATCTCTTATGTAAGTGGGACGGTTTGGTGAGTAATACCTTTACCAGTAGAGATGATGTTAATGGCTGTTATTTTGAGAGGAGGTTTGCAGAGTTGAGTAGGGATATGAAAACGCTTCACAATTTCTTCATTGATTAAATTGAGAGCGGCTCTGGAGTCAATCATGGCAGAAAAGCAGTTTCATGAACAATTTCTACATTAATGCTACAGGCTTCCTGAAAGGGAAAAAATGGCTTTTTGTTTACCATCTGACTTTGATGTGGGGTTTTAGCAGGGCAGGAAATGTTGTGGTATCCCGGGTAGCCACAATAGAAGCATAGATGCTAGTTGTGTCTGCGTTGGTGTTCCTCCACTGAAAGTGGAGCAATTTCGAGTTGCATGGGTTTGTTAAGACATAGCCACTATTGATACTCAGTCTCTTCTGTCTTGATGATAGGGCCACATCAAGGCAAGGCAAGTTTATTTGTATAGCATATTTCATACACAGAGGTCATTCAAAGTGGTGTGTCCGTTTTTATTTAAGCTCCCATGTTAGCAGGTTTGACCGTGCATCCTGGGAATAGGACCGACGCCTATTTTTCACACCACACGCAAGCGTCTTGGAAGCGTCAGGTCAGTTTATCAATAGGAAACATACATAAGCTAGCAGCAGCAGCGCAGTGTCAGAAACGCTTCTGGTAAGCAAGGACATAGAAAACGCCATGCAGCTGACATGTGAAAGACACGCAACAGACATGCCACGCAGCCGGTGGGAATCGCCCTTAGACCTCCTCCATCCATGCTGGCAAACACAGACATGGCACAAGGCCTGCAGACTTATTGCTATTTGAAGATTTGTGTGAAGGAGGGTCTAAGAAGTGCTTCTGTGATTTCATACTGATCTAGGTAGTTTCTAATAGTTAGGAATAGATGGTTTCTGTTTGGTTACCATAGCTAAAACAATGGAGTTTGGACTGCTTGAATGACATCTGTGTTTTTGCAAAAGGGTGTGAAATGAGAAAGGGTTAACACATTTGCAAGACTTGTCTTCTGCTCTGCTGAGATAGTGATGATGAAAACTGAGTGGATCCTAGTTTCTTTAACCAGGTCAAAGCAAAACTGTAACCATAAACCACGCAAACACATTGCATTACATCAAATACACAAAATAATGTGCTTTTTAGCAACATAATATTGGCCCTTAAAAGTGATACATGTAATATTGGGTAGAATTAAGTTCAGCCTACAGTACTAATTCGGCCCTCACAACAGTTCCTGTTTCTTGTGCATGGAAACAGTGAGAGCAAGGTACTTGAAATTTTGCACATTTTAGTTGTAAATTATTATTATTATTATTGAAATAATAGTTTTGTTATTATGGTTCAATAAATACAAAAGGGGAAATCCTTCTTTATCATTTACCATTTAAATGTAGCTGAGACAAGACCACCACTCCCTAAAGCACTAGGGGTCCTCTTGCTCTTAATTTCTCAAGCAGTCTGATCTCCCAGTACATTGATATCATATAAGAATCGTTGAATCAACCATATTATTTATACTTTAAAGCAGACATATCATGCTTTTAAATCTGTCCTTTTTACATATAAATCATCTATTTGTGGTCTATGTAAAGCGAAACTGCAATGCTTGGGTCTGAATACCTCATTATTATAGCCCCACAGGCCCCCTTTCTACTCCTTTTCTGATGTGCATCTGAGAGCAACTCGTTTTGGTACTGTCTTTTTAAATGCACGTCATACCCTGCCCCCTCTCCAGGTTGCAGAGGTGACACTCGGTTAAACTCCACCCCGTTCGGCCATTTTTGTAGTTTTATAGCAGAGATACGATTATCTAGCTGCACAGAAACTTTTTATTTACTCGTTATTCACAAAATGTCAACAACGGAAGACTTGTCCATCCAGCCTTATATGTTCGCGCCAGAGTCGGAAACGGACTGAGAGGAAAATGAAGACGACGAACCTGCAGAACAACGTCTTCATATGGAGGTATCGCAATGGTGTGAGGCTGCAGCCTTCGGAGGTCGCATATCTAGGCTGCATACGTCATCAAGACGGTCTTATTTCAGAATATTAACAATTATAAAGTTTACTATTATTCTTAGTTAATCGTAAGTTGTTGTAATATGCTCATGACTTGCAAATGTAATGCTCAGTTAACTTAAACCAGGCTTGATGCCCAAAAGCGATCTCCGCAGGCTGCAGCCTTCGGAGTGAGAAACAGCACTGCTAAACCATGACCACCGTGTACTTTACTTTTTTACTTTAAGTTATAAACTGCTTACCGAAGTGCTCTGCTCGTCGTCTCCAAAGAAAGAAGTAATTGACCCCTCAATCAGACGAAGTCTATCGGCAATTCCTTCTTTATACTGGCGGAGATTGGTGAAGTAGTTATCCTTAAAGTGCCTCGGGCACACAAAAATGACTTTACCCACAGATGTGAGTACATTTCTTACGCTCTCGTAACTTCTGCATCCTTGAGCTTGGACTACAATATCGCAGCGAGAAATATAAAATGGCGGATTGCTCGTAGTGTTGGGCTGGAAGTCGATGTCCTTATTTAGCAGTTCCGCTGCAAATACTGTGACGTAATTGTTCAAAAAACGTAATAGATAATAGAAAAATCTGAACCGGTTGGAAAATATGACCAAAACAGAATATAAAGATATCAACAAAGCACCTGAAGAGACTAATTTCAACTTTTATGTACTTATAAACACTACAAATATACAACAAAATGCATTTAAGAGCCAAGAAAGTGAATTTAGCATGATATGTCTCCTTTAAGAAGTAAAAAGTAGATCGACTTCAAAAATTACTTAAATTGGTAAGTTTTATCAATTGAAAATATCTTACTTTAAGTGAAAAAAATCTAAGGTGAAAACTTAAAAAAAAAAATACTTCAGTTGGTATGTCCAAAAAATTAAAGATTTATCAATTTAAATTAAAGCTTGGCAAGTTGCAGGAGGCTCTGGAGTCACGCAGTTTAATATATGAACTATTTGCACTTTTAATTGTAAAGAACATAAATTAATTTTACTTAAATGTAATATATATATATTGAATTGACTTTGAAATTGTGGTCAATTAGTTAACCTAATCCATTAGTTGTGTTATAACATTGCTGAAGATTGTCCCTTCCAAGCATGCTTTGCAAAATAGGCCTAGTAAATGTCTAAACCAAGTGTTATTTAATGCATTTAATTAAGATGAAAACAGGAGGAAAGTAAATGTTACTTATGTTAAAGTTAAACTAATGTTTAGTATTTTGTGTTTGTTATATGAAAGTTTTCGTTACATTGGTGGTTTTAAGAAGTTTGTTGCAGATTATAGAAGAGTAGAACTGTAACGACTCATAGAGAGGAGGAAGCAAGTGCAGGCAATCAGAAATGGTTTATTAAAGATGATGGTAAATACAATGAAACACTGAAATGATAACTGAGTCCAGGATGTTGGCAATGGTGATCGATGGTCTACGGTGGCGTGAGAAGTGTTGGATGGTGAAGTCGGTGGTGAATGTGAAGACGGTCAGTGGGTGAAACCAGGAACAGACCGGAACATTCACACGGAGACGACAACACGAAACACTGATCCAAAACACGAACACGGGAGACAATAATCCAACCAGTGACTGCAGCAACATGAAATGAGGATCTGACAACAGGGAGAGAAACGGGTGAGTATATGTAGCTGAGTGATGATGAGGATCAGCTGGAGCGAGACAATCAACACACAGGTGACAACAATCAACTAAACGAGCACATGGAGACTACGTGAGTACAAACACAAACACAAAACATGACACGGAGGAAACAGTGGATTTCCTACCGTGACAGTACCCCCTCCTCTAGGACGTCACCTGACGTTCCCAGCCTGCTTTACCTGTAGATTGTAATCATCAATAAGGCGGTGATCCAGTATGTCCCGAGCAGGGACCCACCTTCTCTTCTCTGGACCGTAACCTTCCCAATCCACCAAGTACTGAAATCCGCGTCCCCTCCGTCTAGAGTCCAGAATACGGTTAACCGAATATGTGGTTTCCCCATTAACGATACGAGGCGGGGGGGAACCGGGGCAGGCGGGTTAAGACGGGAAAAAAATCACCGGTTTAATTTTGGACACATGGAACACGGGATGAATCCTCCTGTACGCCGGTGGGAGGCTAAGACGCACTGTTACCGGATTAATAATTTTGGTAACAGAAAACGGGCCAATAAATTTGGGAGCAAGCTTATTCGAAACGGAACGCATCGGAATATTCTGGGTAGAAAGCCACACTCTTTGACCGACGACGTAACGGGGAGGCTTCGACCGGTGGCGATCGGCCTTAGCCTTGGTGCGCGACCTTGCTTGGAGCAGAGCTCTGCGAGCTCTGGTCCAGGTGCGGTGACACCTCTGGACTAGTGCGTGTGCGGAGGGGACCGACACCTCAGATTCCGTACTGACAAAATTAGGTGGTTGGTAACCTAAACTACACTTAAATGGAGACATGCCCGTAGATGACACTGGCAGAGAATTGTGTGCGTACTCCACAATTGAGAGTTGCTGACACCAGGACGAAGGATTATTGGAAGCCAGACATCGCAACGCCCTCTCGACATCCTGATTGGCTCGTTCGGTTTGACCATTGCTCTGGGTATGGAACCCGGATGAAAGACTAACAGTCGCTCCTAACAATTTACAGAACTCACGCCAAAATTTGGACACAAATTGGGGACCCCTGTCAGAGACCACGTCTGTCGGGAGGCCATGTATGCGGAAGACGTGGTCAATGACAGCTACCGCTGTTTCCTTGGCTGATGGTAATTTGGGCAAGGGAATGAAATGAGTCGCCTTCGAGAACCGGTCCACTACGGTTAAAATCACCGTATTACCCCTAGAGGGTGGGAGGGCAGTAATGAAATCTAGCGAAATGTGGTACCAGGGTCTCGAAGGGACAGACAGCGGTAAGAGTAACCCATCTGGAGGTCGATTGGAAGTCTTACCAATAGCACAAACCGAACAAGCCAAGACGAAGTCGTGGACGTCACGAGCCATACCAGGCCACCAAAATCGTTGCTTGACTAGAAACCTAGTTCTACTAACCCCTGGGTGACAAGCCACACTGGAACAATGACCCCACTGGAGGACGTCTGACCGTAACCCTTCCGGCACAAACAATCGGTTCGGTGGGCAACGAGCCGGGGGCGTTACCCCTTCTAAGGCAGTCAAAACCTTCGATTCGACCTCCCATCTGAGCGCGGAGATAATGATGGTCTCCGGTAAAATGGGCTCGGGAGTAGCAGTACGATCGGAACGCTCAAAAAGACGGGATAAAGCATCGGGTTTGATGTTTTTGGAACCCGGCCGGTAAGAAAGTGCAAAATCGAAACGACCAAAAAACAATGCCCACCGAGCCTGCCTGGAGTTAAGTCTTTTGGCGGTTCTAATGTATTCGAGATTCTTATGGTCCGTCCATACAATGAAGGGTACACCCGACCCTTCAAGCCAGTGACGCCATTCTTCCAGTGCAAGTTTGACTGCCAACAACTCTCGATTGCCAATGTCATAATTAACTTCCGCAGGAGATTAACGATGAGAATAATACGCGCACGGATGCACCTTTCCGTCTGAGGATGTGCGCTGGGACAACACTGCTCCTACCCCCACCTCTGACGCGTCGACCTTCACTATGAATTGACGTGAACGATCAGGGGTGACGAGAATCGGAGCTGAAACAAAGCAGCTTTTCAGTTTGGCAAACGCAGCCTCGGCTGCGTCTGACCACCTGAACGTCAAACTAGGGGAGGTCAAAGCGGTCAGAGGCGCGGCTAGTTGGCTGAAATTGCGAATGAAACGCCTGTAAAAATTGGCGAACCCCAAAAATCTCTGCAGGGCCTTGCGAGACTCTGGGGATGGCCAATCTACCACAGCCTTAACCTTCTCAGGATCCATGCGAACACCCTCAGTCGAAATGATGTGTCCTAAAAAAGAAACAGACTGTGCATGAAAAACGCATTTCTCCGCCTTGACAAACAATCCATTCTCTAGCAACCGTAGAAGCACTCGTCGTACGTGTTGCACGTGTTCCTGGAGAGACGAAGAAAAAATCAATATGTCATCCAGGTAAAAATATATGAATAGATCGACCATGTCTCGCAACACGTCATTAACGAGTGCTTGGAAGACCGCTGGCGAGTTCGTGAGCCCGAAAGGCATCACGCAGTACTCAAAATGGCCACGAGGGGTGTTAAAAGCAGTCTTCCATTCGTCCCCCTCCCTGATGCGGACCAAATGATAAGCGTTACGTAAGTCCAATTTAGTGAAAACGGACGCTCCCTGCAACCTCTCGAAGGCTGAAGACATGAGCGGCAAAGGATAAGTATTCTTTACCGTTATGTTGTTCAGTCCTCGGTAGTCAATACAAGGTCGCAGAGACCCGTCCTTCTTTCCCACAAAAAAGAACCCCGCCCCCGCTGGAGAAGAGGAAGGGCGGATGAACCCCGTTGCTAGAGAACTGGATATATATTTCTCCATGGCCGCTGTCTCTGGAATAGACAAGGAATATAACTTGCCTTTAGGCGGAGAGGTACCTGGCAATAACTCTATCGCACAGTCGTAGGGACGATGAGGAGGAAGAGAATCAGCCCGAGACTTACTGAACACCTCCTTCAGGTCGTGGTACTCCGCGGGCACGTTAGCCAAATCCACTGCTTCCCCCTGAAACACAGACTCAGAAACATTAATGACAGCAGACAGGAGACAAGACAAATGACACTCCTCGCTCCAGCTAACCACAGATCCGAGACGCCAATCGATCCTGGGGTTGTGTTTATGGAGCCAAGTGTGACCGAGAACAATGGAAGTCTGAGGTGAGTCTGTGATGAAAAATGAAATCTCCTCTGTATGGTTACCGGATGTGACAAGGGAAACGGGTATGGTGGTCTGTGTGATGACTGGCAGTCTGTGTCCGTTAAGTGCGAAAGGTGCGATGGGGTGATTTAGAGAGGTGAGAGGAATGTTGAGCTTACGAGCAAACTTGAAGTCCATGAAACACCCCTCGGCCCCCGAATCCACCAAAGCGTGAAGATCAAGTGCGTGGGTGGACCACCGTAGTCTCACCGGAAGGAGTGTCGATGTAGATGAGGTCTTCTTGGCAGAGATCCCACCCGATAGTAGCCTCAGTTTTACTATCGGGCTTGGTCTTTTACTGGACAGCGCTGGATGTGATGTTCTTGGCTGCCACAGTATAAACATAGTCCCAGGGATCTCCGCCTGATCCTCTCCTCCCGGGAGAGCCGAGCTCGCCCCACCTGCATGGGTTCAAGATCTCCAGGTGGGCTGACCGCAATCTCTGCGCGCTGACGCTGAGCCTCCGGTCTAGTCGCGAGAACAGCTCTTCCTCTCCGTCTGGTGGCTTGGTCGAGTCGGTTGTCTACTCTGATGGCGAGATCAATGAGACCATTGAGAGAAGTGGGGAGCTCAACGGCGCGGATCTCCTGTTGAATGCGGTCAGCCAACCCATGCAGGAAGTGATCCCACTGCGCCTCTTCGTTCCACTTACACTCCGCCGCCAGGGTGCGGAACTCGATCGAGTAGTCAGATACGGACCTGTCCTCTTGACGTAGGTCCGTGAGAAGTCTAGCCGCCTCCCTCCCGGCGACGGAGCGGTCGAAGACCCGTCTCATCTCCTCCGAAAGGGCGTGGAACGAAGCACAGCAGCTGTCTTGGTTCTCCCACACCGCCGTCCCCCAGAGGGCAGCCTTCCCCGTAAGCAGAGACAATACGAATGCCACTTTCATCTCTTCGGTGGTGAACGTGCGGGGCTGCAGAGCGAAATGCAGAGAACAATGAGACAAAAACGATCGACAAAACTTAGGCTCACCCGCATACTTCTCAGGGATAGGGAGGCGTGGTTCGGACTGGGAAATCCCCCCGGGGACGATCGGCGGTGCGGGTGGCGTGGGAGGCGCAGCGGGTGGCGGTGGTTGTTGTTGTTGAGCCTGGAGGGCGAGCTCAGACACCTTCGTCACCATTGCTTGGAAAGCTCGACCCATCTCATCTATCGCCTTCTCTTGACGATCCATATGACCAATGGCTCTCTGCAGGAAGTCCTCCAGATGAGATGGGGAGTGATCGCCTGCTGCTTCCATGATGTTCAGATCCTACTGTAACGACTCGTAGAGAGGAGGAAGCAAGTGCAGGCAATCAGAAATGGTTTATTAAAGATGATGGTAAATACAATGAAACACTGAAATGATAACTGAGTCCAGGATGTTGGCAATGGTGATCGATGGTCTACGGTGGTGTGAGAAGTGTTGGATGGTGAAGTCGGTGGTGAATGTGAAGACGGTCAGTGGGTGAAACCAGGAACAGACCGGAACATTCACACGGAGACGACAACACGAAACACTGATCCAAAACACGAACACGGGAGACAATAATCCAACCAGTGACTGCAGCAACATGAAATGAGGATCTGACAACAGGGAGAGAAACGGGTGAGTATATGTAGCTGAGTGATGATGAGGATCAGCTGGAGCGAGACAATCAACACACAGGTGAGAACAATCAACTAAACGAGCACATGGAGACTACGTGAGTACAAACACAAAACATGACACGGAGGAAACAGTGGATTTCCTACCGTGACAAGAACATTATACACTGTAGGAGGAGAACACACTTGGCACAGAGAACAGGCTCATTATTAGACTTATTATATAGATTTAGAAATTTGAGATAAGTTTATAAAATTGCCAGTAACAAAATCACATTGGGGCGGTTTCCCGGACAGGGATTAGACTAGTCCTAGACTTAAACACTTTTAAGAGCTCTCCAAACTGAAAATAACCTGCACTGACATATCTTAAAATACATCAGTGCCCTTTGTTTTACCTCAAAATGCACACAGGTAATATTTTTAGTAAGGCATGTTTGTTAAAACTAGTTATATTTCCTAATTAAACTAAGGCCTAGTCCTGGATTAAGCTAATCCTGGTCCGGGAAACCGCCCCATAATAATTTATTCAAAAGCTTTATCTGTATTTAATAGTAAATATTAGGTTTTCAATAATTATATAATCTTTTTACTTACTGTCAATTTTTTATTCATATTATAAAGCATAAATATAATTTGAGAAAACTACAATGAATTAATTGTAACAATTTAGACATTTTTTTTAAAGTTAGTCAAAAGTAGGCCTATATTTTTTCACAGAAGCTATCATGTGTCATAAGTGAAAGTGAAACAAAAACCTGCTCATGCGTTAAAGTTGCTGACGCACTGACTCGCCGACATTTTATATATGAGACAAGTAAACACACAAAAAGATAGTTTACACAGTCATTTATTCAGGCCTTAACTCGCATTATATACTACATAGTGTGCAGGTGAACGATGCTGAACACATCAAAAAAGTGTCAGAGCCTGACCGGAGGATTTTCTTTTGAGAACACACGCAGGTGAGACATTCATTGTATGTTTATATTTAAAAAGACTCAAATGCGATTAAGCAGAAAATCTACAGAGATTATAAACACTACAGCTTCTGTGATGTGTTACATACGTTTGGAATTCGTTATAAATTAGTATAATCGGACTAGTTATAGGAACATTAGCTTAAATATGAGCAAACAGACATGGCCACCATTCAAACACCCAAAACACTTTCAAAAAGTATTATGGTAATTCTGTAATGTTGGACATGCTGCCAAACCCTGTCTGGTGCATGTTCACTTCATTGAATGTGTACGTAAATACTTTACTTTTTAAACAAAA
Organism: Paramisgurnus dabryanus; assembly: GCF_030506205.2. Lineage (NCBI taxonomy): Eukaryota > Metazoa > Chordata > Actinopteri > Cypriniformes > Cobitidae > Paramisgurnus > Paramisgurnus dabryanus. The sequence goes on along the minus strand of NC_133355.1, from coordinate 31,416,721 downwards.
TAGTATGACAGTTGTCCTTTGATCCCATGATATGGAGATATGGAGAGGAAGTAAAATTTTTCTTCTTTAAAAAAATTCTCAGGTTTAGGTTTCATTTTTTAAATCTGAAAGGCACACATCTTAGCTTGGCCACAAAAAAAAACTATTGAACATGTAGAAAAATACACAGCATACTAAACATGTTGACCTATGTGACAACATGCCTCTTTTCAAATGTATTTTAAACAGAAACACAGAATCACAGTGACAAAGGCAGCTAGTTTGAGATTTTGTAAAACATGATTTTTTTAAAATATCATTTTCACAAATATAAGAAGTATCCTTAGTTGACTTACTCAGACAAAAAAATTGACCGCTTAAGATTTTTATAGTTTGTCCATTAAACATTGTTTGCTATTTAGTCAGTGTTACTCTCCATTTTAGCTTAATCCTGTCAGTTACATCTGTTACATGAATGTTAACATTTAAAAAAAATATGATAATTAATAAGTAAAGTGTTTAGGTTTTGTTATTGGCAAGGAGTCTTAAAAACAATGATTGTCTTAGTGTTAGAGTTTTATATACCAGGGCTGCTTTAGCTGAGGCTGGCACCTTGGTGCTATGGTGTTGCAGTTTATATTAAACAGGTCTGGATTTGCCTTTTTCATAGAAATGCTGTTCTGGAATCAAACCTATCTGAGAAAGGCTACAGTGCACCAAAAGCAAGAAAGACTGGCACCACCATCGCTGGCTTGTTATTCAAGGTCTGTTTGACATGTCTGATTGCAATATGTGGTTATGTAATTAATGTAATTATGTATGTATGAGTAAAGTCTCTTGTCCCTTATTGAACATTTGAAATCATGAATCACTGAAATGTAAATATACTACTATATATTCTATTATGTAAAATGTATGTAATTATATATAATTATATATATCTATATAAACACTACATAATTTATATATATGTATCTAATATAAAATGTTATAATGATATACAATAAACAAAATGAAATGCATTTGATTTTAGGATGGAGTGATTTTAGGAGCAGACACGAGGGCCACGGATGATATGGTCGTTGCTGATAAAAACTGTATGAAGATCCACTACATAGCCCCCAATATCTAGTGAGTGTTCTGGATCTTTTCTTTGCCTGACTGTTGAAAGAGCTTGAGTCTTGGTCAAAACTATATTGTACTACAACTGTAACTTATAGATATTTTAAGATATCTTAAATAATTTTTTTGTCGTAGCTGTTGCGGTGCAGGTGTGGCAGCTGATGCTGAAGTCACCACTCAGATGATGTCATCAAATGTGGAACTTCATTCGCTCAGCACTGGACGACCTCCTCTCGTTGTCACTGTGACACGACAACTGAAACAGATGCTGTTTAGGTGGAAAAGTGATGCTCATTCAGTAATTTGGTCGGATAAAGTGAAAGTGCCAAAATAATTAATAATTGATTATTTATCTTTACAGTACAATGTATGAAGTCCATTGATTGTTGATTTTCATTTTATAGGTATCAGGGGCACATTGGTTCTTCTCTAATTGTGGGAGGTGTGGATGTTAATGGTCCGCAGCTCTATAGCATCTATCCTCATGGTTCCTATGATAAGCTTCCTTTCCTTACCATGGGTAGACTTGATTTTCTTGATTCCTCTTTTCCTGATTGATTTTCTGACATTGAGCCCTGTTTTTATAGTAGCCTACCATATTGAAACATAGTATAACTATGTTTTGGTCTCATGACATGTACAGTCTGAGCACAGCTCTTAAATTTATGGTTGACTGATGAGAACATTCTGTTAGATCTTTAAAGTTGAATCGCATTAATGCTAATTATATATTTTAGGGTCTGGAGCAGCTGCAGCTATTTCTGTATTTGAAGATCGATACAAGCCAAACATGGAGGTGAGACTATTGTTTTTACATTTTTTTGTTGATATTCCCATACACTATGCTTTTCAGAATTTTATTTTTTAATTATCCCGATTTACTTCTGGTAGCCTATTTTAATAGTTAGTGTTTTGAGTTTAGGTTTATGTAAGTCTGCTCTATAAACCAGATCTAAAATCATATACGTATAAACCTGCTGCAAACTGATTCTGCAAAAAGAAATTTAAGTCATTTAAATTATTACCTTGAAGATTTTATTTTAGGATTCATGTTACATTATGTAATATTTCAGTGTTTATTCAAAGGCTCCATTTGAATATTTTGCCGTACAATCGATCATACAGACCAAACAGGAAGGCCTGGAGGCATGGGTTTCAATAAGGGGACACATTCTGGTCTTTTGACTATAAACAAGCATGCAAACTTTTATGGAGATCTGGCAATAGCTTTTTGCAATTATGCTACATTATAATCACAGGATAAAGCTTGAAAAAAGTTATATAGGGGGAAAAAACGAAATAAAGCATCATATCTACAACATAGGTGTTGATATTGACAATATTAAATGTGAAAATTGTGTTTAAAGAGGATTAATCATTCATTTTATTTTAAATTAAATATATAATTAAAAGTCTGTGCAAAGCATGAAAAGCATGCTTAATGGAGTAAACACAAAAAAATGTGCCTTGCATTAGTGGAGATTTCTGGTGGAAAACAAGCACCCTTAAAAAAGTTACCATTTCAACCAGTAGATGGAAGCAGAGGATCGCAAAACCATATTATGGTCAATTTTTAGATGTATACATCATCTGAAAGGTGAAAAAATAAGCCTTCCATTGATGGTTCCATATGGTTGGTTAGGATATGACGATATTTGGCTGAGATACAACGATTTGAAAATCTGAAATCTGGGGTGGCATTAAAAAAACTATAATTTTGACACATACAATGGGTCTCATTCATGAACAATGAAAATATATAACACAAATATATATTATAGGGTTCTTTTCCTTGTTCATAATTATTGCGTATACGAGTGGTCTAAAGTGTTCTTACCTTTTTTTTGTATGAAATATTTTGTTGATTCATGATTTGTGTGTTAAAACAAAACGCTGAACGCACATTTCATGAACAAATTCGTGCGTGCATGCTAAGTGAATGAGACTCATTGTTTTGTTGGCTATTGCTACAAATATACCCGTGCAACTTTTGACTGGTTTTGTGGTCCTGGGTAACATATAGTTATTTGACAGGTCTCGCTTTTGAATTTATTTTCAAAAATCACTAGTATAACATTTAAATGGCATTTTTTAGAGGTTTTTCACTTCATTTGTTCTGAGGTATCAGTTTGTAGTATAATATGCCATGTTATGATGTGAAACCTAAAAATGTTGTTTTAAAGAGGAGATGTGCAGTAAGCATTTTTGGAGGTCTTAAAGCATTTGATAATTGCTCCTTGCAGCTATGTTTATATTTGTTCCTGTTTGTCAAATCCATATGTACATAAACTGTCTGGATTGAACAGCTGGAGGAAGGAAAGCAGCTAGTGAGAGATGCCATCACAGCAGGGATCTTCAATGACCTGGGTTCTGGCAGTAATGTAGACCTGTGTGTGATCACTGAAAAACGAGTAGATTATCTGAGGGGATATGACCAGCCCACTCAAAAAGGACAAAGGTAACACACATAGGCCTGTGTCATATGGAAAACATCACTAATGATATCCCAAAAGATAATCATGTTTTATCATTTTACCTTTATGTCTGACACTGTCATCTAACTTTCAAACAAAAACATTTCACAATTTTTAATAACTTATTATTCAAATGAATAATGTCTTATCTCTTCCCATGCACCAGGGAGGGCACATATAGATACAAGCCAGGCACTACTGCCGTGCTCACAGAAACAGTAACTCCATTAACACTGGATCTTGTGGAAGAATCTGTTCATGTGATGGACACTGAATGAAACCACCAAGAGAACATCTGCATTTCATCGCATCTGTCTCTCTCAAAGAACAACATTCATAAGCTGTTTTATACTTTGCTTGATTGCATGTAAGAGTTCATCTTGTTGTTCTACATCTAAGATGGTTCTTGTTTACATGATGGCCCAGACAATTGCCTATAATTTCATCTCAGCACAAAACGCCAATAAAACTAAAACAGTTCTTGAAAGTGTATACATATTGAAAAATTCAAATAAACAATAACTCACAAGATTATAAAATTTTGCAATATTAGTGCCCTAAACAAGATATTTTACATAACAGAATCTCTAAAAATAACAGTTAAAAGTTTACATACACCTGATTCTTAACACTGTATCATGTTGGTCAATCAATAAGAGTTTTATATGTTTTGTGATGGTTGTTTAAAGGTTTATTGTTTGTCTTAACCCAATAAACTGTTTAATGATCTTCAGAAATATCTTCCAGGCCCTGTTGAATCTTTGCTTTTTATCATCTTCTGTGTATTGAAACCCTGTTCACTAGTGGCTGTATAATGTTGAGATTCATCTTTATAAACCGAGGACAATCAAAAAGACTCTAATTTTTACAAGATATAGAAACTTTAAGTGATACTCAAGAAGTCCCCATACATTTTAGTCAGGAGGTGTATGTAAACTTTTGATAGGGTTTAATTAAGCAGATGATGCTGAAAAGCTGACAAAGACAAAGTGATCGGTTACTCTAAGTTATAAAAACAATTCAAAATAGCTTGACTTAATGTGTTAGGTTTTATATGAGTTATAAATCACATCCCAGCATGTGCTCTATTACTGTGTCAGCATCTAAACTGCCTCTGCCTGTCTGCTGCTGATGTGAGTGTCACATATCTGACATAGGATGCCTGTTAAAGTGGAAACATTAACAAAAAAATAATAATAATAACAATCTAAAAACAAACAAAGCTGCCATTACATTGGTTAAAATATAATTACATAAATCATGTTTTAACTGTGACACCAGTATTGATTGAAGTTTCAAATTTATTTGTCAAGTTTACAGATTGTAAGTTTGTCCTTATTTAAAATCTGTTATGATGCTAGGAGGCACTCGTTCCATGTGCATGTAAAAATGCATCGAAGTGCACGACTTCCTGTTTACAAATTTGAAGTCTTCTCATTGGATCAACAAAAGTAGACGTCTACGTATTACTTTACAGAGAGCTCACGACATGGTAGTTAACGCATTCTATCGACGTTTTAACAAATGAACTTGTTATAAGCTGAGTTTTTACTTTACGCTCATACTGGCGAAAACCTGCAACATAATTCCTGACCAATTACAGGTAATTATTTGCGATTTCTGGTTATTCTTAAGCATTCTCAGTTTTATTTAATATATATAAAGGAGTACAAATCACATTTTTTACATTGACTTTTTAATTGTTGGGTACATGGTACTGTGTATGTAATGTATACTATGCGTCGTTCCAGCCAATCAAATATAGTTTTCTGGTGACGTCATATGCCTATTGGCTTCCTCATTGGCCAGTGAACTACAGAAGGCGCTCAGTAGCATTGTTTGAAATCGTGCGTGATAGAGGATTTTACATCTACGAGTTTCAGTGCTGGAAAAAACGAGATTGTATGCTGATTCAATGTTATTGTTGTTGTTTTAATGTGCGGAATACATCGCCTAGAGAGTGTGTTTGTGTAAAGTGAAAGTGCTTTGGTTTCATAGTGCTGTTTATATAAAGTGTTTACAGTTTCGCTCTTTACGTTTGCATCTCGTGTGTATAGTTTAAAGGCTTTATTACAACATAACTGCAGTCACGTAAGTTACTTATCGTAGTTTTTGGCGGGTACTTACTAATTTAACGTTTTTATTAAATACGTTTCTTGTTGACTTATGGTGTGTATGAATAATATTAGATGCATTGGATTTATAGTTGCATTGATGTGTTGCAGTCTCGTCCTGTAAACCTGATATTGTGTGGACATGCGGCACAATAAATCAGCACATAAGCGAAAGCCATCGACCCCCAGGCGCAGATCCCCTCCTGCTACACCAGCAGCACCCTCCACATCCAGAACCCGACGCACCAGTGGACCATCCGGTAAGGTGTTTCAGATATGTACCAAAATGTAAGGTATAGAAGTCTACTGTTTTGTACAATTTATTGTTTGGGTTATCTCCCGTTCGTACTTCTGTTGCCATTGTCGTCATTTTCTCATGGCAGGACTTGCCTACCTCCCAGCCAGGTTTGAGCTTGATGAGGTTTTTTAGTTTACCTTTTTGTTGAATTTGATTAGTCTTTATAGTGCTTTGAGATTTAGGGATATTGTTTGCCAAATTGGTGTTAAAAATATTTTTTTCCCACTTAATTTTTGTCTGTGGCTTCCATACCTTTTGTTTACTATAGCCTGTACATGGATAAAGGTATATTTCCCATTTTTAAGATGCCTCAGATCCTAGTTTATTAAAATGATTTCTATAATTATTTATATTCTAAATTAAAATGATATCTATATTTTATCCACTGCAAAACAATTGTATCTAGAATCACATACAAAAGCGAAGATCAATAAAGAAATATAAAATAGGAGGATATTATTCTGTATGGTTGGCTGTGCAATATCAATGTTTTTGATTGGCCATAATAGTACCTGTAAGTTGCAACCTCTTAAAATGTTTTTGAGCGCCTGTCCCAACAGAACAGAATCTATCGAGAGCGGATCACTTGAGGTAAAACAACAGGAATAAACAGTGATTTTGGCAGCAAGTCTGAACAAAAAATAGTTGGATAAAGCTGAACTGTAAATATGGATAAAGCTGTGTTTACGTAGCTGAAACAACCCCTGTTCAAATGTAAATTCTGTCTAATGTGTTTAGTGTTACCAATTATAAGACACGTTTTGAGAAAACAGTCTCCTAACTTCTCACACAAGCATGTGACAGATCCAGAAATACATGCAACAGTGCACAAAAAGCATGAATACATGCAACAGAAACGGGTCAAGCATTTAAATCTTTTACACTCTGCAAATGTTTTGGCAAATGTAATCTATAAACTGAAATATACAAACACTACTAAATAAGAGCTAATAATAAGCAAGTTTCTATTCTTGAGTGTAAGACTTGTTTTTTTATGGGGTTAGGCCTATGATTTCCCCCTACTAATTTTTTTAACACAAGGGCACATGACAGGGCTATAAATAGTGAGGACTAAATCCAGGGAGTGCATTTCAAGGTGGGAGGCAGAGTTCAAAATGTGGAGATCTTCTATGCAATGCAATAGCCTCCAAAATCTGTGCACATTATATACATAGATAATGGGGGATTTTGTGCCTATATATAATATAAAATATGTCCCCAGCTAAAGTCCCTCTAGTGAATATTTGCTATTTCCAGCACTGTTTATAACAGACATGAAATTAAGATGTTCTGCATATTTATTTGTAGTTGTCACTCATACTACTCTATATCAACTTTGTTTAGACCCTTTATTTTAAAAACTATAGGGGATTGAGAATAAATGTGTTAACTTCAGTAAGTTATGTCTAAGCATGATTTAAATGGCTGTCATCAATCTGTATTTGCTCTTTACTAGAGAAATCCCCACGCAAGAAGCACAAGTTTCGACCTGGGACGCGAGCTCTCATGGAGATACGCAAATATCAGAAATCCACAGATCTGTTGTTGCGCAAGGGCCCGTTTTCACGACTGGTATGTTTTAAATTCTCATTTTTAGCTTTTAAGGTTAACTTAATGATATTTATTTAAACTTTTATGCATCGATGCAGAATATTTTTATCATAAAAATATATACTACACAGTATACTACACAGCTCTAATATGGTGAGTTTGTATATCATTTTCAAAACAATAATGTCTTTTAATTTAGCCGTTTTGGTGTAAGATCAATTTCTCTTCAGTGATCTGGCTCCAAACTGGATTTTCCAACTTACTTTAATATTTTTAAGCTACTTCGTTTAATCAACCAAGTGAACCATGCTCCAGCTCACCTCTGCAACCCGGCCGGGGCGTGATTAACCAAACCGCGCCCGGCCGTGGTACAGAGCGATCACACTAGTCAGACGAACCAGGCTTTGGGTGTCAAATACAAAAATACAACATACTTGCAGGCTGTAAATCAGAAGCGCCAGATTAGAATTGCCCCACTTTTTGGATAGTCGGCTTTGTACTTTGCCAGGTTCAGGAAACTGCTGCACACACTTAAATAATTTTGTTGTACTGTTCTGAAACCGTTTTATAAATAATACAGCAAAACTGATTTTTACTTTTGTATTCTTTTGAAAGGCCATCCAAAACACTTTCGCAAAGAAACACACAGCATGTGCATAACATGGTGGGGGCTACACTTTAGTGAATACTGAAGCCACGTCTTCTTTCTTGGAATATACATTTAAGCGGCATTATGCAAATATTCCTACACAGGGACGTAGCCATTATAGCTAGGTCTGAATCTCTTTTAGGTAGAATTATAAATTATTTGGTATGAGACTTTGACCTTATATGTGCATAACAGCTACAAAACAAACTTAAGAAAAATGAAAATGTGAAATCGCATCATATGAACTGTTAAAAAGCACTTCATGTATGAAACATCAATTCTTATTCTTATTTATTTTCTTTAATATCTACAAATACTGATACAATGTATAGTTTGAATACACTTGTTTTGGATAAAGGTGTTAATGTAGATTTAAATGGCTCAGATTTATTTGATGACATGATTATTTTTATTCATTTCACATGCATACAGGTACGTGAGGTGTGTCAGACATTTAGCCGGGAGAACTTAATGTGGCAGGGCTATGCACTAATGGCTTTACAAGAGGTGAGTGACCATTATATTTGACTATTTACCTTGTAGGTAAACCTTTTCACGATTCCCAGAAATATATCATATTGGGTTGTCTATGGAAAATGCATGTTGATTCCTCCTATTTTTCCCAATTAGTGTAATGCATGTTGTGAGTTTGTTGTAATCTCATCGGATTAAGAGAAAAACTACATATTTTTATTTATGATGGTAGTGAAAAAAGTACCAACGTTGTATAAAAAAAGCTTACATTTTTGTTAATTTTTGTTCTTTAGGCTGCAGAGGCGTTCATGGTCCGTTTGTTCTCTGATGCCAATCTCTGTGCTATTCATGCCAAGAGGGTGACATTGTTTCCACGTGATATACAGCTTGCCCGTCGAATCAGAGGTGTTGAAAACATGTGAAGTTATATTTTCTTTTCTTTTTTTTGGACTGGATACAGTGTATAGACATGTTTTAAATTTCCTATACTTTTCAGACCTCAAATTTAATGTTCAAACAATTAAAATAAGCATCCAAGAAAGTTACATGTATGTCTGAAACATGGAAACATTTTAAATGGTTTTTATTGTAATGTATAAAAAGTTCAGTGTTGTAAAGTTATGTTTGTTGTTAATAAACATGTTGTTTTATAGTACTGCTGATTACGTACATGTTTTTGTTGGCAGTTGTTTGTACAGTTAACTTTAGATTGCTTCTTTCAACAATAGACATTGTTTATACATAAGAAAGCATAAATTGTGGCATTTGGGAGTTAGATTTCAAAAACTTAATAATAAAGGAGTACATTTTATTTGTATTTTACATTTTCTTAGCTAATAATAAACCTTTAAATATAAGTTTGCTTTCTTTTATCTTCCTTTCAGTTAATAATGCAGAATACAAGCACTGTTCTGGATAACAGAATAGTTTATAAATGTATTTTACCTAAAACTTTTACTGTAAATGTCATGATATTTTGTACAAATTATTTTTTATCATATAATTTAAAATCTCCCTGAACATTTTATGATTGCTGTCACTTTAAAATAACACACACAGTAAAACCTAAAATGAGGAGCCAGGTTTTATAAGTTGATGTATTTTGTCCTCTAGGTGGCAGCAAAGCCATGTGTGCATGTCAGAAATTCAACCAGTGTGCTTGCCCAGATCTCTACATATAATAATTAAGAGCATGTGAGGGTAAACTGCAAGCTTTATTCATTGTATTTTGTTTATCAGATTTTACATTTAAAGGGGAAATCTGACTTTTTCCATGTTAAAATGATATAATTGGATCCCTCGTGTTGCTACTGTCAACCTATAAAATATGAAAAAGATTAACCCAGTAACTTAGTTTTGGTAAATCATTCTCTGCAAGCATGTGAAAAAAATAGGTCATTGAAATTCCCCCCCCCCCCCCTCGTGATGTCAGAAGGGGATAATACCGCCTCTTAATCTGCACCACAGCACTTTCTTTTAGTGCAGAGATCAGCTCATTTGCATTTAAAAGGACACACCCAAAAACAGCACATTTTTGCTTACACCTACAAAGTGGCACTTTTAACATGTTATAATGAATTATCTATATGTTATTTTGAGCTAGAATGTCAAATATGTACTCTGGGGACACTAAAGATTTTTTAGATCTTTAAAAAGTCTTGTGAAATGTCCCCTTTAACACATTTGGCAGATGCTTTTACTTTCAGTGAAAGGTTGGGCTACATCCAAGTATGCTTGTTGTACATGAGACACAAGGCATGATGTGTCTTATCAAGTGACCCATGTTAAAGATAAAGCCTTCATGTCCAGCGGGCTGAGTTGGGTTCTGAAATGCATAATACACTCTAATAATAATTATGCATAAGAAAGAATAAACTATTTGTACACATCCAGTGTTCGAATTGAAGGGGTCTGGGGGGGTCCCGGACCTCCTATTAGAGGTCTACACGGGTCCAAAAATTCCTACCCGAACCCGATCAGACCCGCAAATGTGCTACACTGAACCGACCCGGACCCGTCTGTTGTTTTGAAAGCTGGACCCGGACCCGACCCGGACCCGTCTATTATTTAAAAGCTGGACCCGGATCCGACGAAGACCCGTCTATTATTTAAAATCTGGACCCGAACCCGTCCGGGAAGACACAGACCCGACCGGCAAATATTCTTTAGCTAAATGTTATTTATAAGTCAATAAACAAGTAGCGAAAATTAAACTTTTTGTCTTACCCATAGAAGTTATGGTGCGTTCCAGGCAGGTTTTTAAACCCGTGAGTTACGACTTCAAAACCACGACTCACGACCCTATGCGTTCCAGGCAGCCTGTAACTCGTGTTTTCACAACCTTCTACCGGTGAAAGTGCTCTGGAACGGCAGTCAAACCCGTGACTTCCCACCCGTGAACTCGTACTAGATCGATGTACTCCCAGTTCAAAGTCGTGAGTCGTGGTTTTGAAGTCGTGAGTTACGGGTTATAGGTTGCCTGGAACGCAGCATTAGTCTTCTCCCTCCTTGTACCTGTCTGTGTGATGCACAATCCTTATTTCCAAGAAAGTTCCATCCATGTTATTCCTCTCTTGACGATGAAATGTTTTATGCTTATTCCAGCTTTTAAAGTCCACTTTACAGTCATGGTGATTAATAACGCAGTTTTACATCGGGTCAACTTGCTTAATAATGTTTGCCCATTTGGATTATAATAACGATTGCTCGTGCAGTGCCATGGCTGCTTTCGTTGCTTCTTTGCTATCATCTCTGTGCTCTTTGAGTCGCGAAAACTTTAGATATAACAGCAAGACGGTCAATTTATAATATTATTATAAAAATAAGAGAAGTCAGTGCAAAATGCGCGGTACGGCGGAATAAGTCCCGCCTTCTAAATAAAAGAGCCAATAGTCAAAGGTAAAGTCATTGCGTCTCACTGCAGAAGCTCCTGATTGGTAGCCAGAGCAGAGACACAGTAAAAGAGCACATGCGCGTTAGCTGCCTGGTTGGAGCAACCAAATATAAACTTTTTAACGCAATTTTAGCGTCATAGAAAAAATGTATGCAACAGTTCATCTAAGTTTTTGTTGCTGATTTTGAAATATTTTATTTAAATGTGAGTGTGTGTTCTCCGAGTTCGATTGACCTCGGGTATTAGCCACAATGTTAAACAGACCCGGGACCCGAAGTAATAGATTGAGACCCGACCCGGACCCGGCTGATCATTTAAAATATAGACCCGAACCCGTACGGGTCCCGGGTCGGGTCCCGGGTCTTCGGGTCTCGGGTCTTCCGTGTAGACCTCTACCTCCTATAAGCCTTAAGGGACCCCCCATAAAGCACAAAAATATAAATTAGGGGGGTCCCCTGGTTTTTATTAAAATTAAAATACTACATACATTTTCATTTTGCGTGTCACAAAGCGATACTGTCCATTATTTGTCCCAATTTCGCAATAAAATAATTCAAATGACTTCTGTCCGAAATAAAGAAACTTGCGCCTCATGCTGTTTTCTGGAGGAATTGACAGACGAGTTAATGTCTCTATCTGCGTGTGGAGTATTTTCCTCAGTTGCGGTAAGAATCTTTAGTAATCTTTAGGTTTAAAGGCGCTCTAAGCGAATAATGTGCGACGTCACTTCCTGTTGATGTTTGAACTGTTTTCAAACAGACAGAGCGTAGCTAACTCCTCCCCCTCCCTTCCGTGCTTTCATGAACGCGCCCAACTCCCACCCCCAAATCCTTCTTGTCGTTTATTGGCTGGAACCCTTTGTTTTGTTTTGTGCTGCTAGGTTTGGCCATTTGTTGATATTGCCGTTTGTGAAGCCTGGGCTGTCTACAGAGATCGCGTTTTTTTACAGTTTGATCAGCGGACAGGCAGCAAGCAGATAGTGAGGAGATGTTTCCGGTATGTAACAAAAAATGTTTTATGGTCTAAAACGCTTCAATTCGCTTAGAGCACCTTTAAGGGTTTTTTTTTTTAAATCTTCTCAAACAATTATTTCATAACAGTGCCAAAGCTATCCACTCAGACTGACGGCTGGTCAACCCAGTCATACAAAATATTTTATTAGGAAAGCAGAAGAAATCACGCTTAAATGATAATAATTGATAGTCTCTTTAATACTTAGCCTATCGCTCAACTACGCATCTTTCAGAAATAAATAATTATTTGTAGAAAGTATATTTTGCATGTGTTTTTTTAAACCTTGGAAAAATGTAACATGCAGGGCCGAAGTGGGACTCATTTTCAGCCCTGGAGTTTCATGTCTTAGACCGGCCCATTTTAGTTCACCACTGACTATATTAAAATAATATAATTAAATCCTCAGTGCACTATTCTTTGCAGCCTTGCAATTAATATATTTTCCAAAAATATCCTTTCCAATTCAATGCAAATAGTCTAAAAACAGTTATGATTTTGCCATCATGCAGCCCTACCATAAGGTATTTTAAAGGCTCTCTAAGCGAATCTGCGAGACGTTAGTTATTGTTGACGTTTGAAACTGTTTTCAAACAGACGGAGCGTAGCTAACTCCTCCCCCTCCCTTCCGTGCTTTCATGAACGCGCCCAACCCCCACCCCCAAATCCTTCTTGTCGTTTATTGGCTGAAATACTTTGTTTTGTTTTGTGATGCTAGGTTTGGCCATTTGTTGATATTGCCGTTTGTGAAGCCTGGGCTGTCTACAGAGATCGCGTTTTTTTACAGTTTGATCAGCGGACAGGCAGCAAGCAGATAGTGAGGAGATGTTTCCGGTATGTAACAAAAAATGTTTTATGGTCTAAAACGCTTCAATTCGCTTAGAGCACCTTTAATATTATTCAATTAAACTTATTCAAAAACTGCTGAAAAGGAACAAATGTTTTCCCCTATATTTTTTACCCTAGCGTTTTGCATGAAATAGATGAAGAATAACTATTAATAGATTAATCATTGTTACATATATAACTTACCGGTAGATTTTTACCTTTTTTTTACATTTACATTTACCTTTTATCAAGGTATCAAGTTGCGCTCAAGTTTATTTTAAATCTAAACGTGCAGCAAGTGCACTCAAATAGACGCGTCTAAAACAAAACTCGTGTTCACAGGCGACCGCTTTGAAAAGCAGAAGGCGGCGGCGCGTCATGCGTTGTCCATGCGTTTTAAATGAATATGGACCCTAATTATGATTATGAACGCAAGAATTACTTCGTGGTCGGAAGTTGGGGCACAATCAACTTGGTCATAAAGCGGTGGGGACGTATACCACCCGCAAATTATGCGAATGGGGCTGCTGTGAGTGCTGTGGACAGCAACCTTCAACCTGGTGGCATGATAACTATCTTTAAAATTATGTATCTTTAAAAAGATTAATTATATGTAATTTATACAGTGAAGAAGACAGTGTTATTATTCATTTGATTCTATTTATGTACCTAAATACTACTGTTAGATCTTGCTTTATTTGTAACTTTGTTCTTTTCTATTTTTATATGCTCATAATTTCCAGTTTTGCTGATCCGAAAATTATTCAATCTATGACTCAAAAAACGCAATGTAATTATCCATTTAACCACTACTATATAGTAAAATTATGTAATTTAAGAATGAGTCCACCCTATTTCACCCCTATTCTGTTTAAAAGTTCTGCCCTTGCCAGTGTTTCACACTAATTTGAGGGGTAAACTTTTTTAGAGTTTGAGTTAAGGGTAATTTGGGGTTTCTTTGATTAAAACCAGGATCAGATGATTGTTGATGAAGGACGATCACATCTTACGTTGTGAAATCACAGCGACCCTATAATGAGGGGGGTGTAGCTTGGCTGGGGGGTGGGGCTTAGCTAGGGGACCCCCCATAAGCTTTGACATAATTCGAACACTGCACATTTCTCTAATAAGACAACTTTTCAGAGAAATTGTATAAATGTTAATGTTACAATATGCATCCTTAAGTTCAATTGCTGTGAACCGCTAGTTAGATGAATGTATGTGTGCATGAGCATAGTAAATCTGTTGCTTTGTAGATGTCTGCCCGAAGGTGCACAGGTCACGTGCACCCATGTCTTTCTTGTGAATGGCCCGTTTTCTCAGAAGAAGGGATTTTCTATTTGTATTTTCTCTTTAATGTTTTGACAGAATGTTTATGTGTTTGTAAGTTAAAGGGCTTATTGTGGTTTAAAAATAAATTCTGCTGTATCAAATCTTTGACTGTATGTTTATAGTTTACATAGACAAGCTCTTACATTAGTTTAACCCTTACTTGGTGTTAATAACAGCTGCACTGATTTGATGTTAGTGGACAAATTTGGGCACTTTGTGATTCCATTTTTATATAACATACTGTGGTGTGAAAAAGTGTTGGCATTTTTATTTTCTTTACATATTTGTCACACTTTAATGTTTCAGATCATAAAGCACATTTAAATATTAAAAAAGTGCTTGCCCCCCTTGAGTTCTGTCAGTTTTGAGTTCTGTCAGGATAAGGTTATAAAAAAGCAATTTCTAAAGCTTTGTGACTCCAGCGAGCCACCTTGAGAGACATTATCCACAAAAGGTGAAAACATGGAACATTGATGAAGGAGTGGCCGGCCGACCAAAATTACCCCAAGAGCATCACAAAAGACCCCACAACAACATCCAAAGAACTACAGATACCACTTGCCTCAGTTAAGGTCAGTGTTCATGACTTCACCATAAGAAAGAGACTGGGCAAAAATGGCATGGTTTGTTCCAAGACAAAAATAACATCAAGGCTTGTCTCGGTTTTGCCAGAAAACATTGTGATGATCCCCAAGACTTTTGGGAAAATACTCTTTGGTTATTGAGTCTCACAGCTATAAGAAGCTTCTGACCATGAATTAACATGAAAAAAGAAACCGGAGTCTGTGAGTTACTGTACAGCAATGGTGGGCGTGGCACTAAAAATGCTTCCTCACATTTACATGAAAATTCTTTAAGAGACCGATGTTGTCAGACTTGCGTCAATCTGAGGTCTCTAGAAATCAGATTAAAATGAAAGAATGGTTAAAAAAAATCTAACTCCCATGGGTGCCACTCACCAATTAAACATAATGAGATCATGTGTATCAACCCTAACCTTAAGCCCTGTTCACACCGCCAACAACTTTCTCTTTCACAACAAGGCCAATTTCTGATTATCACAGTTAAGAATGTCATTGCTGCTTTAGATGCAGTTCTAAACGTAGGCTCGGGAGGAGCCTAAACATTCAGGCCTGTCAATCATCATCATCATGGGCGTATATAAGACAGCCTTCAGGCCTTCCTGTCCAGCTGCTTTCTTTTCCGACATCCCTCCTCCTCCCCATCTCCTCCTTCGCTCTCTCTTTCTTCCTCTTTGCAGTTCCGTTGCATTGGGTTGAACTTGTGGCTCGAGCCCCAGCCTCAGGTTCGCTCTCTCTGAAGGTTCAGAGCTCAGGTACAGAGCTCCCTTCGAGGACAGCAAGCCAAGTTTGTTTACCATTAATCATTAAGACCTGAATGCGCAGGCGAACTAGTGAAACATAGTTTATTTCATGTTAAATCACTTTTACTCCACTAAAGTAACATACAAGTTGTAAGGGTTAGGTAAAGGTATACCATTAGTTAAGTATAAAAACAATAGAGGTCCATCACTAATGCTGGGTACACACCAAAACATTTTTTACATCTTATAAGATTTTTAAAAATGTGATAGACCACAAACATGAGGATAAAAAAATCCTAGATTAAACCGTTTTGCACCTATTGTGTGTGGTGTGCCATGATGTGTCAAAGACAGCACACCATACACAAACAGATTTTCAACCAGAGTCTCGACTTTAACACAGAATAAGCATGGCAGACGATATGAAGGAAGAAATTTCAATGATAGTGTCACCGGGTGACGATCTATAGGAGCGGAACTAAAAGGGTGAAGGATGAGTTCCGCCCGGACGTTTTATTCCGAACACCGGAATCCCCGGGGCTTCCCCGAAGTCAAAAATCAAGCCCTATTGCATACAGGTGAGGGCGATTAAGACAGCGATTGCTGATAGGCGAATGAGGAGAGAAGGCAGAGTACAAAAGGACCTTTGAAGATAGCAGACGGGGTGCTTTTGGTGTACTTTGTGTGCGCTTTGTTGCTGCTGTGCAGACTCGCTTTATCGTTCTATATCGATCCCTTGGGGATGAAGGAGGTGTAAGACGACCGGGTGAAGAGAATTACTGGGCGATTTCAAGTGTGACTGTGTCACTATCGAGTCAGGAAGTTCATTGCTGTGGGATTGTGTTGACGACAAAGCGTGAGTAACAGCTGATGTGTGTTGAAGAAGTATTTATAAGAAGAGCTACTTGGTGTGTGTTGAAGGTCCCTGGCCCCACCAAAGAGAGGAGCGTGGGTGAGCCGTGGATCGACCAGAAACACGGGTAAGAAACTCGACTGGGGAAACGTGTGTTGTCTGTCTATCTGGCCCTGCGGAGAAAGGAAGCGTGGGTGAGCCGAAGAGGTAACTGTGAACATACTGGGGCTGCATTGATCAACATTGTGTATTAACCCGTCTTCTCTAGGGATAGAACAACGTCCCACCCGTCTCACGAGGTAGTCAAAGCCAGGCGGCTCCAGTCCATATATTCACGTAAAGTGTGTGTGCAGAGTGCTGTGGGTAAATTGTGATTATCAATTGTGTTTACACTAAAGCTTGCTGTGTATGCTGTGCTTGTAGCGACCAAAGCTGCCCTGGCCTGGACGGGTCGTGAGAAGGAGAGAACACGCTGTGGTCTGAGCCCTATGAGGAAGGGAAATTACACTTCTTTTTTGTTTTGCCTCTCTGTGTGTTAGCAGGAGTCACGCCACCCCAGCTGGCAGGCAGTGGTGAAGCCCGGCGGTACATCGGAGTGAGTAGCAGCCAACGTGCATTGTACGGATGGAGGGTCGTAGTGGTGTGCAGATATATCCCACCGAAACCTTGGGTGTGGGCGGAGCCTCGTCGAGAGTTCGCCCCAGCTCGTTACCCCGGTGACCATAACAGAAGGGGGAGCTAGGGAAGCGTTCGGCTCTGCGCCACACGACTCCTCAGTCCCCACGACACCCCGGAAACTTAGGTGAAGGGTGGAGGTATACCATGTGTGAACGCTGCTGCGAAAACCCACTGCCTGTAACAGCAACGAGAAGTCTAAGTCTTGTGAGTAACTTACCATTGTGATGTGATACCTACCTCTGCTTACAGCAACACCTTAAAGAGGAACGAACCGTGTCAATAGCGTGAACCACTTACCTGTGTCCCAGTGAACAGCCCGAAGTGGATGGAAAGTCCAAGTTTTGTGAGTACTTACCATTGTGATGTGTTACCTACCTCTGCTTGCAGCAACGTCTTAAAGAGAAACGAACCGTGTCTATGGTGTGAACACTTGCCTGTGTCTGAGTGAACGCCCCGAAGTGAATGGGAAGTCCAAAGTCTTGTGAGTAACTTACCATTGTGACGTGTTGCCTACCTCTGCCTACAGCAACGTCTTAAGGAGGGACGAACGGGACAAATAGCGTGAAACTCTCACCGGAGCCCCAGTGGATGTCCCGTAGCGAACGAAGAGCTCAAGCCTTGTGAGTGTCTACCTTAGTGGCGTGTAACTGTCACCGGGTGACTTAGGGCGGAACCGAAAATGGAGAGGAGAGGTTCCGCCCGGATAGAATTTTTAAGCGCACCCTTCACTTCCTGGTCTCCCGGGCAACGCAAATTGTGCAGAAACGAGCCACAGGTGCAGCACATTAAAGAAGCAGCTCCGATTGGAGGAAGAGATGAGGATGGGACACATAAATGGAGCTGTAGCAGCACACAAGGGAGTTGTTGTTTCGGGCACGAGGTCCACTACTGCCTAGGGCAGACCCAAATCACACGCTCCGTCCTCGGAGGAACCGGAGGGCGCCGTTGATCCACAGAGCGCTTAGAGCGAGAGGAGAGCGTACGGCAGCCAAGAGAGGCAAAAGAGGACGGAGCTGTGAGGGAGTTGTTTCGGGCATGAGCGCCTTTTTATTGCCTAGGGCAGACTGAACCACACGCCCTGTCCTTGGAAGAGCCGGAGGGCGCCGTTGATCCACAAGAGCGCTTATAGCGAGAGGAAAGAGTGCGGCAGCCAGGGGAGGCGAAAAGGACGGGGCTGTGAGTTAAAGGAGCACTGCAACGGAGGCTTTTTTTTAGAAACGTTGATTCGAAGTCTTGTTGATTACCCTAGTATACTTACGAAGGCATCCCGAACCTTAAAGGTTGAAAAACACACGGAGTGTTTGATGAATGGAGACCAAGAGAAACCGGGGATTGAAACTGACATTGTTGTGAGTACCAAGTGCAAGTTGTAAATGTCTTGTGTATCGTTCTAGCTGCATGTGAGATTCCTCTAGGAGGAAGGAGATGGCCCTACCCCTATTATAGCGTGGTGGGTGAGCCGAGTGGACATTCACCGAAGCCGTCACAATGACGACACCACTAGCTGGGCCGCATTATTCATCGCCAGGTCTGACCGAAGTGAAGTAAAGGAAGACGGGAGTCCTTTTTGTGCACTGAGCGTGGTGGGTGAGTTTTTGTGCTGTGAAAACCTTTAATTTTGACGTGGTGTTGTACATTGCTGTGGGTTGCTGTGGATTGCTGTATGTCTTGTCTGACAGACCCCCGCCTGCCACACACTTCGCTAAGGGAAGACCAAGAGGCTGCCGGCCTTAGCTTAATACAACTTTACATATGTTGTGAGCATGTTTCAGATCCCAGAAAGTAGCACTGTGCCCCGGGACGATCCTTGCCCGCCTAGACATTTGGTGGGTGTGGCGAGCGGAAACGAAGAGCTGGAGAAGCAGCAGCATTGTGAGTACGATTTGTGGCTATTATCATTCAATACTGTCAACTGTGCGAGTCTTATTGTTGCAGAGAGCGAGGTGAAGCGATCTCATCGTCCCATGGCCTCTACAAAGGGGCGCCCCTGTCCAGCGTTCGAACGCCTGACGGCAGCGAGGAAAGGGAAGCGCTCGGCCCGGTGAGACGTTGAGCTATCCCACCCCCCTGCCACCGCACAGCCGTCGAGAGGGTTCGCCCCCGACGCCACGTAGGGACGACTTGCTCCACTAGACGCTGTGTCCAGCAGAGAGGTGAGAGCCATTCAAAGCCAATTAACTGTGCTTCTGTGTCCAAGTTGATACCTGTGAAGGAAAGAACAGAGGGAGTGAATAACCTGAGGAGAGATCGAAGAAACCTGTACTTGCGGTACGCTGTGTCCAGCCGAGAGGTGAGAGCCATTCAAAGCCAAGTCACTGTGCTTTTGTGTCCAAGTTGATACCTGTGGAGAAAGGAACCGAGAGAGTGAATAACCTGAGGAGAGATCGAAGAAACCTGTACTTACGGTACGCTGCGTCCAGCCGAGAGGTGAGAGCCACTCGAAGCCTAATAACTGTGTTTTTGTGTCCAAGTTGATACCTGTGGGGAAAAGAACAGAGAGAGTGAATAACCTGAAGATAGAGCAACGAAACCTGTACTTACGGTACGCTGCGTCCAGCCGAGAGGTGAGAGCCACTCGAAGCCTAATAACTGTGTTTTTGTGTCCAAGTTGATACCTGTGGGGAAAAGAACAGAGAGAGTGAATAACCTGAAGATAGAGCAACGAAACCTGTACTTACGGTACGCAGTGTCTAGCCAGGAGGTGAGAACCATCCACATCCGATTAACTGTCTCTTCGCCAGTTGTTACCTGTGGAGGAGAGAGAAGAAATAGTGAGTGACTCGACGAAAGTTGTGAAAGCAGGAGGAAGAGCCGCACCAGGGAGACCCAGGTACGCAGCCCGAATAAGAATCCACAACACTCATTTGCTTTTGATTCTGCCTCCAGGAGGACAAAGGAGCGTGCCACAGATACCCTAGACCAGGTTGGAGCCTGAGTCTCACGCCCCCCTGGTCCACAGTGTCCCGGACCTTTTCTTCGCTCCCCTGCTCCCTGTCCGTGGCCCACCTGGAGGGACGGATGTTAGTTTTAATCCCCCCTCCCCATTACCCAAGAACATTTTAAATATTTAATAAATCAATAAAGATTATTTTTATACTTACCTGTCGTAGTTGTCTGGTCATTGGGTTGGCTTTGGGGACCTCCTCGAGGTGGAAGTGGAGAAGGGGCGTGGTTTTAGCCATTAGTGGCCACCCCCTGGGTGTGACATAACCTACCTTGCTCCAGTACGTGCCCCAGAGTGAACGAAGATCCTAAGTCCTGTGAGTAATTTACCTGCAAAGTGTGTAACCTACCTTGACCCATAGTAACCCTCGAACGAGAAACGAGCCGCCGACGTAGTGTGAGTATCCACCTCTGGCCACGGTTTGCACCCGTGGGGCGTGAGTTCCCCGAGGGACCGGGACGTCCAGCCAGGGAAACCTATCGGGAGAACAAGAGACCGAAGAGGTTAGGCAAGTAGCAACGAGTACAGAAACAAGCCACTAATAGGGTTCTCCCCTGTCTGCCTCCAGGAAGAAGCAGAGGGCGCCACGAGTCCAAGGACCAACCAAGGAAAGAGTCGCAGTACCCGTTTCATGGTCCAAACCGCCTGGAGGTGAGAAAAAGATTGTTTTAAACTGCCCTTTCCCTCTGCTTTCCTTCTAATTTATAGAATACTTGTTTGTCTGGTCATTGGGGTGGTCTTGGGAAACTCCTCGAGGTGGCAATTAGAGAGGGGCGTGACCCTTATAGAGATCTTGGGTCCGCTCCGGCCTGTGACAATAGTGTTTGGAATAATTTTCACAGAAAATATAAGGGAAATAAAGAAAAGGGTTGGGGTGAAAACTTTGAGACAGCGGGAACATGGTCCATCTCTGCTGTCCACATCAACTTCACTTTTTGCTGGCCATGAATGCTTCTGTCTTCCATCGTCTCACTTTCTGATTGGATATTGTTAATTTCACATGATAATCTCAAGAGCGTGTTTAGGTTTGCTCGACTTCATGCTGTGCCGTAAGAATCGACAGCCGGATGACATCAAAGTACCGCAAGAGCAATTCGCACAATCAGGAGTTTGCTTTTAAATCGCTGTCGCGGAACTTTGATGTCATCCAGCTGTCGGTTCTTGTGGCGGAGTATGAAGTCGAACAAGTCTTTGGGGTTCCCTTCACACATCAGGATTTTGTTTTGTTATTTTTTTGGGCCATTTTGCCTTTATTGATAGACAGTAATTGAGAGACGACAGTAAAGTACAGGGTGGAGAGAGGGGCATGGGATCGGCAAAGGACCTCAAGCCAGGACCCGAACTCGGGTCACCGGAAGCGCGTCTACACCACATGTCGGAGCACCGTCCACCACACCATCAGCTCTGACACATCAGGATTTCACGTGACTGCAGTGATGTTGATGACTTGTTATCCTCAGATATGAAGTTTTTTTAACAGCGTGCGTCTCCCTCAGATTGTAAACAAAGCCTGGCCACACAAAAAAACAAACAGCTGGGGCGCACCAGATAACACGTCAGCCGTGTCCGTACGTCATCCGCGGCACTGCAGTCACGTGACTTCAGTCTCACGCATGCTCTTCACAACAGACGTGGAAGAGAAGACAATGCTGAATAAAGTCTTCATTCTTGTTATTTTTGGAGCAAAATGTATATTCGATGCTTCACACATTCTAACTGACCCACTGATGCCACATGGACTACTTTGATGATGTTTTTATTACATTTCTGGGCATGGACAGTATACCATACATAGATTTTCAATGAGGGGTCAACAAGCTCTTGGACTACATATAACACATCTTAAACTTTGTTCCGAAGATGAACGGAGGTCTTACGAGTTTGGAACAAAATAAGGGTGAGTCATTAATGACATTATTTTCATTTTTGGGTAAACTATCCCTTTAATTAGCACGTAGCGCTAACTTAACAGTCACAACTTTGTTTTTAGCATTTTAACATCATTGTTCTTAATTAAATGTGTAATTAAATGGTGGGGGTATATCTCGACTTTAACGTCACAATTGTTGTTATGTTGAGATTGGCCTGTTTTCCAGCAGTCTTTTGCATGCACAGGGTTTAAATAAAAATTACCTTATTATTCATCTATGGCTTGGTGAACACAGTTTTTTTTAATTCTATGGCACCTTTAAATATGTATTATTCAAAGGTACTTTAAGATACCATATATTAATATCTAGTAAGATTGTCATGTCTACCAGGTGCTTACAACAATTCCAGCACATAATATTCTAGACCAAAGTTTTAAATCAGTAATTATTAAGTAACCATTTAAGAAGGACAATGTTGTTTGACAGTTAAATTAGTGAGTGGTACACGTAGCAACTCTGGAATTTTGTTATGCATTTCAGCACAACCCTCATGCGAAAGATAAAATAGTCTGACCAGTAGGACTGGTTTAGCACAACCTATAGCTTTGTTGGCTTACATTTGATATCTTTAAACAGTCGCTTGATTCTAGAACATTAAAGTCAAGACAAAATTTTATATTGAGCCTAAACCATTTGACTGAAGTTATACATAACAGTTTGGATTTACAGACAAAAATTAATAAGGAAGAATTTAAAGGTGTCCAGTCACTCTCTAAATAAAAAATAATGCCACATCCTGAATTCATGAAAACACATGCTAAAGTGATTCTAAAGTAGTTTATAATACAACACACGCAACACATTGAAAAACAACAGTAATTTCTTAAACTCTCTTGTATAGTGTCAATATATTTCCTTATATAAAGGCTCTTGTGTTTTTAACTCCACCCCATGTTATAAAACCTCTCTCTTGGCTTAGATAAAGCCAGGGCTATGCCTTATTGAGCAAAAATAAAGATGTTAAGCATATTTTATAAACGGGGTATATTTAAAAAAAAAAAAACATTTATTGTGGGCTATGAGTTAAAAGTAAATTTAAAGACAGGAAGAGACCAGTGCCAGAAACTTTGATGAGCCGGAGCCAGTGTCACATATTTTTAAATCTAATAACTTCCTGGTGTATGAGATTTCAAAGCATTATCAGCTAAAGAAAAGCCAATAAAAGAACAGACATAGATGAATGTTTGGTCCTTGTCCATACTGCTCCAATCAAATACAGTCTCACTTACATAAAGTGGTGGCCAAAATTTTTAGAACTTTAAATCTTTACAATGGCCACTACTGTATCTATAAAGTCATTATTATGCTCTATAAACCATAGAATAGAGCCATTATAAGGAGATTTAGGTCATTTTTCTTACTGGTCCCCTTAAGCGCATAGAGCAGAAGGCATGGGATAACATTACTGATGAATTTCAGAGGAAATATATTGACACTATACCATTAAGAAATGTAACATTACTGTTGTATTTCAAAGTTGTTTGTGTTGTATTATACACTACTTTAGTATCAGTTTAGCATAAATGTGTTTTCATAAACTCAGGACATGGCAAACACACTGAATTCGTTTCAAATGCACTTCCTGCATTATTTAAAGAGTGACTTGACATTTTTAACACCTTTAAATTCTTCCTTATTAATTTTCTCCATAGGTATTAAAAAAGTTACAAATAAAAATAATATTTTTAAATATATCTAGGATTGTCACTTGATTTATTTAATAACACAAAATATTGAAAAATTAAACAAAATAAATCAATTATAGATATTAGTCAACATTATGTGATTTTTTTTTATTTATGCAATGCACTTTTATTTCGGTATTACTTTTTTCTTGTTGTATAAGTTAATTTCACTGATTTAACATGATTACAGCCCTAGATTGATCACATAACATTGCAAAAGTATTTCAAAAGAACATTTTAAAGGTTAATAAAATGTCTGACACTTTTATTTTTTAGAATTACATTTAAATTTTTCATTACATTAAGCTGACGCTTTTATCCCAAGCGACTTACAAAGATTCGGAAACACTAAAAGAGATGTGTCATAGAGAGGCAATAGTAAAAAAATGTTTTCAATATTTCTAAACAATACCTGTTGAGAGAAAAAGAAAGTGTGTTATTTATTTTTTATATTTTTTTCTGAAAAAGGATAAGAGAAAGAAGTGCGGTCAATATCTATGTCAAGTAGTTTTGGAAGAGATGGGTTTTTAATTGTTTTTTGAATGTTGCAAGAGATGTGGCTGACCAGATTGAAATAGGAAGATCATTCCACCAGTGAAGGAAAACAAGCGGGAACGTGATTAACGACTCTATAAATGTTTTTAACAGCAAAAACCCTAATCTTGTACAAGAGTATATTTAGTGTGTGGTATTCTTCTATACGTTCTTGGTTTCAGAATGCTCAAACCAATGCTCCAAACCACAGCAGCTCATTAATGAACTTCTTTCTAACTGCAACTTGGCAACAGTAGATTTATGAAAGGGAGACAGCAAGAGAGGTTTTATAACATGGGGGCGGAGTTTAAAACACCAGAGCCTTTGAAAGTTATGTTTCATTGAGGTTTGTATGAGGCCGTGTGTCTGCCAAAGCAGTTTTAGGCAGCTATGCTATGAGCTATGTGCTCTTCTGAAAACGCTAATATCCAAACAGAAAGGTGATACAAGTATCTGATTTGACAGAGATTTATCAACAACTTCTGGTTGTAAAGATGTTGATATGGATACTCGGCAATGATTAACTTCTCCATTGATCATTAATTGTATAAGTACACTGAAAACCCTACTAAGTTGGCTGAACTCATTTGATTCAGTAAACTCATTCCCTCAATTAAACTAAATAATACATCTCCCAAAAACTTAAATATTTGAGTTCACTAAACTTGGTGGCCACATAGATTGAACTTAAATTGTTAAGTTCACCAAACTTGGAGTTTGTACAGTGTACTTAAACAATTAAGTTCACTTTGTGTTCATTTTCATTTAATTTTATATAACAAGGTGTAATGAAAGGTATTCAGGACTGATTCAGTCACTGAATGAATGAATGAACTTAATTCTCGACAGAAGCACACAACAAACTGTACTGTTCACATGTATCTTCATTTAAGTGGAGTGAAATGGTGCATGCATATGGAAACACTGATCACCTGAACGGTGACTTCACAAAAAAACTATAAATTACAGCAAATAATGCTGTGAAGAGTGTAAAACTCATTTAATAAGCAATTGTTTACAGTATATGTCCCATCAGTTCAATTAATTCTTTGAATTTAATCATTCAAAATTTTCATGCACAAGGACTTAAGGGTATTCCTCACAGCATTTTTGTACTGATAATTAAGTTGATTTTTTTAAGTTTCTGTTTTTTGTAAATTAATAAGTTAAATGAATAAAGATTGTTAAGTTATGGATCCAAAATGCAAAGTCATGATTGCTTGAGCAGTAAAAAATCAATAAAGCAACTATATAATGAA
Organism: Paramisgurnus dabryanus; assembly: GCF_030506205.2. Taxonomy (NCBI): domain Eukaryota; kingdom Metazoa; phylum Chordata; class Actinopteri; order Cypriniformes; family Cobitidae; genus Paramisgurnus; species Paramisgurnus dabryanus. The sequence continues at coordinate 31,390,788 of NC_133355.1, read as the reverse complement.
GTAGACCCTCAGCACTTCAATGGCATTTTTTTCAGTAAAAATTCACACAGTTCAAGAAATAAATAAAAAAAAGGCCAAAGCATTAGTGATAGACAATAAAAATAGACAAAAAAAAAAACATAATTAAACTTGTTATTATCAGGAAGATTTATTTAGCATTCCACAGACATGCAAACATGTGAAAGGAGAGGGTAAATGCAGTTCTTTCATTCAAACAAAAACATTAAGATTTGGCAAATAAAATAATAAAAATATTAAATGCAAGTTAATATAAAAAATATGTTGCTGTACTTTTTAAAAAAAAGATGTGTCAACAATTCATGTTAAAAACAAATTTTCCCTGAAAGTATCAGTATAGACAGTTTAATCGGAAGCATGTGCGCTGACGCGATACACGTCTGGATCCGAACTTTACTTTCGGTTTAGTTTTTTTTAATGGCCTGACTAGTTGCTAAACTGATCTCTTGAACAAATGCCTCATCAAAAATAACAAATGTTTTGGTTTCCTAGGTAATCTATGTGTTGTTTTTTTTTGCTTGTTATATAAATAAACTACGTTTAAAGAACTTTGTTGTTATTTATTCTTATTTATTCTTATTCTGAAGTTACGTGCGGACCACGACAGACGTTTGTTTATGTTGTTACTGCTGAAACCGTCTATACTGCCAGTGGAAAGTGAATAATGTACAGAAGATATGTACCATTAGATTAAACCTACAACCCCAAAACAGAAAAAGTTGGGACACTGTAGAAATTGTGAGTAAAAAAGGAATGGAATAATTTACAAATCTCATAAACTTATATTTTATTCACAGTAGAATATAGATAACGTATCAAATGTTGAAAGTGAGATATTTTGAAATGTCATGCCAAATATTGGCTCATTTTGGATTTCATGAGAGCTACACATTCCAAAAAAAGTTGGGACAGGTAGCAATAAGAGGCCAGAAAATTTAAATGTACAAATAAGGAACAGTTGAAAGACCAATTTGCAACTTATTAGGTAAATTGGCAACATGATTGGGTATAAAAAAGCCTCTCAGATTGGCAGTGTCTCTGAGAGGTCAAGATGGGCAGATTCTCCAAATGCTGCGGCGAAAAATAGTTTTCTGAGTTTCTCAGAAAAAAATTGCAATGAGATTGAAGTTATCATCATCTACGGTGCAAAATATCATCCAAAGATTCAGAGAATCTGGAACAATCTCTGTGCGTAAGGGTCAAGACCGGAAAACCATACCGGATGCCTGTGATCTTCGGGCTCTTAGATGGCACTGCATCACATACAGGAATGCTACTGTAATGGAAATCACAACATGGGCTCTGGAATACTTCCAGAAAACATTGTCAGTGAACACAATCCACCGTGTCATTCGCTGTTGCCAGCTAAAACTCTGTAGGTCAAAAAAGAAGCCATATCTAAACATGATCCAGAAGCACAGGCGTTTTCCCTGGGCAAGGCTCATTTAAAATGGACTTTGGCAAAGTGGAAAACTGTTCTGTGGTCCAACGAATCAAAATTTGAAGTTCTTTTTGAAAAACTGAGATGCCATTTCATCCGGACTAAAGAGGACAATGACAACCCAAGTTGTTATTAGCGCTCTTTTCAGAAACCTGCATCTCTGATGGTTTGGGGTTGCATGAGTGCATGTGGCATGGTCAGCTTACACATCTGGAAAGGCACCATCAATGCTGAAAGGTTTATCCAAGTTCTAGATACATATGATCCCATTCAGACGTCGTCTCTTTCAGGGAAGACCTTGCATTTTCCAACATGACAATGCCAGACCACATAGTGCATCAATTACAACATCAAGACTGCATAGAAGAAGGATCTGAGTACTGAAATGGCCAGCCTGCAGTCCAGATCTTTCACCCAAAGAAAAGATTTGGTGCATCATAAAGCGAAAGATGCGACAAAGAAGACCTAAGACAGTTGAGCAACTAGAAGTCTGTATTAGACAAGAATAGGACAACATTCCCATTCCTAAACATTGGTCCTCCTCCAGCTGTTCCTTTATATGCACATTTAACTTTTCTGGCCTCTTATTGCTACCTGTCCCAACTTTTTTTGGAATGTGTAGCTCTCATGAAATCCAAAATGAGCCAATATTTGGCATGACATTTCAAAATATCTTACTTTCAACATTTGATATGTTATCTATATTCTACTGTGAATAAAATATAAGTTTATGAGATTTGTAAATTATTCCATTCCTTTTTTACTCACAATTTCTACAGTGTCCCAACTTTTTCTGTTTTGGGGTTGTAAATTGTTGTTTCCTTTTGTAAAAAAAAAAAAAAGAAGCAAATAAAAAAATATTACTGTTTGATTTTATATTGGACTCTTCAAATGGTTAAAAAAATTTCATTCAGTAAACAAAATTAATAGTTAACACTCAATTTTTTCTTTAGAAAGACCTCACTACTGGTAAAACAGCCTAATGGTCCTAATACTACACATCCTGAAGAGCAAATTCTTCCTGATGTCTGTCACACCTCCTGGTGAGGTGCATTCTCAATACAAACTTAAAAGCTCTGTGTGGGAGTTTGATTGTATATATAACCGTTTTTCAGTAATTGTCCACTTGATGTTTGCCAGTTAAGCTAACTGCGTATCCTAGGTAAAGAAATGTTGATGACTTACTAGAGATCGTTTGTGCGTCACAAAGATGTTTTAACCAATTAGCAAAGACCCATCCAGTCATTGACAATGGGCAGATCTGATAAGAGTAGGGTATTTAAAGAGGCTGTGAGAGGATGGGTTAGAGATTCGGACAGGTCTGCAAGGTAAGTCATAGCCTGCACTGGCATAAATCATATTTCAATTCCTTTTTTAATACATTCTTGAACAAAATGAACTTTCTTGAGTGAGAAAATTGTGTTCAAGATAAAAACTTTTTCCAAGTAGTAGTGTAGATTTTCTTCTTATTTTAAGCCGGATTTTTTTTTACTTTGCCTAAAACAAATTGGGGAAACAATTTGGGTAAAAATTTCAAAAGAGTTTGCTTTTTTAAATAATTTATCTTATTTCCTGTGCGAACATGAAGCAATTTAAAGGTGTTTATACTCATTTTATGTGGACTAATTTTTCCCTCTATTCCTTATATTATAGATGAAATTCCAGGTTTTCCATATTTCCTCCTCTATTAAAACCACAGTCTTCTTTTTGCTAGTATTACTAGTTCAGCCTCCCAGGGTACTGATGCTGCCACACCAACCCATGGTTTACCTGCCTATGCTGGACAGTCCTGAGTGGGAAGCTGCAATGCTCAAGCTTCAGGCTTCACTAGGAACTTCAGGCAATAGACCGACATCAGAACTCCGACCCTGGGATCTCACGGAGGAGCCTGAGGAGCTTCTAGGGAGGATGAAGGCAGAACTGGGCTGGGGGCAGAGGAGCATCGTAAAGAGCCAGAAACGAGAAGAGCTGGGACGGAGACCCATGGGGACATTCCCAGACAATCATATAGAGGCTCTACACTATTCTGAGGGTGGTGATGATGAAGAAGAGGGTGGTGAAAAGCGGAACGAGGCCCTCACTTCAATCGCGGGAGGTTTGCAGGCCTTTAATAGACAGAAAGGAGGTTTTGGCTTTCGATTTGGCAGAAAATGAAGAGAAAGTTCTGTGTTTATGTTCACAAAAGCTCTGGGACAAATTTAACTCCAGAAGTTAGCTGAACAAAACTTACCTTTATGGACTTTATCCACAGATAAATAACTCATGAATAAATTATTACATACATTTTTTCATTCAAAATATGCAAATATTTTCATTTCATAAGGGTGTGGTGAGGATTTGGGTTAGTCTACAGGTATAAAGTAGCTTTATATAATTACAGTTGTGTTTATGAGTATTTTTGGGAACTACAAAGTAACAATTGCAAGAAACCCAAACTATTAGAGAAAAGTTGTCTGTAAAGTCTGTAACTGGATTAAAAAAGGAACAGTCCTAGCAGACTATAGGGATGCAATGCCAGTTAAAGTTTTTAAATGTTCAATGCCTGAAGTTTAAACATGCAGTAATGACAGAGAAAGTGTTTGCTCCTTGGAGTTGTATAGTGCTGAAAAATTTGCATTACTCCAATTATGCATTGAAGCCAACCCAAGTTGCATTTTTATACATAAAAATCTAAGTAGACTGCTACAGCTCATTCCAGTGACAAATAATCAATAAATTAAGCAAAAAAAAAATAAACCAAAAGAAATTAAAGAGAGACAATAGTTTCTGAGATTTAAAAAGGGGTCAAATTTTACATTTCTGTAGCTTTATTCCATTGAACAAACTTACCCTGGTTTGAGCCCCGGCTAAGCCAAGCGGCCTTTCTGGGTGGAGTTCTCTCTAAGTCAGCATTGGTTTCTTCCCACAGGCCAAAAAGCATGTAGGTTAGTTAAATTGGAAATGCCAAATTCCCCTTCCCCCCAACATGTGTAAGTATTGATGGAATGGCATTAAGAATAAATAAACAAATTAACTAAAGAATGTTTGTGGTTTGTGTGTGGTTACTTTTTATGTTATCCATATGACCCCAAGTGATCTTAAATGATTTTAGATTTCTCTGATAAACTAAAAAACATTTATTTTAATGTTGTAGACTGGTATTTTTTGCCGGGATGATACAACCAATGGAAAATTAGGAAAATGCTATTTTATCAAACATCTTTTAATTGTAATTAAAAACTATACTAGAAGAGTTTTGTTCCAAAACAAGATAATCCAAGAAGAAATAATCCAAGAAGGTGCAAAAAGGCCCCGAAATTCAAGTAGCTTGTTCAATGTAAATTAGTGTGGTGGAGCAACGATGAAATAAAAAGGTGCAACTGCAACGAATGTCCCTATGAAATAAAAAAAACATTAAAGGGATAGTTCACCCAAAAGTTAAAATTTGTCATAATTTTCTAATCCTCATGTTGTTTTATACCTATGAATTTTTTTTCTGATGAACACAAAATAAGATATTTTGAAAAATGATGAAAAGCACACTGCTAAAACTATTGACTTGTATAGTAGGAGAAAACAGTACGAATTCAATGGGTAACATCAACTGTGTGCTTACCATCATTTATCAAAATATCTTCTTTTGTGTTCATCAGAAAAAAAGATATTCATACAGGTTTAGAACAAAATGATGATGATAAAATTCTGACAGAAATTTTATTTTTGGGTGAGCTATCTATTTAAGATAAATATTTAAATAAACTCATAATTTAGCTGATAATTTCAAATAATATTTCAAATGTAGTATTTTAAAGCTGTTTTACGCTTTCAAACCATTTTTAAGATGTGTAATTTTAAAGTAAACAAACAATCAGCAGCACAATACAGGGAATGCATTACAACTTATCTGGCAAAGAGACAACAATCTGACATGTTTTTGGTGGGCCAATCAAAAATACTGTAAAAAACTTCATTTAATGCGTTGTTTAATTACAAATTTAATTATTATGCATTTTAACTCTTTTATAAACGATTGTTAAAAATAAAAAAATGTAAGCTTGTTTTGTCATTGACAGGCTGTTGGTCATCTTTTGTGAGATATTATAATCTGTCCAAAGGATTTTAATCAATCTTGTCTCTTTACAAGTTGTTTCTGTCAAGCAGACAAAGGCAGAAAACATTTGTTATAATTCAGTAGGCTATCCGACTACCATGGTCTGGTCTCAAGGAGCCTCAGCTGCACAACTGATTAAACCCCTATAGGCAGATGATGCAGAAATGAATTGCCATGCAGAAAGCAATGTCTATAATAATTCTATAATTATTATAAATAATCAGTTAACAGTCCCTGAAAGAAAAGCCACATGAATTTCATGTGTGCAGAAACATTTAACTCCTGTGTAAATCCCATGTTATCCACGTGATCACATGTAAAATCCATATTAAATAAGTGGAATTAAATGTAGCAAAATAGATTTTGTGTCATATCTCGAAAACCATTAATGTTTATGTTAAATTGCTAAACATCTATTTTGTAGGTGTCCTTAAATGTCCTAAAAATAAAAATTATTTTACAAAAATAAAACTGTTATAACTTTTGTAATGACAGGGGTTGAGAGAATGATGTTTATTAAACACAAGTTGAAATTTTCTCCACATGTTGTTTTGTTTATTTTATTTTTTTATTTTCTCCACATGTTCTAAAACAAATTGATACAAAATAACATCATAACACAGTCATGCTAATGATCAACATACAGCTGAAACTTCTGACTACGGCGTTCTCATGTGAATTAGTGACGCTGCGGTTTTCTGTCCTATCATTGGTTTAAAATCGAAAGGGTGTGGATAAGGAGTAAAGTCCGCTCTGACTTGTCAGTCATTTGATTCAGTGTAACAAGAACAAATGGTGTGTGGAGTGGCTCGCGCACTGGAGCACCCACAACCTTGAAAAATGGATATCATGTATGTTTTTTGTTCAGTGGTTCTGCTCGGTGCTGTTGTACCGGTCCAGAGTGGTAAGTCTGTTGTTATTTTCATACAATCTGCGCTTTCACAAACTAAAAGTTTAACAATTAAGTAGTGTCTCCATTTAGCAGTTTGTTTACGCTGTCTACGCTTAACAGTAGCTTATGTTAAAATGCGTATGTATAGACCTATATTATATCGGTATCAAAGAAACTAATGTTTTTTCGGATCTGGTAAACTCAACAGGTGTGTCAGTAAAATGGCGCAGGTAAACAGGTACTTACAAAAATACTTTCGGTTTTGACTGTTGATTATGCGTATGCTGTGGCAGTAAATGAAATTGCTCCTTTAATTATTTTGACTGCGTTAAGGTTTTTATTTGTTTGACAGTCCAACTTTCCTGACCTTAATTGAATTTGAGTATTGGTTTCGAAAAATTAACAGATTCCACAATAAACATTACATAATATTCTGTGACTTTGTTTTAATGGATATAAAACTTAAAAGCAAAATAAGTAGCATTTACATTTACTTTTGGCATCTTACACCATGAAACTCATCAACTGAAACGTACATTTAAATTAGGCTTAGGCTAGTAGTTGGGAAAGCTATCTGACAAGATGATTCCTCATTGTTTTGCCCTGGCATTGCTGCTAATTTAAAAGCGAAAGTAAAATGAGTATGACTACCCAGGCTTAAAAAGAGTTACAGCAAAGTATATCTATGGTTTATACTCGATGTATCCACAGGAGTGCGCAAGAGAATGCACATGCATTTTTTTGTAATGATCTAAAAATGAACTTTGGGGCTGATTAAGTATCTTGACACTTTTTGAATGAACAGTTTATTAATAAAGTTTATTAGTAATAATAAGAATAAATTTATGGTTGCTGTTCAGGCAAATTATTACTGACTACTGCTTTGTGTTGGATTTAAAGAACAATTATTCTGAGGCTTTATGGAACTGTTTTAAACATATTTTATTTAAACCGGTATATTTTATGTATTTAAAAAAAATGATTTCTCAAACGTATTTAAAAAGTAAATTTCATATTAAAAGTAAACTATTAAACATAATTACATGTGTCCTGTTGTTAATGTAAATGTTTATTGTTTATTTCATTAGGAGGGTTTCAGTTACCAGCATTTTAAAATATAATTTTATGTTTACAAAATTAACCATGTACTCTGTAAATCAGAATTAAAAAATAATTAAACTGGGCTCAATACCCAACCATACTAGACAGTTAACTTACTTTCAAGTCAATGTCTCAATTGTTTAAATTTGTAAGCACTGAGCCACAAACAAGATAGGAAAACATCTGGGAATGGTAGTTTGTTAAGATCACCAGACCACTCTTTGTGTTCACACCACTCACCAGACCACTTGTAACAAGATAACATCGTCACAACTTAAAGTTCACCCAAAAAAGAAAAATCTCTCATCATTTACTCACTTCCATGTTGTAACAAACCTGTATACATTTCTTTGTTCTGATGAACACGAAGGAAGATATTTTGAGGAATCATGAGCCCCATTCACTTTCATATAGTATTCTTTTCTCCTACTATGGAAGTAAAAGGGGCTGATCGGTTTGGTAACAAATATTCCTCAAAATATCTTCCTTCATGTTCATCACAACAAAGAAATGTATACAATTTGTAACTACATGAGAGTGAGAACATTTTCAATTTTTGGGGAACTATCACTTTAATTATATCATGTTCAACCCACTTAAATCTGTAAAGGACAAAATTAATGATTTTTGTTGACTACTAACTCGGCAGAGGATTTTCAGTTCCAAGCATGTTTTGCTTTTGACTGAATTTGGCGAGTAATTTTTTTAAATATTTTGTGTGTTTTCAGGTAAAGAGAAAGACTTAAAGGTTTTTGGTATTTTGTGGGATTTTAAGTATTTCACTCACTAAGCAATAATATATGCCAGTGAGGAGTACAGTCTCTTTTCGTTTGTTTATTCTGTGTGTCGTTTACAACTTTCATTACCATGATGACATGTGTTGTTACTAATGAACATGGTATTATTAGGATATACATTTTTAACATAAGCTATTGTTAATTAGCCTGACACATTTAAAATGTATCAAGTTGGTTTAACAAGTTGTTTGAATTAACCTGTTTTGTCCTTGTTAAACAGAATGTTTTTATGACATATGAATAAAAATTTGTTAATTGAAGTGTGTGTGTGTGTGTGTGTGTGTGTGTGTGTGTGTGTGTGTGTGTGTGTGTGTGTGTGTGTGTGTGTGTGTGTGTACCTGGTAATTATCACGTTGTGGGGACCAATTGTCCCCACAAAGATAGGAATACCAGTGTTTTTGTGACCTTGTGGGGACATTTTGATGTCCCCATGAGGAAACAAGCTTATAAATCAAACATGAAGATGTTTATTGAAAATCTAAGGTACAAGAAAGGTTTCTGTGATGTTTGGGGTTAGGGAATGGGGTAGATAAGGGGAATAGAATATACAGTTTGTATGGTATAAAATGCATTACATCTATGGAATGTCCCCACAAAACACGGAAACCTGCGTGCGTGCGTGCGTGCGTGCGTGCGTGCGTGCGTGTGTGTAAACCAAGACGGAAGAAGTTGACAGTTAGGGACAGTTGTTTTGGTGTACTATCCCTTTAACAGAAGTCCAGCTGAAAATTACACAGTACTATGGTGAAAATATGTGTCTTAATAGATGTAGGTTGGTCCCTGGTGACTGTGGGAAGGAACCAAAACTCTAAAAGGGAGTTATAGTGGCGAATTAAACATTAAGAGAAACCAGGATGGAGGAAGTTTCCCTCTGACTTACATTAAAGTAGTAAATAATATTTTACAAAAGTATAACATTTCTAGCCGTTAATCAAACCGTAATATTATTAGGCATCCATAGTCAGTCTCATGCTGTGGTGGTGTAGGTGGTTTGTCCTTGGTGGTGCAATGCTATTTTTAAATCAAGGTGTAGCTGGTGTAGCATTTCAGTGGTTTATGCCATAATCATAACCTGGTAATTTGGGGAGTTTCCGTCCAGATTGGAACAGGGTCTTTCTTCGGTGTCCTTTTATGTGTGGGAAGATAAAAAATTTTTTTAGTATGTCTCTTGAAATAATACTTTGTAGAAATGAAACATTAAAACTATATTTTACCTAATCCTGTTGAAATTGCTTAAATTGTCATTTTTTTTCTTATTTCACTTCTTTACATTGCAGAGAAGCATTCCCTGTACTACATCTACAGCGCTTTATCCAAACCTGTGGATCTGCCAGGCATCTATGATTTCACAGCTATGGGTTTACTGGATGACAGACAGATTGATTACTACAACAGCGAGGAACAAAAAAAGATTCCTAAACAGGATTGGATGAAAGAGAAATTGCCACAGGATTACTGGGATAAAGGTACCCAATCCCGAAAGAGCAAAGAACAGTGGTTTAATGTGAATGTTAAAATTCTGATGGAACGAATGGGACACAATGGATCAGGTGAGGAAGTTTAATGAAGTTCATCATGCATGTGTATTTCATCATATCTATTATTTCTGTTATTATAAGCTTAAAAACATTTTGATTTGTCTCTTTGTAGATGTTCATGTTCTTCAGTGGAGACATGGTTGTGAAATTGAAAGACAGGGAAATGAAGTGACATTCACCAAAGGTATTGATGAGTACAGCTATGATGGTGCAAACTTCCTTTCCTTTGATGATACGACCTCGCAGTGGGTTGCCCCATGTGATGCAGCTGTCCCAACAAAGAGGAAATGGGATAATGTGCCCATCTTAAACCAGTACACCAAGGGCTACCTGGAGAAAGAGTGTGTGGACTGGCTGAACAAGTTCAGAGAATATGGAGACGAGGAACTCAGAAAATACTGTGAGTAAATGGATTTAAGTCAAATTTATTTATAGCTTTCATAGTGCTGGGGCTGATTCATAAATTAATTGTCTTGTTCTCAGCTGAACCAAAGGTTCTTGTGTTTGCTAAACGGGCTACCGGTAACAAAAACAACTTGAAACTCACCTGCATGGCCACTGGCTTCTACCCCAAAGATGTGACTTTGGTCATTAGGAAATATCGAACATCTCTGCCTGATAATGAGATTGAATCGACAGGAGTCAGACCAAATGATGATGGAACATATCAGCTGCGAAAGAGTGTGGAAATAGCAGAAAATGAAAAAGCAGATTATGATTGTTTTGTGTCACACATCACCCTACTTGAACCAATAATCACCAAATGGGGTAGGCTGAAAAAAATCATTATCATTCATCATTAAAGAAAATATATTCATAGGATGATACATGATTATAACTTCATGAAATAGTGCTTTTTAGCAGCTGCATCCATCACAGGCAAAATTTTTGAATTTTTTGCAGATGGAAAATGCAGTGATTGCAGTGAATCCCTGGCTCTTGGTGTTGTGATCGGCGCTGTGATTGCAGTTGTTATCTGTATAGCTGTAGCAGTTGGCATTTTTCTTTACATGAAAAAAAGAAATGGTCAGTATTTTTCATTACAAGTTCTTGTCATTTATTTTTAATGATTTCCTTTAAGTCGGGCTCACACTGCAGGATTTCTAAAATTCTTGTCGATTATTAAATCTGATTGCAGTACATATAAGAGAATCTTGTTAGATTTTTTTCCCCTCTCAAATCTTAAACATGCTCATACTAAAAGATTTCAAAATCACAGCACATCACACGCTACAGAAGTTTTTTAAGATTTTTCAAAACAAGCAATTCATATTACCTCATGGGAAGCGAATGTAGTGAAACATTGATTATTATTTTTAATGTTCACATTTACTAGCTAGTGGGCTACTGTAGCAGCTTCTTCTCAACTGATGTCTTATCTTAACTGGTGAGAAAACCAAGGTGATTTCTCATTAGCTCTTGTTTTTGAGGCAATGATCTTGATACATTTTTGCCAACATGTTATTCAGGCAGTCGTAGTGTTTCCAGTAAAACCCAAACTTTTCCCTTAGACGACACACACAAGCTTTCAAAAACACACACACTACAACATAGTATTACACACTGGTGCAATAAATTCAAAACAAAATATCCAAAACTGGTAAGTTGCTTGTGGTTCAATAAATTCATTCATGTGCTACACAGCACAACTGTAAAAAATTAATTAAAAATGATTCCGCCTCAACATCCCGTCTTTGTTCTGGGTCAGGACAGAGAATCTCATCCACATCACAGTCTATATTGGCCCTAGCCAAACAGCGAGGCTAAAATCCTCTTGCATGATCCACCCCTGGCATTCATCTACTGATATGTCAATCTGTATGGGAGGCAATTTGATGCATTTTTTTATTACAGTAGCATAGTCCAACAGTGTATGCACACTAAAGTTACTGTACAGAGCAGTCTTATTGTTAGTACATCTATCTGTTTCCCTCCCTGAAGGCTCTGAAGATGAGGCGACGGTGAAACGACTCAATTTAGGCTTTGCTCGTTGATCAGCCTCCCTCATAGTCATACCATGGACAAGGACATGGTCAACTAGAGTGGCTCGAATTTCATCTACTGCTTGTCTCCTTGCCCTTTTTCTCCCTCCTCGCCCTCCTCCTTCCCCATGTCATTTTCCTCCTCCTTTACCACATCCTCCTCCTTTCCCTCCTCCTCTCCCTCCTCTTTCTCCGTCCTCCTCAACCTATTTCTTCATTTTTGTGTGGATCCATTGTTTCAAAGCTCAGTGAACTGATTCAGGCCCTTTTATGTATGTGTGTTCAATTTTGGTTCTTAGGGGCTGTTTACACTTGGTATCAAGATGTGTTTTCATCGATCGGATCACAAGTGGACGAGAGAGACACACATCACGTTTACACCTGCTATTTAAATCCGTCCCTTTTGTCCACTTTCGACCGCTTTTGTCCTGAATACTGTGAGGGGCGGTGGTCTGTCGAGACGGTGCGCGAGTCTCTCTGCTGTCATTCAAATGCAAGCGGGATTAATGATGAGTTTATATGGACGCAAACTAATATTATGTCGGAGTCAGCTGCCTGTATAGCAAGTATACATGCTGCACAGAGTTTTGTACGTGTGTATGTAGGAGCTTTCTCTGAATTTTCAGCGCAATTGATGAAATAGGATCTCGCAACTTTCACACGCTTTTAAAACAAAACTTGTGTTTAATACCTCAGATTAGATAAATGGGCGGAGAGAAGGCAGTCGCGTGTGGCTGTTTGAACACATTCAACCACATGTGCGTTCCGCAACTCTAAAAAGATTCAATTGAAAGTGGTTTTGACTACCTCTGGATGTGGTTGAAAGTGTTTAGCAAAATGGGTGTGCTTCTTGAAAAATGTCATTATGGTTTTGAAATTTTAGTTCAAAAGCGAGGTTATAGTGTTTTAGCAATTGAGAAAAACTGTAAAAGAGTTTAATCATGAATGGACTTTTATATCTGTTGTGGACAAAAAATATGTTTCTTGATTTGTTTGGGTGTTTTTGAAACATAGTGTTACCATTGGAATCACTTCTATAAAATATAGTATAATGAGCATTCAAAAGTAATTTGTTTCTGTAATCCACCTTTTAGATTCTCAACGCAGAAACCAAACCAATCCCAATGCCAGTTGTAGTCAAGTTCTTCTGAATACAGGTACCAACTATCCGAAAAATCTTATACTTGATCTGTCTAGGTTGTGTTTTAACAGGGATTCGGTAGGACAATTTAAACAAAAATGGCTCGTACAGATATATCTTAGCTATGCTGATGTAAAATATGGGGTCTAAGAGAGGGACATAGTACAAGTACTGTCTTTACATTTATAGATGTTTTCTGTCTTCAGGAAACCAGAATAATACAAATAGACCAGTGAACAACATTGAACAGAATGCTGAAGAGAATACAGCTTTGGTTAATCAAGCACCATCAGACAGCAGTGGCAATAGTTCTCTGGAGAAAGTGAACGAATGTGGTAACTGTGTTGCAGACATGCATATCATTGATTAGGCCAGATTTAAATGTAATATACTGGCATAGTGTTTATCAAATATCAGTTGCACATATTGTGTACAAAGTACATATTGTTGACAGAGTAACAATGTAACATTTTCACATCTAGATGGTGGAAGCACTGGAAGCAAGGAGAGAAGAACACCTGATTCTGGTGACCATGCACCTTATTTGTTTACAATTCTTGCTTATTTTTAGTGTTTGGCTAAAACTGAAACCTACAGGACATAAAATCAAAACTTAAATTATGATTCCATTTTGATCATTTAGTTGAATTTGCTAGGGCAGGCACCCTAATTTATTGGGTATGAGTATTGCTCATACATTGACTTACGCTGCATATCTTATCCTGCTGCATTTACAATCAGATTTACAATCTTCTTAAGGTTTTTTGTCTTGAGCCAGGAAGCAACCTTACAGTTACAATTACCCAAAACATGCTAGAAACCACTTACTTGTAGCAACCAATCAGTAATTATTATTATTATTATTATTATTATTATTATTATTTTTAGAAAAGATAATAATCAAGTTATTTAAATATCATTATAATTTACAAATGGTAACCGTCAGCATGGCTCAGCTAAATGTGAGCCAGCTAAATTGAAAATCAGAGAAAAATTGGAGAAAGTAACTATTTGTGACCCTTTTGTTTTACTGTTATCTGCACAAAATCATACTACATAATGTAAGAAAATTATATATATAAAAACTTGCCATCTTTAGTAAAAAGTAAGGTCAAAGATTGATATCAATGTGAAATCAGTGATTGATTTCAAACTTTGATGTTCCTAATCTCAGATTATGAGACTTTAGCTGGGATTCCACCGACATGGTCACATTTTAACTTTAAGTCTTTAATCAACAGATGAAGTTTTCAGTATTTAGTAATCATTTTTGTGGCCTGATGTTATTCTACATACATGGAAGGCCACAGTATAGTACAGTTGGTACATCTTGACATCTTCTCTGTTTCACCAACAGGACAAGGGAGCTCAGGCGAATCTTCAGACAACAGTCCGACTAGCTCTCAGGAGAAAGTGAATGTTGAAAATGAACAGGGTAAATATCAAGCAGCAGTGCATCTACTCTGATGGCGCTTTCAATTGGCACTTTTGTTTTCATGTGTGAGACCATAAATCAGCAATTTTACCCGCTAGTAGGGCTGCACAGTATTTAGAAACTATACAAATGTTGCCGATTTGCAATAACTGAATGTTTATAATAATTCCAAGATGTAGTAATAGTTTAAAGGCCCACTGAAGTGCCTTGGTAAGCGCAAGCATGTGTCTGCATTGTAGCGGCTCGTGTGACACTGACGCGATATCAAACTTTATTCAATTCAATGAAAAACACACTATAGTCTAAATCATTTCTTATAGTAACAAGTCTTATTTCAGGCGCTTGTGATTTTCAGGCAGAGGTTCCATGCAGTGTACACTCACATGGTACAAGGTTCCAAATTGTTTTTACAGGGCCGGTACCCTTTTAAAAGGTCCTAATATGTACCATGTTGGCACAGATACCTTTAAGCAACCGCTTTATATCTGTAAGGAACCAATGTTTACCTTTTACTGTAGGTACAAAAGTGTGCTTTTTAAAAAGGTACCGTTCCAGTGACAATTTTTATATCTTCTTGTACCTTTTTCTAATTGTGTAGGGGGTGGGACACTTCAGCATCTAGAGGGCATTTGATTGGACAGGAAATTTGATGATAAGCTGAAGTGTAGGACGATGTCATAAAATTCTAGACTTTTAGCGCACGTGTCAAATTATAAGTTTTGAATGATTATATCTTCTGTATGTGAATTTTGTGTTTTGTACCATACCAGTTCATATGTATTTAACCATTTTGCTAAATGGAAAGTTTCATTTTTATTTAAGGGGGACTTTAAATATATTTTAAATTGAAATCGATTTTACAAACTTAACATGCTAAACGATGCGATACAGTAATGCTTTATCACATTTTTCTGAAATGTCTTGCAGCCCTACCCACTCTGAACAGACAGTGACTATAAATAATTCTAGTTTTACACAAAATTATTGAAATTAGTCTATCAGATATGAAAGAGGGACTTAAAGGTGCATTGTGTAATTTTTAAGAGGATCTCTTGAAAGAAATGCACAAAAATATACAAAACTATATCATCAGGGGTGTATAAAGACCTTTCATAATGACCCGTTATGTGTTTATTACCTTAGAATAAGATGTTTTTATCTACATACACAGAGGGTCCCCTTACGTGGAAGTCTCCATTTTGTGCCGCCATGTTTCTACAAAAGCCCTTAATGGTCAAACTTTTTTACTAAGTTGTTTTCGACAATGACATGTTTTTCTGGTGTTGGCTACTGTAGCTTCTCTATGCGTTTCAAAAGTGAGGGGTGAGCAGTAAACTGAGCCGTTGGTAGCAATTCGCAACCTCACCACTAGAAGCTGCTAAAATTTACACACTGCACCTTTAAGACTGCTTTAGGTTAAGTTGATTTTAATGTGTATGTGTGAGGACAGCATTACTGACTTTATTTGGGCATGTTTTTTTTTACTTAATCCTAGACACTTCTACATCCTTATGAAAGATGGAGTGCAGTTACTTGTGAATATTTATGAAGATTAAATATTAGTCAAACTGAAACATTTAGTTATAGCAATCAAGATTAGGGCTAATAATCTTTGGTCCATCCAAAGTAAAACCGTGCAGCTATGGTTGTTATGAGCTGTATTGTAAATCTAGTAATTCAGTTTTTAATGCACTTCTTGTCTAGTGAATACAATTATAGTTCATTTAAATATATAATATCATTTGGGCCCATATCATTGATGTGAAAAATACTAACAACCTAACTCCCAATACAAATGAATGTTTCTGTCTGTGTTTTAGTGTGAGGTTCCAGTGCTGACCGACTAATAAAGGAGTCTACAGATACAGAATCAATAACCCAACAGATCAACCCCTGATACAAAGTAACACTGACGGATGATTCATATGAAATGATACAGTTTATTATTTATCATTGTCAAAGTTCAAAATTACTTTTTTACTGTAGGTTGCATATGAATTGCAGTAATGTAAATTATAGATATACATCTAGATTATAAATCTAAGACAAATCTTTTAGTCGGCAAAGACCCAGATCAAGATTGAAAATATTTTGTTTGACGACTATTACTGAAATACATTCAGTTATTTAAAAAAAGTTTAACAAAAGACATTAATTGATTATTTTTTTGTTGATTACAAATGTTTTTTTTTGTTCTGAGTTGGTGAAGGATTTCTTATCTGCATTAAATGTCATTCTGTTTTATGGGATATGTTAATTTAGTTAGTAACACTAGTAGTCACAGAACAGCCCAAATATTTTTTTACAAAGGGTTGTTTTGGAGCTGTTGCTTAAAATTTTGTTTTCGATGCTTTGAACTGTACATGTGCATTTTCCCAATAGAAATTGTAATAGATCTAATTTAGTTATAATTTAAATTGTATTAACTTTAAGCAAAAAAGGTCTCGGGTCTGTACTGGTAATGTGTTGGCTAATTATCATGTGATGTTATCTGACATATAAAAAGAAAGACCCCTAGCAGCTTTGTAGATGATTTATTAATTGTATGTACAGCTTATCTTTAATGTGTATGTTTGTTAATATTTTGCAAAGAAAGATTTTAAAATAAAGATGAAATAAAATAAATTTCAGAAAAAATTGCAAGCGTGCTTGCTTGTGCAAAACCCCTGGCAACATAAAATAAAACTACTAACATGATCCGTTTCCAGGGTGTTTTGGTGACTAGATTCCTGTTTTCTGTATTCAGTGTTTGTTTATGGGACTTTGAGGTTCAGCATTTGATGAAGTCAAAGGGAATGCCAAGTAAAAGGTATTTTGGTGCTTTTGTGAGACATTGTACATTTGACAGCCTTAATAACTTTTTATAGAATGTAACGCTGGGTGTTCATTTTGTAAGCTCACTTTACTTTGCCCAGATACAAATGATTATAAGCTTTCAGCTTTTTCTGATTGGTTCAAACGGCGTCCGCCATTTGCTGAACTCAGTTCCTGTTATTGAACATTTCAAGTTCTGGGTGTTGACGACGCGATAAGCTACACATTATTAAAATTACACAATCTGAGGTTTAAAATCATGGACTCGGGTGTCGCTAAGCGTTTTATTCTGCTTGGTATTTTTCTTTATTTCGGAACTTTAGTGTCGGTTCAAGCGGGTAAGTCACATTTAGACGATACTTGTTCTTTCTTCTAAAACGAAAGTAAAAGTAGAACAATACGCTTCCTCTAAAACGTGTGGACTTGAATTGTACGAATTTATGACATATACTTTATATAAAATGTGTATTCTATGGACGCAAAAAATACCGAAACCAAAATTACAATCATTTTATCATAGTAAAAGTAGTAAACATGTTTATTTTTAATACCATTTGTAAAACCACTGTTTTACGACAAAAAAATGGTTACAGTTGCAAAAACATTAATTTGTGGGGTAACTTAGACATATTTTTGTTTTTATTTGTAGTAAAACCATGGCAAGATTTCGTATGGGTAACGTAGATGAATACTTCGATAGCATACAGGACCGTTAATCCGCCATGCTTTACAGAATAACCATTGACGTATGTCATTTTAACAAGATTGTGTTTCAACATTTTTTTTTTATCAAACCACAATTCTTTATTTAACCAAAATAAATGATCAGACAAAAATAATGTTCTGGATTAAATTGTGAAAATGGTTATTTCAAGTAACACACAAGGTAATAATTAAGGTGCTTCAGGATATAAGAACCCTTTTGGTTTTTGGGATGTTTATTTATTTAGTTACACTAATAGTCTTTCAGAACAACACAAAAATGTTTTTAATGTTTGTTTTATGGCTGTGGTTTAAAATTTTGATTTCAAAACTTTGAACTGTACAATGTGCATTTTTCCAATATAAACCATCACAGAAATTCTAATGGTTATAATGGAAAGTGTAAAACATTTAAGGAAAGCGATGATGGTCTCTGTGGGTTTGTTTGCTAATAATTGTGGGATCTTATCTTTGAGAAGAAAGAAAGACCCCCAGCAGATTGTAGATTACTTCTGGGCTTTAAATCTGTCAAAAATGACAAACTTATTTTGTAATGGTTTTAACAGCTGATTGTTTATAATGGGGTTTGTCATTAAAAGCATTAATTTAATGTACAGCTTATCTGTGTATGTTGTTAATAGTTTGAAAACAAGAATTTAAATAAGATTAAATGCTTTTTTTGTTTTCTAAAATAAATGTAAGTATCGCTCGCCTGAGCAAAACACTTAGCAATTCACAGAAATACTGCAAGTTATCACAAACACTTTTCTCGAAACCAGCATTTATTTATTTTTTCAAAACCTTTAACACAAAACCACATTTTCAAACTAAATTCACAGAACCTCTGACAATCCCTTCAAAATCATTTCACCTGTTCTCAAAATTAAACAAAGCTTTCAATTTATTACACACATGAGTCAATAATATAAACACTCGAGCATCCATTAGACACCTTAAAACCTTAAAAAATGGAAAAAGGACCATCCAGGACATCTGGTTACAAAAAGCAGGTTTATTGTATAAACACATTTGACAAGTACTGTTAAAATCTGCATTACTGTAATCACAAATTAGTTCTGTAAATATAGTGTATAGAGTAATGATAGGTTTTGAATGTTTGTATATGCAGCACTTGTATTTTGTAAAAAAAAAATTGCCAATTGCATTGTCTGTGGTGTCCTGCTCTGTCACAAACTCTTCCTCTGCCCCTCAGGCTGTTTCCAATCCATACGACTGGAAAAATTTGTAAACAATTTTTGAGTTATGCTTACTCGATGATAACTGTGTTGTAGTTGTGTTCAACTTTTGCCTGCCTGTGTTTAGCATTTTGCAAAACACATGCATTGCAGTGTGAAATGTGTTTTAGTGAGAAGTTTGTGTTTCAAGTTTTGCAAAAAGAGTGCATGAGTTTCGCAAACAGTGTCTAAATACCTAAACCTGTTTAAGGTTTTTCCAAAAGTGGGAATGATTTGAAAAATGGGTTTGGGCCACTGGGAGTTTGGTTCAGAGAATGGGGTTTAGTGTTTTAGCAATTCAGAAAAACTGTATAATAAAGTTACTAACAT
The DNA here is from genome assembly GCF_030506205.2 of Paramisgurnus dabryanus. Taxonomy (NCBI): domain Eukaryota; kingdom Metazoa; phylum Chordata; class Actinopteri; order Cypriniformes; family Cobitidae; genus Paramisgurnus; species Paramisgurnus dabryanus. The sequence goes on along the minus strand of NC_133355.1, from coordinate 31,371,272 downwards.
GATCAGTGGCCTGGGTGTTTGTGGTGTTGTTTAGTTAGAGAAGAACCAAAGAAAACCTTACCCCTCCAACAAACTCAAATAGCATACGTGTAAAACAGCAATACAACACTCCACTTCCTTGTTTACTCTCTATTGTATGCACTTGTCTGTGCTCTACTGCCATCTAGTGGATGACTGTTTTTTGTATTCAGTGTTTAAAAAATCTGGTACTCAGGTACCCAGGATGTTTTAGAAAAAAAACAGGGATACATGTTAACCATTCTGGAAGGAGACTGATGAGTTGAATGAATCATTTGTCCATGATGATCTATTCCATCTTATCTATTTATTCAGTCTATAGGATGAAAATGCACAAAATCACGAAGAATGGAAAAGAAATAACAATTTTATATACCAAACACAAATTTGAAAAAAAAGGAAAAAAATATCTTATTTACTTTCTGTTTCACATTGTAGTGATAAAAGGTTCTTTAGATTATAAAATGTTTTTTTTAATGTTTTTTTAAATAGCTTTAACTAAATACATTTTACTACTTTACATTGCAGAAATGCATTCCCTGTACTACATCTACACAGCTTTATCCAAACCTGTGGATCTACCAGGTATCTATGATTTCACAGCTATGGGTTTACTGGATGACAGACAGATTGATTACTACAACAGCGAGGAACAAAAAAAGATTCCTAAACAGGATTGGATGAAAGAAAAATTGCCACAGGATTACTGGGATAAAGGTACCCAATCCCGAAAGAGCAAAGAACAGTGGTTTAATGTGAATGTCAACATTCTGATGGAACGAATGGGACACAATGAATCAGGTGAGGAAGTTTAATGCCGTTCATCATGTATGTGTATTTCATCATATCTATTATGTCTATTATTATTACCTTAAAAACATTTTGATTTGTGTCTTTATAGATGTTCATGTTCTTCAGTGGAGACATGGTTGTGAAATTAAAAAAGAGGGAAATGAAGTGGCATTCTCCAAAGGTATTGATGAGTACAGCTATGATGGTGCAAACTTCCTTTCCTTTGATGATAAGAACTCACAGTGGGTTGCCCCAATGCAAGAAGCTGTCCCAACCAAGACAAAATGGGATAAGGTGCCCATCTTAAACCAGTACACCAAGGGCTACCTGGAGAAAGAGTGTGTGGACTGGCTGAACAAGTTCAGAGAATATGGAGACGAGGAACTCAAAAAATACTGTGAGTAAATGAAGTAAACTTTTATCTACAGCAGGGGTTTTCAAACTGTGGGTCTTACAGTGGGATTAAGTAGGTTGTGCCCACATGGTTGTTGCACTGAATGACACTTAAATTGTTTAATCCAATTAATTACTATTACATTACTATTACTGGGTGCATTTACATGCACAGAATAAGCGGATAACTATAAAAAATCTGCTTATTATAAAAAACATGCAAAGCAATAAATCGGCTATGCAGAAAACTGTGTTTGCTTGGGACTTGGAGATTTGTCAGGTTTCTTGCAGTCAGTGACAGGATTTCCCTGATAAAACAAAACCGTTATACGGGTTTACATGACCCCACATGTTATCAGTTTATTATGCATAATCGACCTAAGACTGTGCATGTAAACGCTTTCACTGTTTGATATTTTATCTTACATGTGGTTTTATAATAAACATAAAGTTCATTTATAGTTTAACAGGAAACTTAAAACAAAACAAACACGTTTTCCCCCATATTTCCTTTAAGAATATTTTGGTGGGGCATGAGAAAGATTACATTTGTAGGTGGGTCCTGAATGAAAAGTTTGGAAACCCCTGATCTAGAGCTTTCATAGTGCTGTAACTGATTCATGAACTGATTCCCTTGTTCTCAGCTGCACCAGAGGTTCGTGTGTTCGCAAAAAGGGCTCCCGGTAACAAAAACAACTTGAAACTCACCTGCCTGGCCACTGGCTTCTACCCCAAAGATGTGACTTTGGTCATTAGGAAATATCGCACATCTCTGCCTGAAAAAGAGATTGAATCGACAGGAGTCAGACCAAATGAAGATGGAACATATCAGCTGCGAAAGTGTGTGGAAATTGCAGAAAATGAAAAAGCAGATTATGATTGTTTTGTGTCACACATCACCCTAGATGAACCAATAATCATCAAATGGGGTAAGCTGAAAAAAATCATTATTATTCATCATTAAAGAAAATATTATGACACATGATTATAACTTCATGAAATTAAATGTCAGTTTACAAATGTAACACTCTTCAGCAGTTGCATTACAGACAAAGTTTTTGCATTTTTTTTGCAGATGGAAAATGCATTGACTGCAGTGGAATCCTGATTATTGGTGGTGTGATCGGCGCTGTGATTACTTTACTTGTCATTGCAGTTGCAGTTGGCTTTTATCTTTACATGAAAAAAAGAACTGGTCAGTATTAGAACATTACATATTCTATATTAACAGTCATTTAATTGTTATAAAGAACATGGTGTAAAAAATTCTGACTTATTATGAGCATCATTTTGTCATAAGTAACAATATTAATAACATTAATTATTTGCATGACATGCGGAGGCATGTAGCTTTTTTGCTTGGGACATACTTTCAATCTAAGAAAATTAAGAATGTATTAATTTGAACAGTTTTTCCAATGTTACTTAATGGTATCAGCAAATTTCAACCTCTTGTTCGCGTGAGTGTGTGGCTTAGCATGAGAGCATTTCACTAGCAATCTGGCAGCAGCCTGAAATGAGAAGAAACAATTATGCATCATTTCTGCTTTTTTGTAACTAAACACAATCAATTAATCATCTTAATTTTTTATCTTCTGTAGGCGAAACAGCACAGACTCCAAATGGATGTAAGCTGCTCTTTTATTATTTTTAGAACCGGGTTCTGATGTTTTCATTAATGATTTTGGTGGGCTGAAAATGTGATCACTGTTGCATGTAAAGATGTTTTTCCATGAAAGGAACTTACTGCAGGGGAAATTATTTAAGTATGCAGGGTCCAAGATTAAACTGATGTTCTTGCAGATTCTTCATGTACACTGTAATTAGGGCCTGAATACCGAGGTGCAAGGACCCTATAGTTCTTCAAGGAGTTATTTTTATTCTACTTTGTAGCTGATAATGGTTTAATGAGATATACTGTACCTGTCATTTGCCGTGCTAATTGACTTAATGTCTCAGAAAAAGTATACTGTATATATTGTATATCAACATTTTCACACATAAAAACCTAAAGCCAATTGTTTTTGCAGTATGTTAATATACATCTTTTTGTGATTTTTTTTTTTTTTTTTTTGGTCTTGTATTGCCGTATTATCTTTACAACTATGTATTTATAAACTCATATTGAATTGAACACGCCAGGGTTGGGAAAATTGAGGAAAAAAGTCAGAAAACTGTATTTCACACCATGTTTACAAATCACCATGTTCACATTTTCATCCACATGCATACCAATTGGATTATGTGTTTTTGATCTTTACTTATTGTGACACTCATATATGTCTCTATTTCTCTGTACAGATTACACTGTGCCAAATGAAATGGCACTTCCACTAAACGGCGTGGGAAAAAATGGAACAGTTTAAAAAAAAATGGTAGGTCAGTTTTGTTTTGAAATAGTGATGTTACACTTTGATATTAATCATAGTTTATGTTTGTGCCACAGGAAAAAATGAAGAGCAAGAACTCAGCGCCTCCACTTGCTGTTTGCAATTGCAAAAGAAAAAGGCTTCAGAAAAGCAAGAGTGCATTTGGATTTATTGAGCTTTTTTAATGTGTACATCTACTGTGGAAAACAAGCTTGAGAGTCCCTGTCAGATTAACCAATTCTCTTTCCTCTCACCTATAAGAAAGATGTATGCAGTAACATGCAATGGCTTATGCCTAGTATTTTTTGAGCTGGTAACTATTTTTCATTATAGAAAGTTATGTTAATTTTATTAAGCCTTGTTTAAAACTCCAGAATCAGTTTACTTTCATAGTTTTGGCCTCATCTGTGGCTCTGTTTGCATTAACATGGTTTTGTTTTAAAATACAATACTTTTGCAATAGTTAAGCCTGGCATCCACACTACTCCGGAGATTTGACCCTCGAAACCGGAGTTTTTTTAAATACTGCAGACCCTGTTTTATATACTTCAGAATTCTGCTGCAGTGCAGACATCCTAAATGACTATATATAGTGTTATGAGCACTCCATGTTGAGCTGCCAGCAGCAGCGCGCTTTGTCTGCTTTTGTCACGTGTTGTTAAACTCACACAAGCAAGTTTAAAATTCAATACAAACTGTTGAGGATTAACAGCAATTGTTCACTGTGGCTGCTTACATGACAAGAGGCAAGCTATAATTAAAGCAATAGAACACGCATGCCAAGTGTGCATAAATGGTCATGCCCAAACATGTGTAGTGTGGACGGAGATCTTTTCTGAAATGCCAATATACACGAAGATTGTTTTCATTTTTAAATGCTGTGTTAAAACAAAACCACTCTAATGTAGAAGTGTTTTGTTTTTATTTGAAGGGACTGCCCCTTAAAACAGCTATAATTAAACATGTCAGGTTAGTTTCCCAGACAAGGTTTAGATTAAGCCAAGACTAGACCTTAGTTATATAAGGACATTTGAGTCGTTTTTACAAACATAGCTTAAAAAAAAATCGTACGGATGTGGAACTAAAGACAAAATAATGGCACTGATATGTGTTAAGATTTGTCAGTGCAAGTTTTTAAATTAAGTCAGCTCAAACATGCATTATAGTTGGCACTATGATAAGCCCTGTCTGGGAAACCACCCTGTCTACTTTAAAGGTATAGCGGAAGATTTTCCAGAATTTAAGAAAAGAACCTCCGTCTCCACTTTTCAAAAAAATGCTATTGTGCAACACTCTACCTGCGTGTGCACAAGAGAGCATGCACGAGCCCAGTTCTTCACGTGCACGCTCTGTTTACAAGTTGCTGGCGACATTGCTCATACATTGGCAGGGCCAGTAGTCTAGATGATCCACCCGGAAAAATAAAATCCTCCGCTATATCTTTAAAGGAGTAGTCCACTTTATAGATGGGGCCCATTGACTTACCATCGTATTTTTTTCCTACTGTAAAAAGTCAATGGACCCCATCTTTAAAGTGGACTACTCCTTTAAAGCAACACTATGTAGTTTTCATGTAAAAATGACTTACAGCTCCCCCATGTGGTTGAAAAGCGCAACAGTGCCTGCTATCAGACACTCTTCTGCAGGCAGGGGGAGGGGCGGGGCTGTGTTTCCTACCCTCCACCGCCACTTTCAGATTGTGCTTGTAGCAGCTAGGAGGCTGCTCAGGTTGCAGCAACAGTACAATTTGTCCAGTTAAAAGTTGTTCTATCACTGAAATAATTTTAGAGACATTATTTAAAGGTAAAAAAACGACATAGTGTTGCTTTAAGACTTGACTGCACTTTTGTTTATTATTATTTACAATAAAGATTACTTCTTAATAAAGTCAAGGCTCCTGGTCTTCATGGGAAAGTTTTCAGCACCACTCTCTCTCTTAAAGTCCTTTGATATGTGAAACAAAATTATCTATAGATCTTATCTACAGTGTGTACACCTGTGACCTCTTTGCTAAACAGTGTTGCCCATTAAGCCACTGTGCTGCTCAATGCTCTAACTAAGAAATGGAAGAACTATAAACAAAATATTGCCATTGTCAACATGTTGCCCATGTTTTACCATGTGACAAATTAGGACATCCACATTACTTACAAATCCCAAAATGCATAAACTGAAAAAAGTGGGTTTTTTTATTTTATAAAAATAATAATGCTTTCACACATTACATCTTTGAAGTCAAGCACAGTTGGGTTTACTCAGACAAATCATAGGAGATCAATTTTGACAAGGAATATTTTTACCCAATTTAAACAGGCATTTTCCAGTATGTTGTGCTTTTTGTTTTGTATTGTAACGCGGTTTACAGGTATAAGCATAATTATATTTTAACTGATTAGAAGTCAACAATTCAGAAAGTAAGTTATTTTTTGGTAAATACAGATATGTTAAAAACAACACATCAGTGTTAGTTTAGGGACAACACACCAAATGCATTGTCCCAGAATCCACACATCTCTGTGTTGTTATTGAAACATCACATTTTGTTTTACTTTTAAAGGGATAGTTCACCCAAAAAATGAAAATTCTGTCATCATTTACTCACCTTCATGTTGTTACAAACCCACATAAATTTGTTGTTCTGATAAACACAAAGGAAGATATTTTGTGAAATGTTAATAATCAAACCATTTGTGGACCCCATTGACTTCCATAGTATTCGTTTTTCCTACTATGGAAGTCAATGGGGTCCACGAACGGTTTGATTACAAACATTTCTCAAAATATCTTACTTTGTGTTCATCAGAACAACAAATTTATGTATTTATGTGGGTTTGTAGCAACATGAGGGTGAGAATGATGACAGAATTTTCATTTTTGGGTGAACTATCCCTTTAACAAAACTTTTGTTTTAACAGAAAATCAACACAGAATGACACATAATTGTGTTAAAATTACACATAGGAACAGTTTCCCAGACAGGGATTAGACTAGTCCTAGACTTTAATAGCTGTTCAAACTGAAACAATTTGCACGGACATATCTTAAAATATATCAGTGCCCCTTGTTTGCCTTAAAAATACACACAAGTAATGTTTCATTAAGGCGTGTTTGTTCAAACTAGTTATATTTCCTAATTAAACCAAGGCATAGTCCTGGCTTAAAATAATCCCTGTCTGGGAAACGACCCCTAAGTAATGTAACCCTAAGCATAACATGAAAAAGATGTGTAAAAAATGTACACATGCTTTCTTAGAGTGTAGTGATTTTAAAAATATTTTAAACCCCAACAAATTTGTGTGAACATGATGTCACCTGGAGATAAGGATTGATAGGCCAAAGAAGATGAAGAAAATAGCACAGCACTTTGAAAGATTTGGATTGCATTTTACACATTTTTATTGTATTTAGTTTATATTTCACTTTTTTTACTTTAATTACAGTTGCTTAATTGTATGCTGGGTCTGTTTATTTTGCCTTAGATATTTTTGGATATCTATGATACAGATGAATGAATTGTGATTTGTTGAATGCTTGTAACACTTGTGACACCAAAGAACCATTAGACTTCAATCCTTTACAGACTGGTGAAAAGTATAAGACTCGCTTAGGAGGGCTTTTTTGCTAAAACAAGTTGTATGTGCAGTGTTAAAAATAAAAACATTAAGGAAAACACAATGTAGTCTAGATCCTTCCTTTTATGCAATGTTGTGAAGTAAATGTATAGTGTCTGCTTGGTACATAATACTTATTGAATCTGGGACTAATCAGACAAAGTCAGGCTACAGCATTGATACTCAAAGATTATTCTCAGCTCATTTTATTGTATCTTTTCTTCCCACCCATTTCTGTGTCTGGGCCTTCTGCTCAAGTTAAATTGTAATGGATGAAGTCATTTTCCTGACAAAGTGAGAGATCTAGAGTCCTGGACCTAAACATTGAATCTGTAGGAGCAAACACTTTACCAGTCATATGGGGGCGGTTACACTGGACAGGGCTCATCCTAGTCCTAGACTGCCAGGTCTTTCGTATAAAGGACAGCGGTGTTGTCAGTGTCAAGAGGATTAGGGCATCTGAAAAATAAGTGATAAGATCTCCTGCTAAAACATTACGTATATCATCTACACTGCATGTTCTTACCCATCAGCAATGACATAGCTATTGAGCTTTACCCTCAGCAATTAAAAGCTGAACGCCGAACAATCCTTCAGACAGCAGGTATGGAGGAAGACTTGGACTCATAACCATGTATCCTGCACTGGCAAGCACGGGTCTGGTCAGCACAGAAGTGGAAGAATCCTTCGGGTAGCGGCATTCAACTACCAGTCTAAAGAGCACAAACAGTTGGTGTTTTAGAAAACAAATGTTAATGATTTATTAAAAAAAAAACATTTTGTAGCATTAACCACCAGAAAGAAATGGAAATAATTTATTCAACTGCATGACTATCGCAAAACGTGCACTGATGCAAGTAATCAAGCCAATTTTGACAGACAATACCGTACAAAGCAGTAAAAGGCTGCACTATTTTCAATAAATACAGTTCACAAAACCTGATGGGATTATCCCTGGAGATCATGCCATACTTCAGGTTGCGGACTCTTATGATGCTCTGTACCTCAGCCAGGTAAATGATTGTATCACCTATGACCTGATGAAGAAACAGCATGTGGCCCAAGTATAGTAACTTGGTTACAGTAAGTGATTTTACACAGACGCCACAACCGAATACTTACGAAAGAACATGTTCCACATTCAGTGACCGAAAATTTGAAGACTGCGAAGTCATTGTTGGAAATAACAGGCTTGCAACCAGCATTTCCAGCAACCATCAAACTCATGGGGTTTACTGGGATGTTTGCAAAATCATTCTTTACGGCAAATACAAAGTTCATGTCAGCTGTGCATTCTAAAAAAAATAATATTTTCCATTAATTTCAAATCTAATATTTCTCATATACTGGCACAATGTCAGTTTTTAGACAACTAGTTTCACCATAAATTCAAATTAAACACCAAACAGGAGCAGGCTATAAATAAATTCATGCACACAATAAAAGCTACTTAAAGGCCCAGGAAAAAAAAACATCATTTACTCACTCATTGTTACAAACCTGTATAAATTTCTTTATTCTGGTGAACACTAAGGAAGATCAAGGATTGTTTGTAACAAAGCTGTTCATGAGCCCAATTCACTTTCATAGCATTATTTATTCCTACCATGGAAGTGAATGGAGCTCACGATCTGTTTCAATCAAGAATCCAAAGTGATTCATGATCAACTGTACAGGTTTGTACATTGGTGTGGTGGTGTCTGAAGTGGGTACTCCAATTTATGCCACCATGTTGTTAAAGTAAAAGTGCGTATACCCCATGTTATCAAATAAAGTGGGTATACTCATACCTGTATATACCCTGCACTACTAGACCACTGGGTTTGTAATATGAGAGAATTCATTTTTGGGTGAACTATCACTTTAGATGTCGGTTTAACCAATTTTACTCAAAGTACTGTCTAAGGTCTAAAAACACCAATACTACAAACTAGTTCAAGTCAGTGGTAGGTTTGCTTCCAGAAGAGTCAGCATAAACACTGCACTCAGCACATACAGTCTTGTTCAAAATAATAGCAGTACAATGTGACTAGTTAGTTAGTTAGGTTACTTTATTGTCCCCGAGGGGCAATTATTTGTACAGTCAGCAGATAAGAAAACACATAGGCACAACACACAACAATACAACCTAATACACACACATAATAAAAATACCTTAAAACAGATCTGACAAAGTGTTTAAAATCGAGACAGAAGTCGGGATGAACGAATTTCTTAATCTGTTTGACCTGCATCTAGGCATGGAGTACCTACGGCCTGAGGGAAGTAGCTTAAACTGGCAACACAAAGGATGACTGGGATCGGCTGCAATAAATTGGGCCTTCTTTGCTACTCGTTTGGAGTAAGTGAGAGAGAGAGGGGGAAAGTTAGTGCTTGCAATTTTACTACATGTCCTCACAATACTCTCTAGTCGTTTTTTGTTTTTTGTGGACAGGGAACCAAACCAACAGATAAAACAAAAGGTTAAAACAGACTCAATAAAACAAAAGTAAAACATTCTCATCAAGGTATGGTCAATGTTAAAATTCCTCAATCTACGAAAAAAATACATGCGTTGCTGAGCTTTGGAGCAAATAGCGTCAGTGTGTGACTCAAAACTTAGCTTGCTGTCAATTATTGTGCCAAGGTACTTGTATTCTTTAACTATCTCAATCGGTTGACCATCAATAATAGTGTAGGGTAGAGAGGGGCTCTGTTTCCTAAAATCAATAATTAATTCTTTTGTTTTAGAGACATTGATGTTTAAAAAGGAACGCTTGCACCAATCATTAAAATCATTCACTATTGGTCCATGGTCAATCACACTTCCATTTAAAAGAGACACAATAACCGAATCGTCTGCAAATTTCAAGATCTGTCTACCATCATATTGTGAGCGGCATTCATTGGTGTATAAAACAAAAAGAAGAGGAGAAAGGACACATCCTTGGGGAGAGCCGGTAGAAGATAAAAGATTGCCAGATAAGGCACCATTGACTTTAACCCTTTGAGATCGAGACGTTAAAAAATCAACTAACCAGGCTATTAACCCTGGGTTGATATTGTGATTTTTTAAAAGTCTATCAGCTAAAATGTGGGGTTGAATACAATTAAAAGCTGACGAGAAGTCAATAAATAATAATCGCACAAATTGATTTGACCCTTCCAAGTGATTAAAAACTGTATTGAGCAGACTGCCCGTCGCATCCTCCATTCCCCTACCTGCCCTATAAGCGAATTGTAAAGGGTCCAATTGAGACTGTGTTAATGCTACAATCTCCTGTTTAATAATTTTTTCGAAAGATTTCATAATAAGTGAAGTAAGAGCCACTGGCCTAAAATCATCAATCCTTTGGACTAACCAGAATAATCAAGGTTTTTAGTATATTTTTTATTGCTACGTGGCAAACAAGTTACCAGTAGGTTCAGTATATTCTCAGAACACAAACAAGACCCAGCATTCATGATATGCACGCTCTTAAGGCTGTGCAATTGGGCAATTAGTTGAAAGGGGTGTGTTCAAAAAAATAGCAGTGTCTACCTTTGACTGTACAAACTCAAAACTATTTTGTACAAACATTTTTTTTTCTGGGATTTAGCAATCCTGTGAACAGTGCCGGGTTAAGCCTTTGTGAGGCCCTGGGCTAACGCTGGTTTGAGCCCCCCCCCCCCCCCCAATATACACTGAAAAAAATAAAGGCTGGATTTACTAAGTGCCCCATTGCGAAAATTTTTTTAGTAAAACTTACTAAAAAAAGGGGATGCAAAAACGATGCATTGTCTATATTTTTTAGTAAATCCAGTGTTTTTTACAGCGTATGTGCAACATTAAATGGCTAAAATTATTTAAATAAATTAAACAATATTATCAAATAATTTTACAATCAGAAATAGCCCAGAAAATAACATTTATTAAATGCAACTCACAACTAAAAGTGCTTCTGTCTGTTCTTCTTTAAATATAATTCCTCAATTAAATTATTAAAATCAAGTTGACGCAAAATAGGCTGAAATTATTTAAATAAATTAAACAATATTATCAAGTAATAATTTTACAATCAGAAACAGCCCAGAAAATAACATTTATTAAATGCAACTCACAACTAAAAGTGCTTCTGTCTGTTCTTCTTTAAATATAATTTCTCATTTAAATTATTAAAATCAAGTTGACGCAAAAGTAGAAGAGCCCAGAATTCTCAGCCCGAGTCCGAACTTTTTAATTCTCCCCATTAGGAATCTGTTTCCGAAGATATAGTTACTGCATCGCGTATGTTTGTGAGTAGAAGTCTGTGCTGTCTGCAGTGAGGTTTTTATGAGAGCAGCACAAACTTTTTAATAGTCTATTTAATATGTAAAACTTGAATTTGAAATAAAACTTACTGCGGAGAAGTTAATGAGATCTCTATCGTTTTTCTTGCTACGTGACGCGATAATTATATATTATTTCAAATCCGTTTACAAGATAAATATATATACATTGTGTTGTTAAACTGATGAAATTATCTTGCTATATACGCTACATTTATTATGAGAAACCTTTTCTTTTTACTGTTACACTATAGACAGTAATATATGTATATTATATAAAACTCTATGGTCGTGAAAGCACATTATCCATTATCTGTTGGTTCATGTTGGTCTTTAATTCAGGGTAATCCTTTAATAAAATGTATAATATGTTATAAAATATTTTATTTTTGTATAATATTCACAGCACACATTCTCTCGGATAGTTTTAAAACATTTTAAATCATTCTGCAAAATTCCGCATAGATTTTGCAAAAGAAATCCGCAGAAATAGCAAAAAATAACTGCTTACACAGCTTGTACAGCTGTACTCTTGCAGCAATTAAAGCAGTTCAGTTTTGTTTTAAATTGCAAAATAGTTATATTTCTTTTTTATTTACATTTTAGAGCAGTTTTTGTTTGTTAAAGTTTTTATGATAACTAGTGGTTAGCGGCCGACAGCAAGTTGACGACATGTATGATGAATTGAGCCTCTCAAATCAACACTTGCCTATAATAACAACTATTTAAATAAATATTTTCAGCATATCACAATGTAAGTTTAAACGTTTATCATCAACACATACTATTTTTTAAAAGCGAAGGCAGGTTGCTCTGCTGCTCGCAGTTGCAACGGGTGCAGAAATAAAAAAATAAAAAGGGCTATACGAAACGAAATAAACATGAAACAGAATAAACATGCATGTTGCCTTATCTTACAACTTCGCTTTTGCATATACATTTTTTTAATGTAAGGACTTACCACAGAAGATGGCTATTCATGCATCCATCCAACAGTTAAACTAAGAAAAAAGTCGATCCATACACAAAGAAATAAAGACACAGCCTTCTTACACGAAATTAATACAGGGAGAAGTCTTTAATAGATTATGTCTTGGATGCTGTCTGCATAGATTATGTACAGTATCCAAGGTTTTAATCTAGTACTCCATTTATAATTTTTCCTGGTGGGCTGAAGGTCCCAGAGAGACCGCGGCCTACAAGAGTGGAAATGATCGATGTTATTTGTCGGCTCTTAAAGGACAAAATATCCCATAAGCTATTACGTAGCTATTATACAAGTTTTTTCAGAACATTCTTGCGACCCAGTGGTTGGGGGCCTCTGCTCTAGGTAGCACTTACGCAGAATTACGTCAATCAAAATGTTTTTAAAAACTCAAAATAGAATTGTCTCGGAGGCCCTCTAGTGTTCGGGGCCCTGGGCTGCAGCCCATGTTGCCCATTAGGATAACGCGGCCTTGCCTGTGAATCACTAAACTAATATTTAGTTGTATGACCACAGTTTTTTGACATCTGTGTGGCATGGAGTCAACCAACTTGTGGCACCTCTCAGCTGTTATTCCACTCCATGATTCTTTAACAACATTCCACAATTCATTCACATTTCTTGGTTTTGCTTCAGAAACAGCATTTTTGATATCACCCCACAAGTTCTCAATTGGATTAAGGTCTGGAGATTGGGCTGGCCACTCCATAACATTAATTTTGTTGGTTTGGAACCAAGACTTTGCCAGTTTACTAGTGTGTTTTGGGTCATTGTCTTGTTGAAACAACCATTTCAAGGGCATGTCCTCTTCAGCATAGGGCAACATGACCTCTTCAAGTATTTTAACGTATGCAAACTGATCCATGATCCCTGGTATGCGATAAATAGGCCCAACACCATAGTAGGAGAAACATGCCCATATCATGCTCCATGCTTCACTGTCTTCACTGTGTACTGTGGCTTGAATTCAGAGTTTGGGGGTCGTCTCACAAACTGCCTGTGGCCCTTGGACCCAAAAAGAACAATTTTACTCTCATCAGTCCACAAAATGTTCCTCCATTTCTCTTTAGGCCAGTTGATGTGTTCTTTGGCAAATTGTAACCTCTTCTGCACATGCCTTTTTTTTAACAGAGGGACTTTGCGGGGGATTCTTGAAAATAGATTAGCTTCACACAGACGTCTTCTAACTGTCACAGTACTTACAGGTAACTCCAGACTGTCTTTGATCATCCTGGAGGTGATCATTGGCTGAGCCTTTGCCATTCTGGTTATTCTTCTATCCATTTTGATGGTTGTCTTCCGTTTTCTTCCAGGTCTCTCTGGTTTTGCTCTCCATTTTAAGGCATTGGAGATCATTTTAGCTGAACAGCCTATCATTTTTTGCACCTCTTTATAGGTTTTCCCCTCTCCAATCAACGTTTTAATCAAAGTACGCTGTTCTTCTGAACAATGTCTTGAACGACCCATTTTCCTCAGCTTTCAAATGCATGTTCAACAAGTGTTGGCTTCATCCTTAAATAGGGGCCACCTGATTCACACCTGTTTCTTCACAATATTGATGACCTTAGTGATTGAATGCCACACTGCTATTTTTTTGAACACACCCCTTTCAACTAATTCAACTAATTGCCCAATTGCACAGCCTTAAGAGCGTGCATATCATGAATGCTGGGTCTCATTTGTTTTCTGAGAATCTACTGAACCTACTGGTAACTTGTTTGCCACGTAGCAATAAAAAAATATACTAAAAACCTTGATTATTCTGGTTAGTCACATTGTACTGCTATTATTTTGAACAAGACTGTAAGTGCTGGGTTTGTTTTAAACTCATGGTTAACTAATTATTGCGCAGAATTAACCATTGGGTAACGAATAAACCCACGCTGGGTTATTAACTTTGCTTAAATTATATTTGGGGAAAATTGTGTTTTTTATCAGATAAAGGTCACAAACTCTAAACAACATACAGTATACATCAATTGTGGGAATTTCCGATACAGTGTTTTAGCAATTGTGTAAAACCACACATTGATAAAACTGAGGAATCCTTGGTTGGACGCAAAGAGAGAGACGCTGACGTCATCAGAGAGAGACGCTGAGAGAGAGACGAAGAGAGGAGTCGCAAGCCCGAAGCTCCGTTGAGCTTATCAGCTAAATCCTATTTTTTTCACTATCTTATTCCTATCTATATAATATAACTTATTAGTTTATCTTAGGAATACTTTACCTTGACGATTACTGAATTGTATTACTAAGCGAAACGATTTTATCACTAGTAACACCCAGTGTTAGCATATAGCCCTCTAGCATTTCTTACCGTCTGTTTACTTAAACCTGCCTTCGTTGGCGATCTAATGGCGGATTCATCCGAGGTATGCTTTTCTGATCTGTCCACACCAGATCGGGAAGCTGTGAAGGAGGTGCTGCCCGGCCTTCGCAGAGTCAGCGTGCCTCACATCACCCTTACCTCAGACGCTCGTAGGCGGCCGAGGCGTACTGCGAGCCAGCACCCGTCTCGATGCAGCTTCACGGACCACGTTCAGGCGAACGGAGACGCCATCGCCCAGCATGAAAATGGTAAGACTGCATTACTATCATTGTAACCTGCATTACTTTTCACA
Source organism: Paramisgurnus dabryanus (assembly GCF_030506205.2). Classification (NCBI taxonomy): domain Eukaryota; kingdom Metazoa; phylum Chordata; class Actinopteri; order Cypriniformes; family Cobitidae; genus Paramisgurnus; species Paramisgurnus dabryanus. Next base: position 31,356,196 of record NC_133355.1, on the reverse strand, counting down.
TGTACAGTTTAGCTTCTTCCGTCAGCATAGAGGGGTTTACATGTGCTACGTGTATTGAAGTAGTAAGGCTGACGGAGAAGGTTGCTGAACTAGAAGCGCGCATCCGAACGCTAGTTGAGGACAGTAAGACCGTTAATGTTACAAACACTGTTTCGGGTGCGCCTAGTGTTAAGCGTAATACACATGGCTCGGTTCCGACTTCAGAGTCAAGGCGGCTGACTAACTGGGTGACTGTCAGGCGGCATAGTCACATTCGGCACCCAAATCACGCTCCTGTTTTAATATCAAACAGATTTTCTCCACTCAGCAATACACCGGCTGAGACGTCTGTTAAAAGTGCCCTGGTTATTGGAGATTCTATACTCAGGAACGTTGACATTGAGGCACCAGCCACCATAGTCGATTGTATACCGGGAGCCAGAGCGTCTGACATTAGATCCAAATTAAAAGTGCTGGCTAGTGCTAAACGTAAGTTTTCTAAGATTGTTATTCACGCCGGCACGAATGACACCACACTCCGCCAGTCGGAGATCACCAAAGATACTATTAAAGAGGTGTGTGAAATTGCAAAAACAATGTCAGACAATGTAATTTGCTCTGGTCCCCTCCCCGCCTACCGGGGGGATGAAACTTACAGTAGATTAGTGTCTCTTCATGGCTGGATGTCAAAGTGGTGCCCTCAGCATAACGTAGGGTTTATAGACAATTGGAAGCATTTCCGGGGAAGACCTGACCTGCTAAAGAGAGATGGCCTCCATCCGTCTCCGGAAGGTAGTGCTATACTCTCTAGAAATCTGACCAATAGTCTTACTTTTGATATTGTCTGACTATCCAGGGCCCAGGTCAGGAAACAGACAGATCGGCTTACCCATCAGTCTGTTAGCTGCCTTGACATGTCAAAATCACATATATCCCAGCACATAGAGCCTTTTTTACCAGAGTACCAACACATCTCGACTGTGTCTGTTCCTCGAACAAATAAATACAGAGCACCGTTTACCTCGTCTCGTACAAATCTTATTAACATAAAATTAGAACACAATACATTAAAAGATGAAACTCAAATGTTAAAATTCGGCCTTCTTAACATTAGATCGCTTACCAATAAAGAACCTATTATCAATGAAATAATTACTGACCAAAACTTAGATGCACTCTGTTTAACAGAGACCTGGCTTAAAGCAGACGATTACATCAGTTTAAACGAATCCACCCCACAAGACTATTATTTTAAACACGTTCCTTGTCTAAAAGGGAGAGGGGGTGGTGTAGCTACAATATACAAAAAAATGTTCAAAGTAAACCATAAATCAGAACTAAAATTTAATTCGTTTGAAATAATACTGTTAAACATGGAAATAACTGATCGTAACAACAAACAGCTTTCGTTCATTTTAGCTACCATATATAGGCCTCCGGGCCACCACACAGATTTTCTTAAAGAAATAGCAGACTTCCTATCTGAGCTTACAGTCACTGTAGACAAAGCTCTTATCATTGGTGATTTTAACATCCATGTGGATAACTCAAAAGATGCATTAGGACGTGCGTTTATGGATGTTCTAAATTCTCTCGGTATTAAACAAAACGTGTCTGGACCCACGCATACTCGTAAGCACACATTAGACTTAATTCTGTCACTCGGACTCAATATTAATGACATCGAAATATCACCCCAGAGCGATGCCGTTTCAGACCATTGCCTTGTGTCATACACAATACTTCTAGATAGGACCGTTCAGTCTACAACATGCTACAGATTAGCCAGAACAATAATTTCCACCACTAAAGATAGCTTTATTAGCACTCTTCCAGACCTGTCTCAAATGAAACATGTAGCAGATAACCGTGAAGATCTGGATATTATAATAGAAAACCTGAACAACGTTTGCTCTAGCACGATGGATGCCGTTGCTCCCATACGAAAAAAGAGAATCAAAAAAAAAAACGCCAGCTTCATGGTATGACCATCATACTGCAGCCCTTAAAAAAGTAGCTAGCAAAATGGAAAGAAACTACCGAAACACAAAGTTAGAGGTATGGCGTTCAGCATGGAAAGAGAGTGTTCAACACTACAGACAGGCTATTAAAACCGCCAGATCTACCTATCTCAGTACGCTTATTAAAGAAAATCATAACAACCCTCGTTTCCTCTTTAGCACAGTTGCGAAACTGACTAGAAACAAAGAACAAACAGAAACCAATAGTAAATTCCAACACAATAGTAACGACTTCATGAACTTCTTTACTAACAAAATTATTTCTATTAGGGAAAACATAGAAACTACGCAAGCAGCCACCACTCTACCCAACAGTACATTACCACTAGATTATCATACGAACATCTTGAGTCATTTAAACCTACTACAATAGAAGAGCTCTCTAAATTAGTAACGTCATCTAAATCATCGTCCTGTATATTAGACCCCATTCCCACAAAATTACTAAAAGAGGTATTTCATGTAGTGTCCGACACGGTACTAAATATCTTTAACTCATCGCTAGAATTAGGATACGTTCCAACAGCTTTCAAACTAGCAGTTATTAGACCGCTCATTAAAAAACCAAACCTTGACCAGGGAGATCTTAATAACTTTAGACCAATCTCAAATCTACCTTTTCTTTCTAAAATATTAGAAAAAGTAGTGGCAAGCCAGCTACGCACATTCATAGCGAATAATAATACATATGAAAAGTTCCAATCAGGATTCAGGCCCCACCATAGCACAGAAACAGCGATGCTTAGAGTTACAAATGACCTCCTATTAACATCCGATCGTGGTGAAATCTCAATCCTTATATTACTAGACCTTAGTGCAGCCTTTGACACAATAGATCACAGAATCCTACTCAATAGACTAGAAAACTATGTTGGCATCAGTGGTCAGGCGTTAGCCTGGTTTAGATCGTATCTAACCAATCGATATCACTTTGTTTATGTAAATGAGGAAGAGTCCTATCACTCCCCCGTTAAATACGGCGTACCTCAGGGATCAGTTCTAGGCCTTATCCTATTCTCGTTATATATGTTACCTCTAGGAGACATTATCAGGAAACATAACATAAGTTTTCACTGCTATGCGGATGATACCCAGCTTTACATCTCGTCACATCCTAGCGAAACCCACCAGTTTGCTAAGCTAACAGACTGCATTAGTGATATTAGGGACTGGATGGCACATAACTTTCTTATGCTAAACTCCAATAAGACAGAGATACTTATTATTGAACCAAATCGCTCCAAACATAATATGTCAGATTACAAGTTGCCCATAGATGGCTGCACGATGGTGCCATCTTCCACGGTTAAGAATTAAGGCGTAATGTTTGACAGCAATCTATCTTTCGATAGTCATATCTCCAACGTCTGCCGCACAGCATTCTTCCATCTTAGAAATATCTCAAAAATACGCCATATGCTGTCTGCATCAGATGCAGAAAAGCTTATCCATGCTTTTATGACCTCTAGAATAGACTATTGTAACTCGTTACTCGGGGGATGCCATGCAAATCAGGTAAACAAGCTACAGCTGGTTCAAAACGCCGCCGCAAGAGTGCTTACTCGATCTAAAAAGTATGACCACATTAGTCCAATTCTGGCATCTTTACACTGGCTACCAGTTAAATATCGCATACAATTTAAAATATTACTAATCACCTACAAAGCCTTAAATGGCCTAGCGCCCTCGTATATTAAAGAACTACTATCAGAATACAATCCACCACGTAAACTGCGATCACAAAATTCGGGTTACTTAATTATCCCTAGAATATCAAAAGTGTCTAAAGGTGGTAGATCCTTTTCCTACTTAGCCCCTAAGCTCTGGAATGATTTACCAAATAATGTTTGAGTATCAGACACAGTCGAACAATTTAAATCTAAACTTAAGACATTCTTCTTTAACAAAGCATTCACATAGAATGTCCAGTAAATGTACTTTTCCCGCAGTAGTTATTTTGTCTAGAACAAAGCACTCACATACCTCATATGGGTAATTTACTCTTGCCGCAATAGTTAGCCTGTCTGGAACCGAGCTGAATTAAACCACTATAATGTATGACACTTGCAATACATGCGAACGGCCCCTACGCTAATAGAATTCTGTTTTTGTCTCCCTGTCTCGTCCTCGACCCTGAGGACAATGAGACAAACAGACCCAGTTCCTGTTGCTGTGAAGGTCATCGCACCACTGATCTACAGGCAGCCCTTCAACGTGACGCCCAACCGATGCGCGACCAACGGCCACCGGCTGAACCAGTTTAATCCGCTTACACGCTTCCTATCCCTACCGTGTCTATATATTATAAATATAAATATTAATTTCTCCCTAGGGTTTTTTGTCCTTCTAGGAGTTTTTCCCACCGGGTTTTCTCCTAGGGGGTTTTTTAGTCCCAGGGAGAGTCAGCCAACTTTGGCTTAACTTAGCACTTTACTGTATACGTTACATTATTAATATGCTCGCTTACACGGTTTTTTTCCTTAGCCACTATATTCTACTTCTTATACTATGTATTGATTTTCAATGTTCTCCTCTACATCTACTCATGTAAAGCTGCTTTGCAACAATTAACAATTGTGAAAAGCGCTATATAAATAAAATTGAATTGAATTGAATAAAAACATACCGTCCATGGGATAGTAGCAGGCAGAGGTTATCCCATCAAAGCAGCATCCATTGGCCAGACATTGATCTGAAGATATTGCTGAGGAGTTACACATCACTCGCTGACCAAAAGAAACACTGCAGCCTAGGTTTGCTAGTTCCACAGCCTTATTTCTTTACCAATGCACCCTTGTTTAGGAAAGGAGGTTGCTGGAGGCATCAATTTTAGAGAGAGGTTCACAGGTGATCAATGAAAAATTTATGTTACAGTTTGTGACAGAGGTCTATGAAGAAAGAGAATGTGTGTGCACGTGTGTGTTTGTGTCATGGGTGGTGCTTATTTCCATCCCAGGTGCATGTACGTGTGTGTCTGGTGTGTTTATGTCAAATTTAACATTTCATCCATCCCCCGCACTTTTGAAAAGCTTGCTACGACCCTGGTCATCTCTCCTTAACTTCCAACAATCTTGAATCTAATTTGTTTATGATTACTATTATTGCTATCTGTCATTTCATATTACAGTTTTTCTCCATTGGTTTGGCTCATTTCTTGAAACAGAAATTACATTCTCAAAACAACATGGACAAACCTCCAAACCACTTGGCAATTGTTCACAACAGAATTTAATTTCTTATTCATTTCATCAAATTGCAAATGTCTAAGTACATGTCTCAATATCTCAGTACATCTTTGCAAATGATTAAGTACAGGTAGCGTACATTTAGCACAATTTCCAAGTGAATAGATCTGGTTGCTCTAAACCAGGGATGGGCAACTTCGGTCCTGGAGGGCCGGTGTCCTGCAGAGTTTAGCTCCAACCATAATTAAACACACCTGAAGCAGCCAATTAAGGTCTAACTAGGCATACTAAAACGTTTAGGCAGGTGTGCTGAGGCAAGTTGGAGCTAAACTCTGTAGGACACCGGCCCTCCAGGACCGAAGTTGCCCATCCCTGCTCTAAACTGATTGTTGATTCTCAGTCTAATGGTTGTTTATTCCAAAACGTGTCAGCATTATTTCATTGTATAAGTCATCACATGCACAATAGTCTGTTCAATTGTCAAAATTAGTCAAGAACATAATACCATGAAATAAATTTACTAACAAAGAAGGAGTTTTACACATCTCAGATGACCAATCAAACAGTAGTTTTTCTCAGTCGCTTCGGTACATTTCTCAGATCAGAATTGAATTTCTCATAAATACTTGTTCAATTCTCACATCATTGTGTCACTTGTGAACATCAAAAAAGCAGTTTCTCATTTCTTTGAACAAGTTGCAAATGCTTTAGTACATCCATGCAAATGATTATGTACAAATCTCTGATGTTTCTCTACATTATCAATTGCTTATGTCATGTTGATCAAAATGTATTATAGGTTAGACGTCTATTAGACTTTCACTTGCAGCCCAAATTTAGCCTTGTTTTAGCCAAACACGCTTGCTGGGTCAGGAGGTATAGGAAGACTTCAGTGTAATTCCTACAGCACTGCATGTACAGTTTTTTCCTAAAGATATTCTTCTATGTCACATTCTACTTTTTTTCTTTGTGTTATTCTTATATCTAGGCCGGGCACTAGATGTGCGACTGGGAAGCACCCTATCTGAGCGGGATAGGAATGCTGCGGAAGCCACCGCCCCGTTAAGGGATAATGGTGGGCGAAAGACAACCGTAGTTGAGAAAGGACAGCCGTGGCTGTGTAAGCAAAGCAGTGCTCTGCTGAGGGAAACATGGGCTAGTAGGATTAACCCCACGGAAAAAAACTCACAAAGGAACCTCGCTTAGGGGACACAATGTGGAGCCCGAGCCAAAAAGGTTCGCGAGGATACAGCTAGTGAAAAGCTGACAGCCCATGCTCCGCAACATCAGCTGCCAATGCAGCGGAGGAAGAACAAATCAAACCATTACACATTTTTGTCCTGATGGCCTTCCATACTGACACTTATGGTTGGGTATGCCTCCTCCGGGGGCAGCGCTTGCAAGCTCACCACTTGATCTCTGAAGGGAGTGGTGGGAACTCTTGGCACGTAGTTTGGCCTGGGTCTAAGTGTTACGCTCGAGACAGCAGGACCAAACTGAAGGCACGAATCGTCAACGGAGAATGCGTGTAGGTCCCCTACTCTCTTCACGGAGCCAATGCTAGCAGGGTCAGAGTTTTCATTGATAAAAACTTCAGACTCACAGACTGCAGAGGCTCGAATGGAGGTGCCTGCTGGGCTTTCAGCACCATGGACAGGTCCCAAGGAGGAATAGAGGGAGGGTGCGAAGGGTTCAGCTTTCGAGCACCTCTTAAAAACCTAATAACTAAACTAATCGAAAAAAAACACCCACTTGCGATAGAGGAGAGGGAGGATGAGCATGTGAATGCCCGCTCACATCTCTCTCGATCCTCTGGAGACCTGGAGAAGGAATAGGAATGCACTCTTTTTCTGGTTTTGTGGTTGCTGGCTGAGAAGAGACTCCACTGACTTGCCGAAGAGGCCGGTCTGGGACACTGGAGCATCCAGGAACTTCTTTTTCTCTGCATCTGACATGTCCGCTAGACACAGCCAGAGGTGGCGTTCTTGGACCACCAGCGTGGACATTGCACAACCAATCGCCTGCGCTGTCACCTTCGTAGCGCGGAGAGCCAGATCAGTGGCGGCCCGGAGCTCCGAGAGGACAGGCGAGTCGTGTCCTCCCTCGTGCAGATCCCTCAAGGCTTTGGCTTGGTGAACCTGCAGCAACGCCATTGCGTGCAGTGCTGAAGCCGCCTCTCCACATGCCTGGTGGGCAGCACCCGTTAAACCGGACGACTGTCTGCAAGCACGGGAGGGGAGGGTTGGGCGGTCCTTCCAGGAGGCAGCTGTGGCCGGAAACAGCTGCATCGCGACCCCCCGCTCAACCGGAGGGATCCCCGTGTAACCCTTAGCGGCTCCGCTGGTGAGGGAGGTGAGGGGGGACACTAAACTCAAAACAAAAAAGATGCAGAGCCGTGGAATACTGCGTGCGTCCGCTGTGGTACTGCCAGTCCAACCAACTTCAGCATTCGTTTCCCACCAGAGTAGAGTAGCTTCTCAGTAGCAGACAGAGGTGTAAAGTACTTGAGTAATTTTACTTGATTACTGTACTTAAGTATTATTTTTGGGGATTTTTACTTTACTTGAGTAAAATTTAAAATCAGTACTTTTACTTTTACTTAATTACATTTTTTAAGAAAAAAAAAGTACTTTTTACTCCTTACAATTTTATTTACAGTCAAAAAGTACTTATTTTTTTAGAGATTACTTTATTCTATTTTCCCTTACTCTTACCAAACCAATTGAATTGTGCTGACGGCCAGTTTAATTTAAATGTTATTTATTTTCCTTGGCCGAGATACAGCGTGCCACTCCCTGAAATTCATACGGTCGTAGGTCAGGCACCTGAAGTCCGGGGTGGTCGCCCTTCGGGTCCCTTATCTTACCTGAGAGGGCCTTTTCAACGAGCCCACCCCCGACTCTCTAACCCTTTCTGTGGCCGACGGTCTCCTGAATTTCAAATGTCCGTGGCTCAGTCGCAGCGTGCCACTCCCTGAAATTCATACGGTCGTAGGTCAGGCACCTTAAGTCCGGGGTGTTTGCCCTTCGGGTCCCTTATCCTACCTAAGACGGCCTTTCCAACGAGCCAACCCTGACGCTCTAACTCTTTCCCCGGCTGAGATACAGCAGTCATTTCCCTGATTTTCCCACGACCATAGCTTGGATGCCTTTGGGTCGCTTATACCCGAGTGGACTTAAGGTGCCCGAGCTACAGCTGTGGAAAAAATCGGGGAAAGGAACAACCGTATCTCGGCTGGGAAAAGGGCCTGAGACTCGTGGGTGGCTTGTTGGATAGGCCCTCTTGGGTAGGATAAGGGACCCGAAGGGCGAACGCCCTGGACTTAAGGTGCCTGAGCTAAAGCCAAGGAAAAATCCGGGAAGGGTTGACCATATCTCGGCCCGAGAAAGGGCTAGAGACTCGCGAGTGGGCTGGTCGGATGAAGATTTTTTCGCTTCTTTGAAACCGACAACACATTAAGCCAGCAAAGAGTTGGATGGATATCTGGCCTGAGTTTCAGACACCAGGAAGTCTCTGCTCACGTTCCCTGCTATTTGCAGCCTCTCTATCAAGACTAAGACCTTGTTCACACTGTCAGTCCAAATCTGATTTTGTTGCATGTCTGACTGGACAGACTCACTGTCGAAATTGTGTATCACAACTGTTTAGATCCGATCTGTGCGTCCTGTAGTGTTTTGCCATTTTCTGGATTATCTGCACTGTTTCTATGGCAATGACGTCACACTGGCACAACAATCGTGTTTACATTGTACATGACGCGACAGCATGACGTAACTGAAAAGCTACAAAAATATGATCACAGCGGTCAGACTTAAATGTATTTCTGAAAATGTGATTTGAAAAGTATTTCAAACCACCTCTGGATATAGCTTGAAACAGAAAAGAAAAAAACTGATTTCATGTGGTTTTTAGCCGTTCACACGTTCTAAATGTGATTGGGTTCCAATCGAATATGCACCAAAATCAGATTTGGACTGACAGTGTGAACAAGAACTAATACAACTCTTTCTGCACTGGCTGTCTGTGAGATGCTTGATACTCAATTTTGAAAATCAGCTTCTGCTTTAGTTAAATTCAAGGTTTCAAAACTTTGAGTAGCATGTTGCATACTGAAATTAGGTCGTTTTATAGTTTGATAATGAAATACAATTAAATACAAACAGTTGTAAAGCAGGATAAAACCCTGTATGTGGTGCATTCACTTCATGTTTTTAGAGATTAAAAGCTTAAACAAGAATCTCTAGTTTAAATTTTTCCTGTTACTTTTACTTTTTTAATACTCAAGTACAATTTTAAAGTGGTACTTTTTACTTTTACTCAAGTATGATTCTGGCCAGATACTTTTACTTTTAATTGAGTAAAATTTACACTCAGTACTTGTACTTTCAATTGAGTAAAATTTTTGAGTACTTTTTACACCTCTGACTGTTGGGTAAGTACATTTTGTATTATTTGATTAACGTGGTTAAGTTTTACTTGTTTGACACAAATGAACCAAAATAAACATTGCCAGAATTGTCCACACTGAGTATGGCTAAAATTAGCTAATAGGCTAAAAGGCACTTTATACTTACACATGTTATACCATAGTATAAAGTATGTTTAATGATACAGTCAAAGTTATTACTTTAGCTTATTTATGTAGCCTTTGAGAATTTCTTTCAGAAATTAAAACATCTGAAAGAGAAAAGTTATTTGGCATGATGGAATGATTTGATTGCCTACACATTGCACATGTAAAATGTTAAATACTGTTCTGTATTAAAAGCTCAGCATAAGTGTTTGATTAACTTCCTTTGCTTTTGTTTTGTACAAAGGAAGAGCAGAACCTAATCCAAATAAAAATAAACAAGCTGTTAAAAGCCAGGTAAATGCCTCAGTTTTATACACTTAAACACATAGGAGTTGGTATTTGTGGGGTTAATATCAGTAATTACAATTTCATTTTGTTTACAGTTGAAGGTGGTCAACACAAACCAAATGAAGATGTTGCACATTCCACAAACAATAAAAAAGAAGGTATGGCAAACTGTAGATATGGTTTAAACAGTCAGTCTACATATTTGTTAATGTTCTAATGTGTCATATCTTCTTGTTTGTGCTAAAGATCAAGTTTTGTGTCCAACACACTTGGATGAGACGTGCCCGACCCCTGACTTTGTCTACCCTACATTAAGTTGTAAGTTTTTGACTGCTTTGCTTTACTTTGAAAAAGAATCATGCTTTCAAAAAGGACTTTTATATATTTCGATATGAAACTCAAAAATTTATATAAATTGTTTTGGTGTATTTTGTTTACACAGGTGATGGCACACTTCATGACAGTAAACATCGGTATCAAGATGATGTGATTGATCTATACCCTAGAATAAGCTGTGACACTATGAGACGTACGTGCTACTGATGCTTTTTGTTATTTTTTTGGTGCATTCCCACACTATACAAACACGTTGCTTGGCTCCAAAGTGCATACACTTTTGACTTTATAATGTCATTCTCATTTATAGGTAAACATTTATTCCATCAGGGTTTTGCCTGAATGTCAACATAATATCCCAAAACTTTGATATAAAAAGTTATTTATTTTAATATTTTACACTACTATGTTTTTTTTAAATACATTGTGCGTGTGTATGTTTATTGTACTTAATGAAATTACATGCAAGGTGTAATTTGTTTTGCAGGGTGACATAATGAACAGCCATCTTCCAGACAACCGAAACAGGCAGAGTATTGTTTTCTTGTGTATTGTCATACACCTAAAGAGGATTTTTTTGTAATTGTACAGTTATGGCGTTATTCATTCATTAATGTGTCCTTTCTTACCTTAAATAACTTGTCATTTTTCACTCCTTTTGTTTTTAATGTCTATATAGTATTGTCTACAATACCAAATTCTGGATTGACGCCCCAGTACCAGAAGGCACTCCAATCCCAGAGAGCATCCCATTGTATGTGAGAACTTTACAGTCGCATCTTATTTTAAGCAGATTCTACTAGGGATGCACAATATATCGCATGTGATTGTCATTGCACATCTTGTCAGTGAAGCTGGTTCCATGATCGCCATCACCTGCTTTCAGATGGAGCGGCATTTACTACACAAAGCCTTAGTTCACTGACAATTGGGGCAATTTCGCATTAATTATCGGGGACGCATCTCCTGCAATACATGCGATATGGACCAGCTTGTCAGTTAACCTCAGCTTTGTGTAGTAAATGCTGCTCCATCTGAAAGCAGGTGATGGCAATTTACTACTAATCAAGGAACCGGCTTCAATGATGAGATGCGCATGATATCGCATGCGATTTATCATGCATCGCTGGAAACTACATTAGTGACAACACAGCTTAGAGTATAAACATGTACATTTCTCTGAATTTCAGTTAATAGTTACAAATACAGAGCTTATCATGTCTGTCATTGCTCAACCACAAAGACCTAAAGTACAGCCATCTGATTTCATAACTAATGCAGTATTACACTGTGAAGTGATTTACTGTTAATATTTTACACTACCATATAATTAACTCTATTTGTACAGGTGAGGTAACACAACGAAAAAATAACAGGATGGAGACTACCTGATTCTTCACCTATGGCCTTAGCTTCAAATGCAAGAAGTAAGAAATGCTATATGACGTGTATTTTGCATTATGAATGCATTATGAATACATCAAAGATGTTGATAACAAGTTGATCTGTGTAAGTTGTGATATAAAGAATATGTATATATATTTCCATCTATCTTTCTATAACATTATTTCAATTGTTTTCACATTTAGGTCCAGCAACTGTCTGAGCTGGTGGATATTCTATCAGAGACTGCATGAACAACGTTATGAACAGGTATGTGTTTCCCTTGAATTGTGTAATCCTGCATAATATTGCAGGAATATTGATTACAACCATAATTAACCCAGCAATTTATATTACTTAAATTCAGGATTTAATCTGTCACACATCACTTGTTCAGAACTATTAAAGTTCGTAGTGGCTCAAACAGTCAGCCATACTGAAAACAAGAAATCAAATCATAATTTCAGTGTAAGCCAGTGGTGTCAAACTCAGTTCCTGGAGGGCCGGTGTCATTTTTTGACAGTTACACACCTAGTTTAGGGTCTTTCTCAAGGGCACCACAGTGGGATTGAAGAGCAAGGGTACAAATGCTGTTGGTCTCACAACTGATCTAACACTTATTTAAAGCATAACATCTTTTATACAATAATTTATATATATATATATATATATATATATATATATATATATATATATATATATATATATATATATATGAAGAGTTTCATTGCAAAACGAGATAACTCCGTTTTTAACATTTTTGTCAAAACATGTTTATTATTCTGTTATCATGTTATTATCTTGTTATATGGTGCTACCTAGCTGTATTTTTTAAGTTATGAACGTTTAAATCAAAACAAACCAACTGCAGTTGAACAACCAAAAAACAAGATTTCTGAAAAATTATATATATATAATTTTAGCTGTAGACCATAAAGATTTTGAAAGTAAGTGCATGTCATTTACCTCAAATGTTTAATTGTATTTATTTTAAAAAGAAACATATTCTTCTCTTCCCTCAGATGCCGTGAGGAGGTGGAGCCCAAAAGCCACGGACTCGGAAATCGATGCAGCTATGGCAGACCACCTCAAGCACGCTCCAGGAAGAGAGCTAGGGGTTGTGAATACAAAAAATAAGCCAAACAGATGTAATGTGTTAGAGATAGTTCACACAAAAATGAAAATTGTTATAATTTTCTTACCCACGTGTTTCAAACCTGTATACATTTCTATTTTTTGCTGAACACAAAGATTGAATAATGTTTGTAACCAAGCATTTCTCACAACCCATTAACTGTCATAATCATTTTTTTTACAATTGTAGTAATGGGTTGTGAGATCTGCTTTTTTAAAAAACATTCTTTCAAATATCTTTGTGTTCCGCAGAACATAGAAAGGTATACAGGTTTGAAACATGAGAGGGAGTAAATGACTAAATATTCATTTTTGGGTGAACTATCCCTTTATATAATAAAGTATTTTGAAATTGTTATTATAGTTAAAAAAAATAAAAGTCTTAAATCAGAACATGCTTCTTTTTTGCTCATGTCCACAAATAATGTGTTCTTTAATGTGTTTAATGCCTAAAGACCTACACCAAGCGACAAGTGCTATGGTTGTTAGCTTATATACATTCTGAAAATTTCATGTGTACTTTATGTGAATGGAGGCCTATGATTATTGCTTCTGACTGTAGGGTAATTAAATATAAGGTAGCCTAAACACATGAAAGACTAAACATCACATAGGCCATAAATCCCAAAAATAAGGCATAGCTGGCATTGATCTGGTACGCGGATCTGTGCCGCATCTCTATGCGGGACTGGGCCAGCTCTGTTCCATTTCCAGTTCAGATTCGTGAAACTGATCCTGACCACTTCTTGGCCGATGTGCGTTTGGACACTGGACCGTGTTAGTTAAACGGATCTGATGCGGATGGAACGGTATGTGTGGGCCAGCTCCACCCCAGTGTTGTTTTACTGTTTTGGTACGAGAGTGGGCCAGGGCTGACCCATCTCTGGTGCAGAGCCATGAAACAAATCCTGATCACTTTTGGCCCGTTGTGCATTTAGACACTGGACCATGTCCGTGAGATGGATCCGGGGTGGATCGCATGGTAGGTGTGGGCCAGAACCACCCCAGTGTGGTTTTGCTATCTGGGATACTATATCACTGTGCAAACTATATGGAAACACCAAATGTAGCACAAAGAAAGTATTAATTGAAATGAATGTTCTACATTATTTCACTATGGTAAAGTTTATTATGAAAGAATGCTTACTTATAAGTGCTATGTTTTTACTTACTAGGTTTTAAGGAGAATGCAACAGGTTCCAGGGCCTCTTACCTGCGTGATTCATCATCCAGGTTTTGCACAAATTGTCTAAATCCCTACACACAGAACATTTATTGTACCGACTATAAGCCTTTGAGGTGCAGGACTAGAGTAAGTTTTATTACATTTTTAAACCAATAACACTAAAGTATTATTATAGTAACAAAGTACCCAAAAGAACAAAAGATGTAACTTTAAAGAAAATATAATAGTCAGTCAAAAGTTTTTTTTATTTATTACAAATATATATTTAAATGTTAAACAATATACAAATAAACATACTTTAGTAACCATATTGTGCTCTTCTTTCAAAAATTGTTCAATTCATTTCTTACAGCTATCTATTCAGATAAATGGCATATCAAAGCTTTGTCAGCTGGTGCTATCTAAGACGACACTATAAGGTTATCATCCTGTCGTGTGTTGTTCTCCAGATACGCTTGGAGCTTCCTGATCAGATCGGTCACAATTTTGGCTTTCGACGACCCCTGCACTGAAGATGGCATGCAATCACGTCCTCCTTTGAAGGTTTCTCAAACTGTGATGCCAGGTCCATTGGAATCGGGGTTTCCTTCAGCTTATCTTCAAATACCTCATCAAACACAAGCCTGATCACATCATCCACATAACTGTAGAAATATTGCGGTCAATAAATCTTTTGTTTTGATCATTTATTTCCCTGCTTCATACATTAAGTTTTTAATTATGAATGTATTTGAAATAAAACATTACTGCTTACGGTATGTCATTTGTGTTTTGGGAACATAGCCTTGTACTTTCCCTCTCCTGCTTTTGTTACGGCTTGGTGACATTGTAATGGATGGCTGCAAGGTACAAATACCTGTAAAATATAAACAAGCAATTAATTTATTGTAAAAGTAAATACTACTTTATTTAACAAAGTTACTAAAATACTTAAATACCTGCATAGCATTCCAATAAATGAGAAAATCAATTTTTTTTGCTGCAAATCTGAAATCTCAGGTTACGGACGGCAAAGGCATCCACTGATGATGGTGATGGAAACATTGTGAAAAGATGCTACTGCCTGGGTTCCTATGATTATGCAGAGAAAAAAAACTTTGTCATCATCAGTTATACATCTAAGACTGGTAGTGGTTTCACTAGCTAAATACATCATATGTGTTAACACACCTTTGCTCCTCATATGCCAGTCTGACTCCTTGTACTGTGTGTTATGATGTTGCATGTTTGCATACAGTGTTAGTTAGAAGGATGTGTCCAGCTGCGAATCTAGGATATAGACAAATAAAACAAACATGTATTCAGTCAAAAAGACATATTATTATAACAATAGAGTACAACGACTATAACTCGTTAGACTATTCATTAAAACGTTAATGTATTACATATTACATGGCCCAACATTAGCAACACACATTACGTGTTTACTTCGTTTCAAAATCTAAGAAAGCTTCAAGTAAATACAACAGTAAAATACATATAACTTTAAACAAATCATCTGTACTTAGAGTTTCTTGAGTTTGATCATGAGAACAAATTTTACTGGTAACAGTTTAGCTGGCATTTGTATTTGTATTTAGCTTAGCAACTTAGCAAGTTTGTAAACATGTCTAAACCAACATCGATAAAAAAACGATAGTCTGCATAATTCAACATACACGTGTGTAAATATGGTACGTTGTTTATGAAATACAGTATTACAACACAAAACAATTAGCTTGCAAGCTTAGCTCTACACGCACATTATGTTAATCTCCGGTTACCGGTTACCAGTGTTGTGCCTGAACGAGTTCATTGAACGAAAGTTCATGAACTAGTTCATATTTTGGGCGAACGTGA